>NC_085842.1:289247023-289847023 GCF_035594765.1 Anolis carolinensis | reverse complement strand
GCACAATTGCTAGCCATGTAGGTTCGAGAATTCAGTAATAATAATATATATATTAATAAAACTTTATTTGTATTCCGCTCTATCTTCCCAAGGGGATTCAAGGCAGATTCCAACATACAGTGCCTCCACAAAACAAACAAATACATAAAATCCCAGAAAAAACCCACATATGAAAATAACATTAAGGCCTAACATCAAATTAAGGCCTAACAACAGTAAATTGAACATAACATCATTAAATTAAACTACACATAGGTAAAAGTAAAGGTTTTCCCCTAACATTAAGTCCAGTTGTGTCCCACTCTGCGGGTTGGGGCTCATCTCCATTTCTAAGCCGAAGAGCCGGCGTTGTCTGTAGGTGCCTCCTAGGTCATGTGGCCGGCATGACTGCATGGAGCGCCGTTACCTTCCCGCTGGAGCAGTACCTATTGATCTACTCGCATTTGCATGTTTTCGAACTGCTAAGTTGGCAGAAGCTGGCACTAATAGCGGGTGCTCATTCCGCTGTCCGGATTTGAACCTGTAGCCTTTTAGTCCGCAAGTTCAGCAGTTCAGTGCTTTAACACGCTGCGCCACCGGCGGCTCTAAACTACAAATAGTCAGACTAAATTATATAATGTTATAGTCCCCAAAGTATCTTTACCAAGCCTTCTTGTATCTGTGAGTGTTGGTGATAACACTATTAACACAATTTTTGTTCCTGGGTTATAAATGTCATTTCCTAATTGGTTCTGTCATTTAAAAAAAATGAAAAAAGTTTATTAAACTGCAAAAACTTCATTTTTGTGGGACATCCTGCGGCACATTTTGCTATAGCTTTTCAATGAACCATAGCAAAATGTGCCGCAGGATGTCCCGCAAAAATGAAGTTTTTGCAGTTTAATAAGCTTTTTTCATTTTGCTATAGCTTTTCAATGAACTAAGGAGCCCTGGTGGCGAAGTGTGTTAAAGCACTGAGCTGCTGAACTTGCAGACCGAAAGGTCCCAGGTTCAAATCCCGGGAGCGGAGTGAGCGCCCGCTGTTAGCTCCAGCTTCTGCCAACCTAGCAGTTCGAAAACATGCCAATGTGAGTAGATCAATAGGTACCGTTCCAACGGGAAGGTAACGGCGCTCCATGCAGTCATGCCGGCCACATGACCTTGGAGGTGTCTACGGACAACGCCGGCTCTTTGGCTTAGAAATGGAGATGAGCACCAACCCCCAGAGTCAGACATGATTGGACTTAACGTCAGGGGAAACCTTTACCTTTTACTTCTATGAACCGCTTATAGAGTCTCAACCAATTTAACAGAGTTTGTGGCAGCCACAAAAACAGTGTTTTTGGATTATAACTACTTTAAAACTAAGTACCGCACAATCAAACAGGAAAATAACACTTTCAATCCAGCAATGAAACATTTTAAAAATTTTGTTACATAGTGTAATTTTTCTTTACTGTCCAGTAGAATTTGTTTTTGTGGCTGTAAAAGTTTATTTTCCATGCAGCTAGGAGTGTAAGATGTGAAATTTGGCTCTTTAGAGTTCCTGTGTAACATCTGTAAAAGCGCCTTAGCCGTGCTCTCATTTCCTCTATGGTCCTTTTGAAGACATTATAAATATACATTTCAATTAGGCCCTTTAAGTTTGAAAAGAAGGGAAGGAAGATCAGATGAGTACATTCTTTCTGAAAAGAACAAATTGCTTTGGAAAGCAGACGGGAATGCCCAAGCAGGGCCTTCAAAATAAACTTCCTTCATTGATTAAACACACACACACAAATGTTCCAACCACATTTTAACATGTTTTGACCCTTGGAATTCAGTATTCTGTTCAGTAGACACAAGGCTTTGGCTGTGGTCCTAAATAAACGTACATGGAAGTAAGTAGGCCTTCCTTCCAAGAAACTAGTTGGCATCTACAGATCTTCCACATTCAAAAACAGGCATGTATGCAGAACAGCTATTTGTCTCTCTCTGGCACCTTGCAGAAGAATGTGGCATGCAGAAAGTCAGGTTGCATATGGAAAATGTCTTTCCCATGGACATTGAAACTTGTTTTCATTGAACATGTTTTGTGCATGTGATTTTTTCTTGTATTCTCATGTGGCATTGCATCACTGACTTTGGGCTGCTGGTTCAGGATATGCTTCAGATTTGGACAGAATCTTGAATCCATAACCAAACTGAGCTGAGATTAAGGAGATATCTAAATGCATGTCCAAACATTTACATACTTCTCCACACGCCCTTTACATAAGGGAGAAACCAGGGAAAGAAAGGGGAAGACGTCAGAAAGGCTGGATTTTCTCACACCTCTTTAATTTATAGGCAGTACATAATCATATTGGAAATGGAATTAAACACAGATGTTAACATAGCTTTAAAAAAAACTATACTTGGATTCAAAACCAAAACCAAAACATCAGTCGAGAAATCAGATAAAATCTAAGACTTGGAAAGGCCATCATTGAAGAACTAGGTAAAATCTTCAAATGGAAAGAGTTATCATTAAATGCCGATGTCAGAATAATCCAGGCCATGGTATTTCTGACACATATATATTGTTCTGAAAGTTGGGCATTGTAAAAGCTGACAGCAAAACATCAACTTATTTAAAATGTGGTGCTGGAGAAGGGTTTTACAGATGCTGTGAACTACTAAGTGGATTAAATGCAGATTATTGTATTTGGATATATAATGTGATGATATGACTAATTGGAAAAGATGCTAATGCTTGGCAAGGTGGAAGGCAGTAGAAAAGGAGAGAGAGAGAGCACTACAAGTAGATATAGTTTCAATAAAAGAAACCTTGTCTCTCAGTTTTCAAGGCCAGAGCAGGCATGTTGGCGGCTGAGGCTTTTGGTGGTTTCTCATTCATAGAGTTGCCAAAGGTCAAAGTCAAATAACATGAATCCCCTACCCCTGTTCTGTTGTATTTTCTGTGCCTTTGCTGCCAATTGAGAAGAAAACAAAAATATATTAAAGTGGTTATAAATCTGTACGATGTTTTATATACAGATTTTCCCCAAACCGATGAGGAAAATAAAGGAAAGCATATCACTGTCTGAAATTTGTAACATTCCTTTCCCTCCAAACTTATAAATATCCTTCTGAAATATTAAAAAATTCTTAACTAGGGCTGTCATTGTTCTGTATGTCATGTATGTTAAAATGTCCCTTTTATTGTTTCTGATTTTTTTTCACACCCTCCTAACGGTAAATGCTGCACCTATGCTGAAACTTCATCGAATTCTGCCAATAAGTTGAAAAGTTACCTTCCCCTTTTAAAAATAAGTAGATAAAAGCAAGTAATGTTAATATCCCTGCATATATTTGTTTGAAATTTGGAGTCTGTGAGCCTTTGTTCCTCTAATTGCTTGTTGCTCTGTCTGCAAATCCAAATAGGAAAAAAAACTCACGAAAGCCATTGGTTGATTTTAACTGATGATCAATCAAACACATAAAGATTGGGATTCAAAGTCAATTGGCTTTGGATCACAACTGAACTTTATGGTTGGTACACTACACACATCCATACTATCTGTTGTGTTTGTGCTTAAGAGAGGTGTATTTGTCAAGCTACAAGTCAAGCCTAACATCTTCCCACCATACGAAAACAATCAGTTAACTTATTTTAAGAAGAGCTCCTGCTCAAAGAGTGTAGAAATAGGGTGTGTTTTGCTGCAGTTTTGCAAACTAGTAAAACTACTGTAGCTTTTACTGTTGAGTGAGTCAGTCATACACATTACTGTGCTTATTAATTTCTATATTTTCTTCTGAACATTATGTGCACGTAGTTTGTACCGAATTACTCTCATTGCATAAAAACAGCATGTCAGCAACTCTTATTCTTGGAAGAGTCGAGGCAGACGAAGTAATTTTTATTACTTCTGCTATTGAATTTATTAAATAAAAGAGACTACTAAGTTCTTTATTAAAAAAGAGTCACTAAGGAACACATAAGTGTGCTCATTCATTCCACAATTTAATTAATTGTCACATTTTCAGTGTGGCACTGTGGAATTGGAGGGATTTGAAGGTCACTCAACCACAGAGAGTAGTCTAATTCAACCTAAATTCAACAATCAAAATTAACTTAGTTTTCGCTACCACAGAATATTGTGATTAGCAATTTGTTAGATTTAAATGCCCTTTAAACATACTGAAAAATTATAAAGAGCGATGTTGAGATTTGCATTACAGTAAATATCAAGCGGGAGCCCCCGCTGGCACAGTGGGTTAAACCGCTGAGCTGCTGAACTTGTTGACCAAAAGGTCAGTGATTTGAATCCCCCCCCCCAACTTCTGTCAACCTAGCCATTCAAAAACATGTAAATGTGAGTAGATCAATAGGTACCGCTCCAGCAGGAAGGTAACGGCGCTCCATGCAGTCATGCCGGCCACATGATCTTGGAAGTGTCTACGGACAACGCTGGCTCTTTGGCTTAGAAATGGAGATGAGCACCAACCCTCGGATTCTGACACGACTAGACTTAATATCAGGGGGAAACCTTTACTTTAGATATCAAGCAGGTATCCAAACTAATAGCTCCAATCTCACCCCTCCATTCATGTGTGATTTGCAGAATCAGGGCTGAGTGGGATCAAAACTGAGGGAAGCCACCCATTCTAATGAATCCTAACAGCTTTTTAAAACAATCAATCCATTCATTAAAGCATGGGATTAACTTTAACTCTGAAACAGGATCAGGAAACAGTGAGTTAGGCCACATCACGAGAAACATCTTGTGAACCAATCAAACAAAAAAGTTCATCAACTCATTATTCTTAAACTTGCATTTGGGATATCCAGACTAAGTTCTATTCACAGATGAAAACCATGACATGATCTTTGACCAATCGCTTTCTCACAGTGTGATTGACCTCACAGGATTGTTGTGAGAATAAATGGAAAGGGAGATATATTTCTCACTGAGCTCATTGGCAGAAAGGTGTGCCATAAGTGTTATATATAATAAACATATTCCAAGTGAATTAAAAAAATAGGATGGATGACATAAGGCATTAAGCAGTTTTGTTTTAGTTGCATGGTATAGGTGCCCAAACAGAGCACAGAATTTGTATTTACTTGAAATGTTAATTAAGTTTTTACTTTCCCTTTTAAAGTATAGTCTGTGTTACATATCTACCGTTAAAGGAAGTTTAGGTGCGTAAGCTGTTTGTATTTCAAATAACAAGGCATAGGATCAAAAATTTTTAGAGGCCTCCAATGAAGAATTCATGGGGATTATGTCAATACACACAGCACTGACATAGCTAGCCATGGTTCACTTCCCTGATGAAAGTAGACATACTTCAGGTGCTTTAGGAGGCTTTTGAAGCTTGCTTACCTACTGCCATTGACATGTTATTATGGCCTGTCATCTTGAATCAACTGAAGTATATCAAGGTGATTGAGCAGCAAATAGTGTCTTGACCACCAACTCTTCATTGTGTTATTTTCTGTCTCGTTATTTTATTTTCCTTAGGCAAGAACATTTTATGAGTCAACAATAAAATACACTTTTAATTCTAAACAGTAAAAATCAACAAATATAATGACTCTCAGATCTCTCATATCAGTCTGGCTGACAAAGCAAAATGGAATTGTTAATTTGTATCTGTTTTGTTAATGTCCTTACAGATTGAGATATCCTTGCACTTCCAGCAAGGCCCTGAATGGAATTAAATATGATAAATGCTGGGACTGTCACAATCCTCAAAACATAAGCAAGAAATGGGGAGCGGGTGGGGAAGAAATATGGGAGCCCTTTTAAAACTGGTTTTTATTTTTGCATAAAAGTGTGGGTTTCATCCCTGCTAAGGGTTTAATAATCGGATGGCTTCCCTTCTACATGGGTTTCCTAAAAGAGAAGGGGCAGGGAAATGCTACTTTGTCAGACCAAACAAAGTAAAAAAGTGGTGGAATGGGGACAAGGAGAATGTTTGGCTGATTTGAAAATACTTAATCTGAATCCGGTCCAGTTGTTTCTTTCTCATAGAAGTGAGTGAGATGCTCCTGCATGCGGCAAAGACTGCAGTTACTGGTTCAGAATCTATGACGCTTGAGTTTTTGTACTTTGCTACCTGTCACAGGGCTGCTGACAAGATCACAGAGACCTGCTCATTACTCATTGGCTTGACATATTAAGTGATGGGTTGCAGATGTGTTTCTGGCCTTTGAAGTTAGATCACCTTGCCAGAATTTCCCTATCATGAGATACAAAGCAGGGTGCCTCTTAATGGAGGCAGGTCATTTGAGAAAACAAGAGTATCCCTGAATCTGCCAAAGCAAAACAACATTGTTGACTCAAATTTCCATTGTATCAGATGGAATGTCTCCTTGATTGAGACTTTTGTAGGAAGATTTAGGACTGTGACAAATCATCATATGGAACACATGGCAATTTGTTGGAAAATGTAAAGGAAAAAAGGATGGTATTACTATAGGCATTTGTGGATGGGAGGTCAACAAGGGGGAAAGGGCTGAAGGGATTTTGATAACTAAAAGAAGTAAAGTTTCTGTATTACTTGCCCAAACTATAAGAGGATTCTGTGAAGAATTATGGGAGTGGGAATGTGCAAATAATAATCGTGCTAATGCAGTTGAGTCAAAGTGAATTGTGCAAGTCAGGAAATGACTTCCATAAGCATGATCAGACTATTGCACAAAGCATCAGATAACTATGAAAAGTAAGTTGAAAACTTGTCAATTGGATACAACTCTGACACCCTCTTTCCATGTTTTGAAGCAGGGCTGGACAGGTTGTTTTTGTAGCTCTTGATTCTCCAAGACTTCACAAAACTTCCGTCCCCCCGTGTCCCCCCCCCCCCCCAATTTGTTTCTCTGCAAAGTTTTGAAGTATCCTTTTAAATAGTCCACAGGGTCTATCAGTGTTTGAACATGAAAATGCATTTCTGACAGTCAATGAAGCTATATGTATGGGATCCCAGTGGCTGAAAACTGATCCTTGGAGCTGCTCAAGTTGCCCACCCCTCCACTAAACATTGCAATATATTTATCAATTGATACCTATAGGTTTGCTTTTAGAAGATAATTTTGGATTGACACATATTTTTCGCAAATCAAAAAGCACTGCTGCTATGTATACCGTAGATTTTAGTACATTTGTACCAAACCAGCAGTCAGAGGAGATTTCTTGTTTTTGCTGTCAGATAGAGCACATTGATGTTGCTGTGTTCCTTCAAGTCATTTTTCACTTATGGCGACCCTAAGGTCATGGGTTTTTCTTAGAATAGTTTGTGTCTTTCCCTGAGGCTGAGACACTGTCATTAGCCCATGTTCACTAGTAGGTTTCCATGGTTGAGTGAGAATTTAAAGCCTGGTTTTCCAGTGTCCTAGTCCAACCACACCGGCTCTCAAGCTATTATTACTGCTGTCAAAATCAAAGAAAGGTGTTATAGTTCAGGTGTGCATTGGCACCCATTACTCTGAGTAAATATAGCTGCAAGGTGTTAGAAAGCAACTTAGGCTCCAAGAACAAGATTTGCTGCCAAAATATACGTATATTAGCTGATGTCTTAGCTAATGGAAATCCAAAGTCCATCTCCTGTCACTTAGTATTTACAGGTCAGAGAGAACGCTGAATTTTGTAATGCAAGCACTAAAAATATGTCAAAATTATGTCAGAATTACTACTGTTAATGAGTGTGATTGATATGTCGGCCTGAGTTTCTTGTGCTCTTGAGAACAATACATCGATAGTATTGTAAACATGATTGCATTAGATCATTGATGGCTTTGCAGAGGGATTTTAGAGCCGTGTTGGTGGTGACCTCATTGGGCATGTTAATCTGACAGGGACTGCTGAGTTTGCAACTGATGTACAATTTCGCACACAGTCTAGAAGTCGGAGATGAGTGCTGAAGAGCCACATACTCTCTATACTGCTGACACAAGTTCGGTAGCAATTCTGTGCAATAGATATCAATAGTAATTCTCAAATGCTCAGTAAGAAAAATGCACCAGAAGCTATATGAAAGGTAACTTTTCTTGCTGTTGGTCAAGAAAGTTTGCTTTAAAAAGGAATTGACACTGTAGATATTTATAGATGTTCTCCAAAACACAGCATACATAACATATTTGGTTGGATATCTCTTCCAACTCTATGATTCTATGACACAAATATTTTCCACAAATATTTTCTCTTATCAAATATGTTTCAGATAATGGAGGCCAAACTTTAGCAGGTGGAAACAACTGGCCATTAAGAGGGAGAAAATGGACATTGTGGGAAGGAGGAGTCAGAGGCGCTGGTTTCGTTGCAAGTCCTTTACTGAAACAAAGAGGAGTGGAAAGTCATGAACTTATCCACATTTCTGACTGGCTGCCGACTCTGGTGAAACTTGCTGGAGGATCCACAAATGACACCAAACCTTTAGATGGTTTTGATGTATGGAAAACACTAAGGTAAGGTCTAAATACCCTAAAGTCACCAGATCTATCTAAGGTGGGTCAGCCCTGGTTAGTACCTGGATGGGAGACAAGCAATAAATACTAGATCCTGTGAGCTGTATTTCAGAGGAAGGAACTGACAGAACCCTATGTAAGTTGTAGGACTACCGTATATCGACAGGCAATTTGAAGGCACACACACAGACACAATACTCTCAGTCAATCATCCAAAGCAGATGCTTTAAAGACATCCCCCCAGTGGATATTTATTTATTATTTATTTATTTACTGCATTTATATACCGCTTTTCTCACTCCTGGGGGGACTCAAAGCAGTTTACAACATAATGGCAAAATGCCAACCCTACATTAGAAAACGTAACAGACTGATCAAATCATATTGCAAGACCCAACCCATTATTAATCAAATGAAAAAGAGAGATATATTTTTAAAAATATTTCAAAATGCAGTCAGAAACACATGCATGTTTTAGTAGATTTACTAAGGGGATCATAAAGAATATGTTCTTGACGCTGGGATATCAACACAGTGTTTTAAAAAGAGAGGTTGGCCATAGGGTGGAATAAAGCAGTATAAAATGTACTCAAGAGCACATTTAAATAGATGGAACTTTGGAAAATGCTTTATATGTGAAAAAATAAAGGTATAAAAGAAAAAATATGAAAATTTCACTACTTATAAGAAAACTTTTATGATGGAAACATCATGAGCCAGCATTATTATTATTATAGTGATCTGACTTACGGCCACTGCACCACACATGTCAAGCATCTAGTCATGAGAAAGGTATGCCTTTTATGTCCCACTCCCTGCCCATTGTTGTTGTTTACCTTCAAGTATTTCTGCCAAATAATGACACGGGCTTTTTTTCTCAGCAAGATTTTTTTCAAGGAGGGTTTGTCCTTGCCTTTCTCTGAGGCTGAGAGAGTGCAATTTGCCCAGGCGACTGGGTGGTCCTCCATGGCCAATCAGGGATTCAAACCCTGGACTCCTTGAGTGTTGTCCTTGTCCAACACTCAAACCGCTACACCATGCTCCCTCTCTAACCCCCCTCCCCATAACTCTCCATATTATTTGCAATGGACCCAGCATTCCCTTGTGTACTAGTTGTTTAAAGAACGTAACCAGATACATTCTGGCATGATTGAAAAGTAACTGGTTTTCAATATCCTAAAGTAAACAAGGTAAAGGAGGTGATAATTGCTTAATTAAGCTATCCGTAGTACAGAAAGTGGTTTTCAGGCTTCTATTGTTTCAGGGAGGGCATTTAATTGAAACAGTAATGCCTAGTTTTTTTTTAATAGATTGGATTAAAGTGTCTAGGTTTTAGCAGTGTGATATATGCATTGTGTGTTTTATAGAATTCTTGGTAGACCCCCATGCAAGAAAAACATCTGCAGCAATTACAGTTTTGTAATAGAGGTACATGAAATTGACCACAGTCTCCTCCTTGCTTGAATCTGTCATGCATCAGTTACTTACAACAGCTTTCTATTAGAGCTATTTAAACTATTTTCGCCTGCCTGCAGTGATGTTTTTATTATTTTATCTGGTTGGACAGGCATCTCCTGAGATGCTTTGGGTATTGAATATCCTCCTGCTCTGGGAAACAAAGAGTTGTGTTGTGTTTCACGAACCACCGGGCATTCTCTAGCCATTTGGTTCTGTGAACTTCCTAAGAGGTCAATGTAATCATATTGTTGCCCTTGCTAAATTCTTGTTGTGTGTTATTATCTGACCTTTTCCCCAGTCTGAGAACTCAAAGCTGCTTACAGAGTTTTAAACAGATACAACTGAAAAGTCACTCTATACAAAAGTTAAAAATATAATTAAATGAACAATAGAATTAAAATCAGTTAAAAACTTGACCACTGAAAAGAAAACAAACCATGCAGCATGTTCTGTTATGTCCCTTTCCCCTTAAGCAATCTGTCCTCAACTTTGAAAGGCCTTCCAACACAAAATGTATTCTCCTGCCTTTGGAAATATAGGGAGGAGGGCAGCAGTCTCACCCAGGTGCTTCAGAGCCTTGGAGCAGCCACTGAGAAGGCCCTCTCCCATGTTCTCACATAATCTATATATATAAAAGAGTGATGGAATCCTGGCACCGAGCAAAACAACAAAACTAAACACCCCCCAACCTCAAAATTTCACAACACAATCCATCATCCATGCCTCGAGGATGAAACCACAAAATATCACGTCACGAACCTCCACAGGGCCTAAAAAAACCCAAAAACCGGAGCTATTTAGTGCAATTCCAATGGGCCACAGCAACACGAGGCAGGGCACAGCTAGTATACTTATGAAGTAGTTGAGATAGAGAAATGGACTTCCCCCAGAAGATCTGAAAACATAAGCAGGCTCATATAAAAATATGGCCCTTCAGGTAACCAGGACCTGAGCCATATAAGGTTTTTTATATGGTTTTATAGTTTTTTACAGTTTTTTAAACCAACCTAAGTTTCTGAATAGTCTTCAAGGGCAGCCCCACATAGAGTGTGTTACAGTAACCCAAACACAATTAGGCAGTTCAATGATCGTTTGCCCTCACCCAGTTCATTACAACTTTTTAACTTACACAGCTTCTTTAGATTGAAGTGGAAAAGGGTGTTATCTACCTACCGATGACACCAGACTCCAAAAAAGATTTGAACAGTTTGTTCTTACTATTTTAGTGGTTTCGTGTATATGTTAAAAAGCAAAGAGGAGAAAATTAAATCCTAAGAGCCAAAAAAGCCCAGTGGCTAAGGGGTTGAACAGGAACTTCTGAGAGTGCTCTTTTGTGAACAACTGAAGCTTCTGCCTCCCACCACACGTTCCAGCAAGGTGACCAAGAATGGCACCGTGGTCAGTGGTATCAAATGGCAGGAGAAGTCAAGCAGAGCCAAGGAGGGCAAAATCCCCATGCCTCCACAAGCATGGTTGGTGCAGACAGGATTTCTCAGGGTTTGCCTAGACTCTGGAATCCTCTTCCCTTTGAAGCCACAGTGGTCCCCCTCTGTTGTCCTTTCATCAAACCCCCTTATTAATCCAACAGGCTTTTATACAGATAGTTTTTAAGAAACAGTCTAGGGAGTGCTGTATTGTTTTAAACAGCTTTTTTAATTGTATTGTTTTAACTAAAGATTTAAGTTTTAATTTTGCTTCATAGTCACTTTTTGTGTGCTTTAACTGTTGCCCATTTAAACTGTGAGCTCCCTTGAGTCTCAATTCTGGGAGGAAGGTAGGATAACAACAACAACAATACTTTTTAAAAAAAGAACTATTTTTAACATCCATATATACTGAGTCACGATTTCATGGAAACCTTTTGTAGCTACACCTGGTACAAATTGTTGTTACTTCTCCTTTACGATCTGCTTTGGTCTAAGATTTATGTTTTAAAGGTAGCACTTCCTATCTGCTGATTATCTGGCTGAGTTAAAGTCTTAATTACAAACGTATATGCCTATTCAACTAAATCTTGTTAAAATTTATAAGAAGCCCTATTCCACGTTCTTTCTATCCATGTGATAAAATCTGTCAACAGGAATAAAAGCCTTCTCAGTGGTGGCACTTCAGTTTTGGAAACATTGACAACCTTCAATCATTTAAAACAGTGGTTCCCAACCTTTTTTTTGACCAGGGACCACTTGCCCAGGGACCACTCTCCAACATTAGTACCAAAAGGGTTACGAATAAATTTTGGGCAACTTTAGATTCGGTTTGGTTATTTGGGGTGCTGATTCAGAAAATTGCACTGGATAGACCATATCAGCTCTAGTTTCTGATACAGAAGCTATTATTTCATACATTTGTATCCCGTCCTTCAGGGCGGCTTCACAACCGGCAATCATTAGATGCCAAATCAACAATTATAGAAACAAATTACTATTAAAACAGATAATTAAAACAGCAATTATAAATCATATGCCATCCAGTAGTCACCATCCGCTCACCCACAGAAAACCATATTTAATAATCTAGAGCTGATGTGGCCTATCCAATGGAATTTTCTGAATTTGTACCCCAAATAACCCCAGGAACAGGCCCAAAAGCAAAGAGGCTGCGGACCATATTTTAGTTTTTGCAGACCACTGGTGGTCCACAGATCAACCACAGGTTGGGAACCACTGATTTAAAACAAATTTAAATATTTTTGGTTCAGGCATGTTTTTATTGCTTTGGTTTTTATTTACATGTTTTCTGTGTTATAGTATTACTGTGTTGTAAAATCTCCTATATTGACTTGTTATTTTTAGAAGTATTGGGTGTAAATCCCATTGAATATTCTCTTTTTCTAGGGAATAACAATATTCTCATCCTAAAATCAAATAAATAGAGCTGCATTTCCCAGTGCAGATCAAAGACACTCGCTATACTGTACCCAATTGTGTGCAGCCTTGCACCATTAATTGGTTGACAGACTCCCATTGTTCATTAGAAAGATCATAACAGGAAGCATTGAAATGGTAGGCATCTGTTTCTGTAAAACCATGTAACATTTTCCCTAATTTATTCTAGTGAAGGAGAACCATCACCCAGAAAGGAGCTGCTTCACAACATCGACCCTATTTTCGTGGACCCATCTCCATGTAAGTTTGTGATTAAGGGAGGGGAGGGATTCTCCCTAAATTCAGGTTTTATTTTTCTCTGGGTGGAGAAATTAACACCAGCCATTTTGCCACTTTGCCATAAAACATTGTGGTGATCTCATCTGCAGAGTGTAGTTTACTACCTCCTAAATCATTCCCAGAGTTTGTTGCATTCTCTTGTGGCTCACAGTTACTTGTACGTAAAATGTAATGTAAGCCTGAATGTGGAGCTGTTGACAGATAGCCACATGCCTTCAGTACCTAGTGAGGCACCATGCCAAAGACCAAATGGCTTCCAGTGCTGAAAAATGACTGTTACCTCCTGATAATGATGTATATGGATGCGTACGTTGTTTCATATATAATAAAAGCATCATTGTTGGCCTTGCAGATGAGGGGATGAACAGAGAGAGGCTTCCCTTCTAATGTGGCTATGATGTTCCAAGTCTCATTGTTGCATTTGTAGTGTAATCACATGAGTCTGAGATTTTTCCAGTGCTGCCTCTCTGCTAAATGAGGTCTTCTTTACAACTTTCCCTAGCTAGTTTTGTTTGCTTGTTTGAAAAAAAGATTTTTTTATCCAGAGGGGAAAAAAATCAATATGAGGTTTGTTCTAAGGACATTTAAATTGGAACACATTCTTTTTACACTCTTCATTCCTTAATGAAAATACTACATAATAACAAGGAGGATGTCCAGAACCGCAGATGGCGGTTTTCCTTGCCGGGTTCCCAGGTCTTGTGACTGGATCAGCCTTGCACTTTTCCCTTCCCCCTTTCTCCTCTTCCAGAGTGGAAGTGAAGGAAACAAAGTCTGGGGAGGGAATTTGGACTGGGGAACCATACTGAATAAGAGGTGCCATGCCTTGTTCCCTTCTGCCCTCTTGTCCAGAGGACATAGTGGTGCACAATTGTGTGTGACAGACAGGCAGACAGACAGACAGACAGGAAGGAAGGAAGGAAGGAAGGAAGGAAGGAAGGAAGGAAGGAAGGAAGGAAGGAAGGAAGGGAGAAGGAGAGAAAATGAAGGGCATAGCTCTTAGCCAGTCCTCATGGAAAGGAAAAGAAAAAGCCAGAAATAAAATGTGCTCTGACTCTTGGCCAGGCCAAAAAGTATACTGCCTCTGAAGTCATACATAGTGCTCTTAGAGTATATTTTTAGTCTTTTTGGTGCCACAAAAAAGTAATATGAAGCACAAGATGGAGCAGCTGGCTCACCATGCACACCCTTGCCGCCATGTGCCAATGCAAGCCTCCTCTTAGCTGCATATGGGAATCCCTCCGAATTCTTCTTCATGCCATATGGTTTGCTAGGTGTGAAAACCATCACTCCTGAGAAAAGAGTGACAGCTGTGTGAGAGAAGACTTCCGTGTGTGCTGTGCTCCAGACATTTTCTCTATGCTTTATTTACATTCTAGTCTTCCTCAAAAGAAACTAAGGTGGCAAACATTGATCTATTGGGAAATCTTCCAAGCAGATCTACTATATAAATATAACTGCTCCAAGGTCACATTTCAGCAAGGTTGCTGTATCCTGTATCTTTAAGACAAATTTTTGGGATGCCTATTCTCCTGCAATCAACTCCAATCTGGGAGGCTTCCTAATGAGTATCTCCTGGCAAACTATGACTCTTTCCTTTCTGCACAATTTTTGAGATTCTGGTTTCCATTTCGATTAGCTAGTTTACTTTCTCTTTCAGTTGGTTACCAACATGTGGCTTGAATTTCACCCGGGAGTTCCCCCTTCCGCTAGCCTTTAAATGACCTACTCATCATTTATCAAAGCATAGCCTAGAAGTAATGAAAAGTAATGCAAAGTAATTGTAGTTAATTCTTTCCCCCTTTTTTGATAACAAGAAGACATTAAAAAGGTACATTATGATTGTAATGTAACAAAGGATAACTTCACTTCTTTTGTGGTTTAACTGTAATATTGGTTTGATTATTTTTGTGGCTATGAAATGTTTATAGCCTATTTAAGAGTATACATCCCTCTTGTAGTGTCTAGTCCATTGCTCCAATTTTTCCCACTTCCTCAACCTGCCTGAAGTGCAGGAAGTAAACTAAACTTATATTGCTCTTGTTGGTGGACTACACGGAGAGAAGGCAGAGAAGAAAGAGTGTTCAGTTCCCACTTATCCTGTTGTTGTTTTCAGAGACCAAGGATTTTTAGAAAGGATAAGCTGGAGTCAAAACAAGCCTGGAAGATCTAATGTTTATTTTTGCAGTCCCTTTTCTCGTCTACCAGACTGTCCTTGCTTTTCCAATCTCATCTGAATCCTATCCTGGAGTATTTGTGATTAATATAAGACATTGCTCTGGTAGATCTGTCAATAGACATTGTGGCAGATCTACCAGGATTTTAAAAACAGGGCACCTTGGAAGTCTCCCATCCATATTTGTATAGACCAGTGGTTCTCAACCTGTGGGTTCCCAGATGTTTTGGCTTTCATTTCCCAGAAATCTTAACAGCTGGTAAACTGGCTGGGATTTCTGGGAGTTGTAGGCCAAAACACTTCAGGACCCACAGGTTGAGAACCACTAGTGTAGGCTATTATTCAGAAGGAGGAACTGGCAGAACCACCTCTGTGTATTCCTTAAGAAAGCGCTATAAAATTCATTTAGGTCAGCAGACAACTTAAAGGCACATGTACACATTTATATATACAGTAGAGTCTCACAACATAAACGGGCCGGCAGAATGTTGGATAAGCGAATATGTTGGATAATAAGGAGGAATTAAGGAAAAGCCTATTAAACATTAAATTAGGTTATGATTTTACAAATTAAGCACCCAAACATCATGTTATACAACAAATTTGACAGAAAAGGTAGTTCAATACGCAGTAATGCTATGTAGTAATTACTGTATTTGCGAATTTAGAACCAAAATATCACGATGTATTGAAAACATTGACTACAAAAATGCGTTGGATAATCCAGAATGTTGGATAAGCAAGTGTCGGATAAGTGAGACTCTACTGTATATGGATATGTACATGTGTGCATGTGCCTTTAAGTCATCTGCTGATCTAAATGAATCCAAGGTGCCCTGTTTACAAAAACCTAGTGGCACAACTGTGTTTTTAGTTGCCCATGGAAAGAGAGCAAGGCAGGAGCCATCCTGGCCTCCTTGGGGAAGGAGTTCCAAAGAAATGCAGCAGCCACTGAGAAGTCCCTCACCCAAATAAGCCTATGAAAGTGGTGGGACAGAGAGATGTCCATAGATCTCATTAGGCCTGTAAACAGAAATTCAGTAGTTCTAATATTCTGGAACCAAGCCGTGGAGGGCTTTATAGGTCATCACCGACACTTTGAATTCTACTGGGAAACGGACAAGCAGTTATTGGAGTTTTTGCAACAAGGGAATTGCATACTCTCTGTAGCAGTCTGGCTGCAGCTCTTTGGACCAGTTGAAGTTTCTGAGTACTTTTCAAGGCAGCCTAATGTGGTATCCTATTGGGAAGCATGTGTTACAATACTTCTGCATGAGCTACGTGTTTTTCTTTACTTTTATTAAATATTTATGCTTGCTATTCTGGCAGTTGCAAACACAACTCTCAAATAAATGAAAATCAATATTAGCATAATAAATGTAGCAATAAATAACAATGAAAAATACTGTGGCAAAGTCATAGAAATACAAAAATGCCAAGACTAAACAACATAAAGCAAATAAAGTAAGATGAAACAAATCAATGTTTATTTGGGTATCTAAGAGCTGTTGAGCAAAGTACCCACCAGGAAGGTGAGTCTCTGATATATGGCTATTACAGCAGAGAAGACTTTATATTTAGCAGTTGTACTTCTTAGTTTAGGAGGACACGGGTCCCAAATAACAGTCATGAATGTATGGGAAGAATAAAGCCTTTAGGTAAGCTGTATTTTAATGTATGAAATATACTGGATATACAGAGTTAATTGTTGCCATGAGTAGTTCAAACATGCCCATAGATTTGTTGCTGATTACTTCCCAGATGTTTCTAAGTCAGCCTTTCCTTATACACATTTAACTGAATTTATATGTAATCCTGTATATGCAGAAGTGAAAAAGATATCTAATATATTTATGGATACATATGCAGCTGAAATGTTATCTTTTTCATAACATACCTACTGAATGCTGTTGCCCCAGTGCGAAACAAAAAAAAAATGGAACTTTGCTCAGGTGTTGTTTTTTTTTTCAGCAGCAGCAGCATAAAATATTGGAGAGGACATAACATAAATAGCTATAATTTACATGAAGACAATGTTTTTTTTTAAAAGTTTTATTCCAGTAGAATAAATTCTAAAGTCTAGTTTCAGTAAAAATAGTACAATTGGGTCTCAACATTTGCAGGTTTGTGGATTTGATTATTTGCAGATTTTATTAATATGTCATCTCTAGAAATCTTTAGGCTTTCCAGTGTAATGATAATGATAATTTATTTATTACCTGCTTCTCCTTGTGGCTTGAGACAGGGTGCATCATGGTTTAAACTTTGAGATAAAACAAAATACTATTAAAATACATATAACAAATATACACAGATAAAAGATAGATTAAAATTTAACCTACAGGTGAAAATTCACCAGTAAAAACTGACTGGGTAGGTCTGTCAGAAGAGAGAGGTCTTCAATTGTCTTTTAAATTCCAACAGCAGCTGTTGGAGCTCTTCTGGCAGGCTGTTCCACAGCAGGCATGGGCAAACTTTGGCCCTCCAGGTGTTTTGGATTTCAACGCCCACAATTCCTAACAGCCTACCGGCTGTTACTACCTGGTCAGGTTTAGACTCGCTGGGACTTCAAACCGATTAAGATGGTCCACCCCAGGAGGCTTATGGATCTGGACAGATTCTTGATGGCTCTTGGGGACTTTCCTATCACCTTGGCAGGCAAATTTTAACCTGATGTTTTAATTTTGTGTTGTGTTTTCTAACTTATTGTGTATATTTTTATTGGGTTTTGTTTTTGTCCTTTGATGTTTTATATTTTATCATTGCTGTATTTTATTTTGCTGTAAGCCGCCCCGAGTCCCCTTCGGGGGAGATGGAGGCGGGATATAAATAAACTTATTATTATTATTATTATTATTAATAATTCTGTCAAAGCTCTGGCTGGAATGGGGAAATAGCCAGGACAATGGACATAATAGGTCCTGAACGTCCCTTCTCACAGAGCAGAGTCAAACCAGCCCCTTGGTTTTCCAAGAAGTTGGTGGTGATGAAGCAAGTGAGACGGAGACTAGAGCAACATTGGTGGAGAACTCAAAGCAAATCTGACCAAAGCTCCAGATGACCTCTCCCAGTGATATTCAGGCAGGCTTTTAAAGATGGAGATGTTTAAGATCTAGTCAGGGAGTGCTTTGGTTTTAAACTGTTTTGACGGCTTTTGACTGTGATTTTTTTTTTTTTACTGCTGTATGTATTTAATTCCATTTCAGTGTTTGCATTTTTGTATATTTTAAATTATATGCTAATGCTTTTATGTCAAGCTGCTTTTGAGTCCCTTTTGGGGAGATGAAGAGGAGTATAAATAATAATAGTGCTATCATTGTGGAATCATAGTGCTATCATTGTTTATAATGATGATGATGATGATTATTATTATCATAAACAATGATAGCACTATGATTCCACTTCAGCTTTCATGTCAACATTCTATGATATCCTGGAATTTGCAGTTTAGGAAGAGAACTTTTACATTCTCTGCCAGAGAGCCCTTCATGTCCTACTAAACTACAAGCCTTAGATTTCTGTAGGAGGCAGGCATGACAATTAAAGTGGAATTTAATTCTATATATGTGGAGTGTGAAAGGGAAAGAACAAAAAAAAATCCTTTGGTTCACATGTGGCCACAAAACCACATTTTGCCCACCCTTGATATACAGAAACACTATGATTATATGATAGGTATATGTTTCAAATTAAGTGGATTTTCGAGCACTGGGAAGAATATTGCAGAATGTACACTTCATGCACATTTGTTATAACTTTGCATCGTTCCTTTAAAAAACAAGTTACTGACGGCTTGGCAGCTGTGAAAATGATGTCAGCTCTTCCATTGTGACGGATCTGCTTTCTTTTAGATTGTCTTATGGCATTTTATCAAGTTTCAGTGATTCAGCTGAATTAAAAACCAACTGGATCTAAGTCAAAAACTCCCCTAACTGCTAAACCAAACATATTTCTGGCCATGCAATCATTTCTACATGGCCTATTGTACAGCAGTACTCTGTTATCAGCAATTTTATTTTTCAGAATATAAACTGAATGATGTCATGAAAGGAACTAAATCCAAGCCGGAGCTGAGGGCTATTAATCATAATCTGTCAATATACTTCTCCATGTGGCCTTTTGAATCATATATAAATCAAGAAATGGTCAAAATCTTGGCAAGAAAACATTATTCTTATCAATCTGAAATTTTTGAAAAATAACAGGAGTTTCCAAAGGAGGGGGTGAACAATTTTGGCAGGTCCAGAGCCAATTTTCTATGTGTTAGAAGTGCCAAAACCAAACAAGACAAAAACAAAATGAGACACAACTAGAAGCCTTTTTTGGCATTGAAATGCAACCTATTTTAAAGGTAAATAGCCATACTTCCAGAATAGTAAATTCTCTTTCTTGAGAAGGCAGGAGGAGGAGGAGCAGAGGTGAGCTCATTGACTTCTCTCATGTTCCTTTGGACTTTCTGAAAGATGAAGACATGGCTACTAGTTTGACACTTGTGTTCTTGCTCCTTAAAGTCCAATATTTGATATTTATTGATATTGTACTGCTTCTTCTTACAAGGTAGAAAGAAACTTACCAGGCAACAAAGAAGGAAGGATGTGTTTGGGGTAGTTCTCTTGGAAAGCCCAATCATCTGGACAGTTTCCTCCATGGCCAACCATTGGAGGTGCACTCAGGTTGCCCAGCCTCGGTTTCAAAGGAAACAGCAACAAATCCTATCAGCATGAACGCACCGCACCTGACCACCTAATATTGCCATAAATTGGAACCAGTCATTTGCATCCAACATAGTACCCAAATATTTGTGAGGTCATGGGTCATTAATGGATTGCTTCCAGTTAAGAAACATTGATTTCCCAATGATCCAGCACCCATACAACACCGAGAGAGCTAGTGTGATAATGCTCAGCCAAAAATGAATACAATACAGTGCTGTTGTGTGTTTTCCGGGCTGTATGGCCATGTTCCAGAAGGAACATGGCCATACAGCCCGGAAATCACACAACAACCCATGAAAGCCTTCGACAACACACAATACAGTGCAATTGAGATATAACATCATCTCTTAATATCATTTGTCCACCCTAGTCTAAAGGTTGACTTCCAAGCTTGAAATTAATGTGCTGACATATGGAGACTTCTGAGTAGGAAACTTGCAGTATCAATCAAAACATTACATATTTCACACATGACAAATCAAATGTGCATTTCTCATTGCAAGTGCCAATTTGCAAATTGTGGGTACTAGTAAAGAGAGGTTGGGCATCATGTTCTAGGGGCCAAAGCTGTTTTCTTTCCCAGAAGCCCACATGCTATGGGCAGGGCTCAGAAACCAGTGAAGACTTTTCTCAGATCTACTCTCAGATTATATGTATGGTTTTCCACACAGTGCCAAGAGTCAGACTTTTTTTTGTCTCTACCCAAACTTCTGCCTGGGCAGTTTTGGCATGCAGGCCAGATTTAGTAAGGGGAAAGATAGGGCCAGTGTGACTTCCATATACAGTATGGAGGTTTCCTTAAGGGACATCAAGTATGTATGGAATTAGGGCGCACCCAATTGGTGGGCAAATAGCTCTGCTTCACTTCTAGGAGGCAGGAGAAACATGGAGTGGTTTCAGCACTACTTAGCAGTCAGGTTGGGTGAAAGGTTTTCATTGCCCAGTAGGCAGGTCAACTGATCAATGGGTTGCTGTTGGATAGCAGACAGGTCAGTCAATGCCTCGATCTAGATCCTTACTGCAGGCCAAGCCTATTCTGCCGTGGAGTGTGGTGGAGGCTCCTCCTTTGGAGGCTTTGGAAGCTTTCAAGCAGAGACTGGATGGCCATCTGTCAGGGGTGCTTTGAATGTGATTTTCCTGCTTCTTAGCAGGGGGTTGGACTGGATGGCCCATGTGGTCTCTTCCAACTCTAGGATTCTATGATTCATCTAAAACCAATAAAACTGTAGCTTTTCCTGTTATAATAAAATATGGTATGTATTCATTCTTTCTAAATAAAAAACCCCACACCCACTTTAATATATGAGCCTTTAAGTCTACACATCATAACGAATTTAGTTTGGACATATTTGCACTTAAAGGCATAGATCCAAGACATGGAAATTAAGTGACTGTATAAAATAAGTCTATTTCTTAGTATGAGCCAATTTAATCAAAATTTGTGGTTCTACTCTTGATATCTTCAGATGCATTACTTCATGCATTATACTAATAATGGCCAGAATGAGTAGCCACAGACTGAAATCCTGCTCTGTATGTATTATTACATATAAAGTGGGGCAAAATGTCAAATAAGCACATTGCTTGTAGATTTGTGCCTAGTGTTTTGTATGCAGGTCAAGTGATTTCTTTAGAATTTGCACATCAATGACCAATAGTCAAGTAGCTGTCATGGATGAGCACCATCCAGCACTGTCATTAACTGAAATTAATTCATTATGTAAATGAAAGCAGATGGACACATGTGCAGTTTCAAAACCCTCATGGAAGATAGAAATAGAAATGAGCCAAGTAGTCATTACTCCACTGCTCCAATGTAAAGTTTAGCTTCTAGCTTGGCTGAGCAAGTCATGAGGGGCTTTGTGAACTGGCTCATTTGATCCAAGAAAGAGTTAGGGCATTTGAGCTGGATACCACATCACCCAATGAATGATGTTATCTCTTGATAACAAATGGATTATATTGCTTGGGAACTTTACTGTCTTGCAGTCTACCATATGCCAATTCTGGAGGGGTGCCATTGCTCCCCACACTATCCACTATCACCGGTTATTGTGTTTGATATGGCACACCTTTTTAGCATTGTACAATTTTACGCTATAGTGAAGTTTCCGCATTGTTCCAGAAAACAGCATGTGCTGCCTGTGATGTCATATTCATCAGTACCTTCAAAACTGTGCTCTTTTGTATGAGTGCCATAATTTATTGTGGAATTGCCAATTTCATTTTTAAGTAATATTTTACAGTGTGTGGATATTTAGTTTATAATAAATCACTCCTGAATTCCATTGACATTATATATTGCATATGGTGGAAACACCAGAAGAATTTGTCTTTATTATGGGACAGTTAGCTCCTTTGGGCTCCATTTTTCACAGGCTGCACAAGGGCTAAAAGAGATTCTGCGAGTTATTAAATAGCTCAGTTGATTTGTTTCACCTTTTTTTTACACTGTTGGGTAAAATATAGAGTCAATATAAAGAGAACAAACAAAGATGGTGTTACTTCTTTTTTGTTGTTTGTTTGTCTGTTTGTTTTATGGGGATGGTGGTGTACATGAATGTGTGTAGTAGTCTATATTATCCCTTTTAAAAATAATGAAAATTACCTGACTGTTGTGTCTGTGCACTTCTAACAACACCTGACATCATTTGAAGAAATAAGTGGGTTAACAAAATGTATGTGATCTTTTTCTGCTAAACAGTTGAATCCGAAACTGTAGAATTGTAGGATTTCTAACATTTTGAACTACTGCCTCTTTTTTCTGATTTCAGGGTAGGAACAAAGCCTCTACAGGAGTTGTTCTCAACCTGGGGTCCCTAGATGTTTTTGGCCTACAACTCCCGGAAATGCTAGCCAGTTTACCAGTTGTTAGGATTTCTGGGAGTTGAAGGCCAAAAACATCTAGGGACCCCAGGTTGAGAACCACTGCTCTACAGGCACAAGTGCATAATAGTTTTATAGGCATATCCAAGATTACTTACTTACAAGGTTAGAAGTTAGAGCAGTAGTTCTCAACCTGTGGGTCCCCGGATCTTTTGACCTTCAATTCCCAGAAATCCTAAAAGCTGGTAAACTGGCTGGGATTTCTGGGAGTTGTAGGCCAAAACACCTGGGGACTCACAGGTTGAGAACTACTGGGTTAGAGGGATGCTTATGTACATGAAAATGCCTTTAGAAGGTAGAACAGATGCTGAGTTTGTTTGTATAACTTTAGCCCCATGCAGGATTTTGCTAAGCATGTTACCATGTTTCCCTGAAAATAAGACAGTGTCTTATATTAATTTTTGCTTCCAAAGATGCTCTAGGTCTTATTTTCAGGGGATGTCTTATTTTTCCATGAAGAAGAATTTACATTTATTGCTGAACAAAAAAATTGAACATTTATTATATACTGTACAGTAGTTGTCATCACAAACCAGCATAACTAGACAAACTGCGAATCCTATCAAGAATTTCTTGTTACTACCATTATTTCCATGTACAACAATCTATAGTACAGTATGTACATTTACCGGTCCTGCATGCTCTGGTGTTCTGTTTGGCGGGCATGCTTCCAAACAAAACCTTTGCTAGGTCTTACTTTCAGGGGAGGCCTTATATTTAGCAATTCAGCAAAACTTCTACTAGGTCTTATTTTCTGGGGATGTCTTATTTTAGGGGAAACAGGGTAAAATAGCATACTATTGCTACTCCCTTCCTTTCTCCGCAATCTTCAAATAGACAAGTGCTTCATCTCCATGCCTTCTCTTCCAGAAAGACTCTGGAAAGAGATATGCAGGGATAAATTTAAGTAACTTATGTAATCCTATTGAGACATTCACTAAACATGTAGACAAGGGGGAGCAAGTTCTAGATGTCCAGGAGCCATTCTTTCATTCCCAGGCTCTTCTGAAGACCACACCATCTCCATTCAAAGGTGGATTCCTTAATTTAGAGGCAAATCGCTCCTCTTAAAACCGTGTTTCTCTAATTTTAAGAAATACACAGAATTTCGTGGGAGAAACTTCTCCTCTGGGGGATTCCAGGTGCCACAACAATGGCTTTGGAAGTCTACATGAATTGAATGATTCCCTCACCAAGTTTAGTCCAAGATTATGTGACTTCAATGCTGCTCATGCTATGGAACTTTGTTATTTTCTCCTTATCATCACTACACCCCAATGTTCTCAAACCTCCATATCATTTTAGGAGAGAATGAGATACAGTGTAGAGTGGAAAACCTCTACTAGTGGATACGATCCTATCAGTAGGGCATAGTTAGATGTTGGTCCCAGAGAGCCTTGCCAGTCAGCCTGCAAAAGATGAACATGATGTCCGGTTCTATATTAGACAATCTTGTTCCAGTGCATGCAGCATAGCCTTTTCAACCCTGCATCCATATTTCCCTTTGTTTCATATTTGTTTCAGAGTGTTATGTAACACTGAATGGAGGAAAACTTCACGTATTGGTAATTTTCTTGTTTCCTTATTCTCTTTTAATAGCATTGGTTAAAAAAAAAAAAAGCTTTGGCAAACTTGATTTTCCCAGATTGTTGTTAATAAAGTCACTTCTTTAAAAACGGGTTTGTTTTTTTTTTTTGAAAGGTGATAAAAATTTTTAAAATCATGGCAAATCTTATAATCTCATATGTCATTACTAGATAAGGACCATCTCTTGACAATCATCTACTGTTAATTAAGCCTTTCATCTTGAATCAAAGCTTCTTTGTATAAAACTAATACTATTGGCATGATAAAGAATAAGTATATCTTAATACTCGGAGGTAGCGATTCAGTTGATAAACTGAAGAACATTGTTTTGGGTGGGTTTTTTAAGACTTGGGGGCATTATTGGCATGACAGTAATAAATAAGAGTCCAGATAATAGCCAGATTTTCATCAGTTCCTTCAAAATCAGTATTCCATTAATTTTTCAAAGGTCAAGGTCACAGCTATTCCTCAAGCATTCTTATTTTAATAGAGTAAGTGAAAGTGTCTGAGTTCTGCAGAAAATTCATTATCGCCATAAAGCAGCAAAAGGTCACAAAATGTCTTTCTTCACTGAAGTAGCAAAAATTTTTATTTCTCCAATAATTCATTATCACAGTGGAGCCTGAAGGAGCCCTTGACATTTCAGCATCCTCCTCCTTCAGGGGAAATAATTGTTTTCATATATCATGATTTAGCAAATGACAGAAAAATTAGTGAAAAACAAACACAAACCTTTCTGCTCTGGGAACCATCTGTATTACTCTTTGTTCCTAAAGCTTTACCTCCCCATCCCCATCTTCTGTCATTGATGCTCTCTGCATCTTTGCGCTTGTGCAAAATTGCAGGCTGGATCTTTGAAGTCTCTTCCAATGCTTAGCCAGAGCTTGCCAGCTGTGCTGTCCAGATACAAACCTCCTTGAGTTAAGGGGGAAAACTGTCTTTCTGGAAAGGCACAGAGGTTCAGTTAGTTTTTTGTTTAATTCCCACACAGAACAGACCAGTCAAAGATGAGTGTTTGCAAGTGTACCTAATAAAGATGACCATCTTTGGTTGCCTGTGACTGTATCTAGTGACTACCATACTAAGGAAGCAATAGTGCCAAAATATTGACTATGCTTGTAGAAGAGGACTGCGAAACTGTTGCCCCTTCATATGTTCTCAAACTCCTCATTAACTCTTCTTGAGGGGAGTAGTAGTTCATAACTATCTAGAGCAGTGGTTCTCAACCTGTGGGTCCCCAGATGTTTTGGCCTCCAAATCCCAGAAATCCTGAAAAGTTGATAAATTGGTTGGGATTTCTGAGAGTTGTAGGCCAAAACACCTGGGGACCCACAGGGTGAGAACCACTGGTCTAGAGGGTCTAAAGCAGTGGTTCTCAACCTGTGGGTCTCCAAATGTTTCGGCCTTCAACTCCCAGTAATCCTAACAGCTGTAAACTGGTTGGGATTTCTGGGCGTTGTAGGCAAAAGCACCTGGGAACCCACAGGTTGAGAACCACTGATCTAGAGAGTCCATGTTCAATCCCTGCCATTTCCAACTGAAAAGTTATTTTATTAATCCATGTAAAAGAATATGACTGTAAAGCTATAGAGCCACTTCCAATAAGAACAGAAAACACAGATGATCTGAATTATTATAGCGTAATTTCTTTTGTGTTGCTTCTGGGCGTATAGAATACCATAATTACTAATATTCCATGAATCTGTCTTTGCATAATCCCAGCTTGAAAATGTTGTGCAACAAGAGGGTTATGACTTGATGCAGCAACTAAAAAAAGCCAATACAGTTCTAGGCTGCATCAACAAAAGTACAAGTGTTGAGATTAAGGGAAGTCTGCCTTGGTCAGACCTCACCTGGAGTACTGTGTTCAGTACTCCAGGTGAAATATGTCCAAAGAAATATGACCAAAATGATAAAATGGCTGGAAGCCAAGTCTTATGAGGAGCGGCTGATGGAGCCAAGGGAGCTGGGTATGTTTAGCTTGGAGAAGAGAAGGTTGAGAGAGGACATGAAAAGATGCCACACTGAGGAGAGGGCAAGCTTGTTTTCTGCTGCTCTGGAGACTAAGACACAGAGCAATGGATTCAAATTGCAGGAAAAAAGATTCAACCTAAACCTTAGGAAGAACTTCCTGATGGTAAGAGCTGCTTGGCAGTGGACTATGCTGCTGCCTTGAAGTGTGATGGAGTCTCTTTCTCTGGAGGCTTTTAAACAGAGACTGGGTGGCCATCTGTTGGGAGTGCTTTGATTATGTGTCCTGCATAGCAGGGAGTTAGACTGGATGGCCATTGTGGTGTCTTCTAACTCTATGATTCTATGAATCTATGACTTTGTATAAGGGGTATTCCACTTGTAGCCCTCCAGATGTTTTTGGTCTGTACTTTATCACATTGGTGATGCTGACCAGTGCTGAAAGGAGTTGAAGATCAACAACATCTGGAGCATCATTAGTTGCCCAGTCTTGCTTTGTGTATGTATGACATTTAAAATATTCATGATACTTTTGATCAATTGTTATCCCTTTCTGTTTTGGGCTTGTTTGGGGTTATTTTAGATAGATAGGGACAGGGATTAGGCTATCAGGTTTGTCATTTCTTTTATTTGGATGTCTCTGTGTGTATATATTTGTAAAATACAGTATAATAATTCGCTTCACAAAGAGAAAAGGCACAGAACGTTTTCATAATGCTTCAGTCTAGGCACATAGACAATACACAGATTAGGCAAATGGTTTCTATAGACCTTATGTCTTATGAGGAGCCTTATTAATATCTATAGGTCACATATAGATATGTGTTCCTGGAGTGTGTCTCAGTGAGACATCATAACAGTTCATATTTCATCTCATCTGGTCATAATAGTTTATTCACAAACATTTCAGTATTTGATAGCATTTCCAGTACAATGTATTAATTCCATATAATAATAATAATAAAACTTTAGTTATATCCCACCCTATCTCCCCGAGAGCGCTACAATAATTGTTTCAGATAATAAAACTTAATGTACTAGACTGACATTCAGTCAGAGTATTGAATTCCTTAGTGTACACTTTTGGGGTGCACATTTTATGTCAACAGAAGCACAAAATTTGGAAGAGTAGATGATATTCTAGTTTGCATATTAAGTCAGGAATTTACATATATTCTCTCAGTGCTCTCTCTTAATTTGTAGACCTTCGTTTATTATTTCTGTCCCCCTCCATCTCTGCTTTGCCAGAAGACATAATTTTGTTGTTGCTTCTCGTTCCAGAGGTTAAACTCTCAATTTTTCTTGAAAGTATAGATTTCAGCACTGATGTACAAATTAATTTTCAGAGCCATTTCAAAAGTGCAACTAAGTATATGATATATTCTGCTATTATTCTGTTATAGCATTTTTACATGCATGCATGTCAAGCTCTAAGAAAAATAGTATCTCAAGGTGTAAGCTTTCTTCTTGATACATTCACTTCATGTCTTCAGTTTAGTTACATTTCTTTTAATAGTGGCAAGCTTCCTTGAGACCTAGATTGGGAAAAATCATGGCAGTAATGATGGTGATATTTACATGTTTATTTTTAGATAATATACATTCAAGTAACTTATTCCCCCAGAGCCACAATGGCGCAATGGGTTAAACCCTTGTGCCTGCTGGACTCCTGACCTAAAGGTTGGGTTGCTGATCTGCAGGTTGCCGGTTCAAATCCACAAGACAGAGTGAGCTCCCAACTGTCAGCTCTAGCTTGTGAAGACATAAGAGAAGCCTCCCAGCAGAATAGTAACACATCCAGGCATCCTCTGGGCAACGTCTCTTTAGACAGCCAATTCTCTCACACCAGAAGCGACTTGCAGTATGTGCTCAAGGTGCTTCTGACATGACAAAATAACTAATTCCCCAGTTTCTCTCCTATGATTCTATATCACTTCAAGTGAATGGTACTGTACAGTCCTATACAAAAACAGTATTACATCAGAAATTCTGTATGCATAGACTCTTAATCTACTCAGCATTTTAAAAACATTTTAAAGAAGTGTACTAGACATATGAGAAGGGGGATAAAGAATAAATAACCCATCCTTTTGTACAGATGTAACTGGAACAGGAAAACCATTGTTGGCAGAGCCCTACTGAAATCTTGAACTAATGAATGGAAACATTCTGGAAGCAATTATTTTACAAGCAAGACTTTTTTGTTTTTTAAACCTTTCCTTTTCGTTTTTAAATGTTTCAGCAGAACTGCCTTTCTGTTGAAGATATCTGTGACAGCAAACACATTTCTGAGCCCAGATGGTCATGGGACCATACGTTTTAAAACATTCTTTTGGGACCCTACTTCTCAAATCTCAAATATCTGAGAATGTTGCATGCTATGGTAGAGAGAGGTATGGTTTTATGATGTTTTAAACACTGCTTCAATATGAGTGCTTTTTAGGGGGGAAAAATCCATTGAGTGGAAGCCAGTGTCACACAAGCAGAAGTCCAGTGATCCTCCTACTTCTTCTGAATCTCCTTCCCAGTCCCCTTCTCCAAATGTACTCTAGAGACTCCCATAAACACCTAGAGCAAATTTTGAAGATATGAAGCATGCAACAAGAGAGAGGAATCCCACCTGCCCCAGTTTTCTGAGTGGAGGAGTTCCAACAGCAGTGAAACTTTGGTGGATTTCTTCCTTCATAGGTTTCAGGCTCCTGCAAGTGCACATCAAAATGGTGAGGGACAAAAGGCAAACCATTTGATTGATGCAGAAGATTTCATAAGGAGGAGCAGCATTTTCCAGACATTCTCATAATATCTGTTTTAGGGTGAAATTTCGAGTCCAATCAAGGAAGTGATATCATTTTAGACTTTTGTGTGAATACTGCTTAAGGCGTAGCTTCATGGCCTGAATCCCACATATCAATTCTCCTTTTATCAGCCCTGGGACAGAAAAATGAGATGGGAGAGTTGGGGAGAAATCATAATTTTCCTCAAGCAGGTTTTCTCCCTTGGGAAAAAAGAAGAAGAAAAGCTTATTTTCCAATGGTTTCCATTTCATTTTTTCAGGCTTTTGCATCACTGAGCATACTCTGTAAATACACTACTCCCTCCCTTTGCTGGCAGTTGTAAGATACAGCTCTTTCTATTGTCCTCAGATTTTGACTGGAATAGTAGGGACCATAAGGTACACTAAATAGGAAATGTCCTTCCTTTTCTGTTTAGGTTTTCCTGGTTAATTCTGCCATTTTGTTGTGGGACATTATCCGTTTTGTTTCTCAAGAATGTTTTGCTACATTTTTATTGCATTTTATATGTGTTGCCTAGAGTTGTGAAAATAAATAATCTTTGAGAACAAATTAATGTTTAACCAACTATCCAGAGGCACCTCTCCAGCAGTCTAATACCACTGAGATCTGACACTGTGTCAAGTTGCATGATTGGAACCATTTTAGCTACATTTGAAGAACAGACATTGTATCCGCTCTCTACATTTTGGTACTTAAATGTATTGTTTTGATGCATTGTTTGTTTTTTCATTGTTCAGGCATCCAAGGGCTGACACCAACTAAAGGTGTTGGTCCCATGGATTCCCTTTTTTTCCCTTTCTTAAAACCAGCAGCCACACATAAGGGCTTTTACTATCTGCCCAGCTTTTACTATCTGTCTGGAACTGCAAAGCGGTGAGGTGGGAAGAGGTCACAGCATTTGCCAGATCACAGGACAAGGCTGGTGCAGCTATGAGATTGCTGCTACATATTTTTATCTGATGAGTCTCACTTTGTGGAGGCCTAGATTAAGTCATGGCTGCATCTTCCGTAACCCTAGTTTTAAATCCCAACAGGGCAATAGCGTTTGCTTGTGTGATAGGATTTCATTTATCTCCAGTTCCCTGCATAGCTGCCTGTGTGTGATGTCTCATGGGCCATGTAGTCCCGTTCCTAGTACTATTGTGGCAGACGAAGAGGAAAACATGGGATTTACACCGTTTGAGCCAGAAACGGAGCCCTTGCACCTGGAGGATGTTTGCCCTCAAGAAGTCAGCCAAACAAGCTGTCACGACCCAGGCGGCAGAGGCACCAATAACCATACACAGAGGCCAGAATCTAACTAATATCTTTATTGAAGGAATATATAAAGTTAATAAAAACAAGTATAGAAAATAGTCCAGAATTAGACCCTTCAGGAAAGGTCAGAATTAGTCCAAAAAAGCAATGTCCAATAAGAAATATTAAGGTCCAAAGTTGTAATCCAATAACCGAAACACTCACTTTGCCAAGCAAAGTGAGGGGAGATGACAAGGTCCTTAGTCCATAAAACTTGAGCGTGGCTAGGAAATAACTTGATACTTGAAACAAGGCTTGAACGTGGAACAAGGTAACTAAGAACAAGAACAAGGTCCGTGGAATAACTTGGTAAAATCCGTGAAACAAGGCAAGGATTAGTCCTGGGAAACAAGGCAAAGTCCGTAGGTAAACAAAGGCTGGGAAGCAAGGCGAAGGCTGGATAGCAAGGCAAGGCTTGAGCTGAAACGAGGCTTGAATCGGAGCGCGCTGTCCAGACACAACTCGCTCCGTAGGCTGACGAATTGACTCCGCGAAGTTGCTACGCGGGCAAAACACCTATATAGAGTCCAACTTTCTCACCAAAGCGGTTCTCTGGGAATCAGAAACGAAAGCTAAACTCTGAGACCAGATGTTAAACTCCTTAAAGATTCTCACGAGAACCAATGTTAATTGGCAACATTCTTAGCTGCTATCCTCGCACTCCTGCGCGAAGCTGAATCCAAACTTCTCTGTTGTTTACAAAACTCCCGGCGCAAGAACACGGGAGAAGTAGGCTCTGGGGTTGTTTGACATACTTCTGGGGCACAACTTTCTTGCAGGTGCAAGGTTTCCAGATCTGCCTGGGAAGGATCTGGCTGAGAGGAATCCAGTTCAGACTGGGAAGGTAAAAAACCCAAGTTTTCATCTTCATCAGGGATTACAATGTCCTGAGCAGGACTACAAGGCCCATGGTTCATCACACTATCCCCCTCCTCAGGGCCCCTCCCAAACTGGGGTCCTCTCCCCGAGGCGCGAGGTCGCGGTTTGGTGGGATAGGTCAGATGGAAGCGACGGGTTAGATCAGGAGCATGGACTGTGGAGGCGTCTTCCCAAGAGCGTTCCTCAGGCCCAAAACCCACCCAGTCAATGAGATATTGTAGGCGGCGGCGATGAAAGCGAGAATCCAAAATGTCCTCAACCTCGAACTCCTCCTCCCCATTCATCAAAACAGGAGGGGGGGCCGGTTGGTCTGTATCAGGACGCACACCATCCGCCGGAAGGAGCAGGGACCGGTGAAACACTGGGTGAATGTGCATTGAACGCGGAAGTTGGAGTTTGAAAGTCACGGGGTTTAATTGCGCCACCACTGGATAGGGGCCAATGAAGCGGGCATCTAACTTCCGGCATGGGCGGTGGGAGGGCAGAAAGCGAGTGGACAGAAAAACCCGATCTCCTACCTTGATTTCGGGGCCCGGCTGGCGGTGTTTGTCAGCGTGGCGTTTATAGTCCTCCTTGGCTTGGTCCAGTTGCTGGAGCAAAAGTTGTTGCACCGCTGTGAGTTCCTGCAGCCAATCCTCTGCTGCGGGAACTTCCGAAGTTTCAATGACAGGGGGAAAGAAACGTGGATGGAAACCGTAGTTTGCAAAGAACGGCGTTTCTTTTGTAGAAGCTTGAACTCCATTATTGTAGGCAAACTCAGACAGTGGTAACAGAGAAGCCCAATTGTCCTGTTGGTAGTTTACATAACAGCGAAGATACTGCTCCAAAGTGGCATTGGTGCGCTCCGTTTGCCCATCTGTTTGGGGATGATGAGCTGAAGATAAGCGAGAGTCTATGCCCAGTAGTTTTTGTAGTGCCTTCCAAAAACGAGAGGTGAATTGAGATCCACGGTCTGTGACTAAACTCTTGGGCAATCCATGTAGTCTGAAAACATGCTGAAGAAATAGATCCGCAGTTTCTTTGGCCGTGGGGAGGCCTTCGCAGGGAATGAAATGGGCTAACTTGGTGAATAGGTCCACCACCACTAAGATCGTGGTGAATCCACAGGAAGGTGGTAGGTCAGTGATGAAATCCGCGGAAATTATTTCCCATGGGCGAGATGGGGTAGGAAGGGGGTGCAAAAGCCCTGAGGGCTTCTCCCTTCGTATCTTGGAGCGCTGGCATACTGGGCAGGTGTTGACATATTTTTCCACATCCTTGCGGATCTTGGGCCACCAAAAATCTCTTAGGATCAAATGCATGGTTTTAAATAGTCCGAAGTGTCCTGCTGGTTTGCAGTCATGACACAGACGAAGCGCTTTTTCCCTGCCCGGTCCGGGTGGGATATAAACATGGTTTCTATAGCAGAGCAGCCCATCTTTAAGCGAAAAGGGAAAATGCAGACCTTGGCGAAGTTGGTCCTGCGCCCAGGCATCTGCTTGCTGACTAGCCCTGATTTCTTGAGCACAGATGGGTCCTGGAGTAGGGGAAGTTGAACCAATGGGACTGGATTTGGTGTTCCCCACTGTGAGCGTGGCAAAGTTCTCAGGTTGTAGCAGTTGGGATTCAAAGGTCTCCTTGCGTCCTGCAGCGTATTCCGGTTTACGTGACAGGGCGTCTGCTTGCTTGGTTTGAGCTGGGGTCACATAATGGATCTGGAAGTTGAAACGTTCAAAGAATAAAGCCCAACGTTGCTGCCTCTGATTTAGTTTGCGGGCAGTTCTTAGATGTTCTAGATTACGATGATCAGTGTGGACTTCAATGGGGAATTTGGCCCCTTCTAGCCAATGTCTCCAAGTTTCAAAGGCTGCCTTTATGGCCAGTAGTTCTTTTTCCCAAATGGTGTAATTCCTCTCTGGTGTGGTTAGTTGACGAGAATAAAAGGCACAGGGGTGGAGGTGATCTCCCACCGGTTGTAAGAGTACAGCCCCAATTGCCACATCAGAGGCGTCCGCTTGCACCACAAAAGGGGTTCCAGGATTTGGGTGCTGTAGAATTGGCTGGGAGGTGAATAGTTTCTTCAGTTGCTGGAACCCTTTCTCTGCTTGATCAGTCCAGCGGAAAGGCTGCTTTCCACGGATGCAGCTAGTGATGGGGTCGGACCAGCGGGCAAAATCTGGAATGAACTTGCGGTAGTAGTTCGCGAACCCCAAGAAACGCTGCACCTCTTTCTTGTTAGTTGGCGCCCGCCATTCCAATACTGCTGAAACTTTGGCTGGATCCATGGAAAGCCCTAGAGGCGAGATGCGGTAGCCAAGGAAATCTACCTCTTGTAGATCAAAAGCGCATTTTTCTAGCTTGGCATAAAGTCCATGATCCCGCAGTCGTTGCAACACCATTTTGACGTGGTTCTCATGTTCTGATTGTGATCTGGAAAACACCAAAAAATCGTCCAGGTAGATTATCAAGAATCTGTCTAGATAGTCCTGAAAAATATCGTTGACAAAATGCTGGAACGTTGCGGGAGCTCCGCATAAACCGAAATTCATAACTCGGGACTCGAATAATCCGAATTTAGTCTGGAAGGCGGTCTTCCACTCGTCCCCTTCTCTGATGCGAACTAGATTATAAGCCCCCCGAAGATCCAGCTTGGTGTAGACCTTGGCTCCTCGAAGTCGGTCCAGTAGATCCGAGATTAAGGGCAGGGGATAGCTGTTCCGCTTGGTGATATTGTTCAATGCTCTGTAGTCCACCACCAAGCGTAATTCCCCTGACTTCTTCTTCACAAACATCACTGGGGAGGCGGCTGGGGATTGAGAGGGTCTGATGAACCCCTTGCGAAGGTTTGTCTCTAAGAATTCCCTGAGAGCTTCTTGCTCTGGTTCAGTCAGGGAGTAGAGATGCCCTCGCGGGATCGGGGCCCCCTCCACCAAGTCAATGGCACAGTCATAAGGTCTATGTGGGGGTAATTTTTCGGCTTCTTTCTCATTGAATACATCCCAATACTCGGAGTACTTCTTTGGCAAGGTGATGATGGGCTCGGAGTCTGTGGCATGGCATACCTTGGCTACGAGGCAATGGTTTTGGCAGTACGGTGAAGCAAACTGCAGTTCTCTGTTGGACCAGGAGATGTTAGGGTCGTGGAGTGTCAGCCATGGAATTCCCAAAATCACAGGGAAATGGGGAACCTCGGTAACAAAGAAGGAAATCTCTTCCATATGTTCCCTTATCCACATCCTGGTGGGTTCCGACCACTGGCTTACGGGGCCCGTCTTGAGGGGACGGCCGTCTATGGCTTGCACCACACGGGCATTCTTGAAATCATGATATTGTAATCCCAGAGAGTCGGCATACTCTCTATCGATGAAATTGTTGGTAGCTCCAGAGTCTATCATGGCGTGGATCATGACGGGTCCCCTTTTTGCTGACCATAATGTGACCACGAGAAGGAACAGGACCCCGGTTGGCGGCTCTTGGATGGATTTTTTGACCGGGTTGGCGAGCCTCTCTACACCCGGTCGTTGGCTTTCCCCGCCGGCTGTGTGCCAGTCGGCTCAGACGCCTTCGACTCCGTGGAGGACGCCGCCGCAAGACGGGCGGCAGGCTTCCCTTTGGCTGGGCACTCTCTGGCGAAATGGCCCCCGTTCCCGCAGTACCAGCAGAGGTTCAAGCGTTGACGACGGGCCTTCTCGGCGGCATCTAGTCTGGGACGCACATTGCCCAACTGCATCGGCACCTCCTCGCCTCCTCTGGGGTATGGGGTTGGCGGCGGGGGTCTCCACACCGGACGTGGCTGAACACTGGCGGGAGCGGGGGGTTTTGCCCCGGCTCTACCGCCCTGGCCTCGAACCCATTGTTTCCTGTTGGCAATCATGACTTCAGCCCGTAAACATTGATCAATGAGTGCCTCGAGGGTCTGGGGAGGATCCACCTTGGAGATTTCTTCCAGCATTTCAATGTTGAGACCCTCCCGAAATTGTCCTCTGAGGGCTACATCGTTCCAGCCGGTGTTGTGGGCCAGCACGCGGAACTCGGCTATGTACTGAGACATGGGTCTGTCTCCTTGAAGGAGGCGCCGGAGTTTGTGACCGGCTGCCTCCAAATTGTCCTCGATTCCCCAGGTCTCCTTAAGGTGATCCAAGAAGCGTTGTGCTGAACTTAGGTGGGGGGAGGCTTGATCAAACAGGGCCGTCGCCCAGCTAGCCGCTGGTCCGTCTAGAAGACTGTAGACCCACGCCACCTTGATGTCTTCTTGGGGAAACTCGGCATCACGGGCCTCTAGATAAGCTTGACATTGGCGGCGGAAAACATGAACCTTAGCAGCTTCTCCAGAAAACTTGGTAGGCAACGCCATGGCCGGGAGGCGAACTCCGCGCTCCCTCAACCCTTTTATTTCTCCATCCTGCGCGTTGAGTCTGTCACGGATGCGGTCCACTTCGTCCTTGCTGATGGTGTAGCTGAGCGGCTGTCCAGCCGGCGCGGCTCCGGTAGACATCCTGGCCTCGGTTAGTTGGTGCTTATGGGTGGCGGAGTCAAACTGTCACGACCCAGGCGGCAGAGGCACCAATAACCATACACAGAGGCCAGAATCTAACTAATATCTTTATTGAAGGAATATATAAAGTTAATAAAAACAAGTATAGAAAATAGTCCAGAATTAGACCCTTCAGGAAAGGTCAGAATTAGTCCAAAAAAGCAATGTCCAATAAGAAATATTAAGGTCCAAAGTTGTAATCCAATAACCGAAACACTCACTTTGCCAAGCAAAGTGAGGGGAGATGACAAGGTCCTTAGTCCATAAAACTTGAGCGTGGCTAGGAAATAACTTGATACTTGAAACAAGGCTTGAACGTGGAACAAGGTAACTAAGAACAAGAACAAGGTCCGTGGAATAACTTGGTAAAATCCGTGAAACAAGGCAAGGATTAGTCCTGGGAAACAAGGCAAAGTCCGTAGGTAAACAAAGGCTGGGAAGCAAGGCGAAGGCTGGATAGCAAGGCAAGGCTTGAGCTGAAACGAGGCTTGAATCGGAGCGCGCTGTCCAGACACAACTCGCTCCGTAGGCTGACGAATTGACTCCGCGAAGTTGCTACGCGGGCAAAACACCTATATAGAGTCCAACTTTCTCACCAAAGCGGTTCTCTGGGAATCAGAAACGAAAGCTAAACTCTGAGACCAGATGTTAAACTCCTTAAAGATTCTCACGAGAACCAATGTTAATTGGCAACATTCTTAGCTGCTATCCTCGCACTCCTGCGCGAAGCTGAATCCAAACTTCTCTGTTGTTTACAAAACTCCCGGCGCAAGAACACGGGAGAAGTAGGCTCTGGGGTTGTTTGACATACTTCTGGGGCACAACTTTCTTGCAGGTGCAAGGTTTCCAGATCTGCCTGGGAAGGATCTGGCTGAGAGGAATCCAGTTCAGACTGGGAAGGTAAAAAACCCAAGTTTTCATCTTCATCAGGGATTACAATGTCCTGAGCAGGACTACAAGGCCCATGGTTCATCACACAAGCCTTGGGCAGAATTCTCCCCTGTTTTCTCGAAGAGACAATTATAATAGAGATAGAGGAAATAGGGAGGCGAATCGCCGGAGCGCCAGAATCGCAGCCAAACAATTAGCTGATTAAGTCTGCTTCCCTTGGGAAATTCTAAGGAGTCTTGCATCTGGACTAAGTTGAGTTTCACTTCTAGTTCTCCAGGGAAAGTGTTCTTCTGGCGGGAAACGAGACCCTATTTAGGTGTTTGCCGCAAGGGAAACTTTGCGGAGTCAATTCGTCAGCTGGAGGAGTGAGATCGTGTGTAGACTTCGTACTCCAGTTCCCTGTTTCCCGGATCAAGTTTCCAGCCTTGCCTTGTCCCGCGTTTACCACGGACCTTGTTTTTGCTCTTGTTGCCTTGTTTCAAGTCTTGTTCTAGCCAAGTATCAAGTTTGCTTTCCAGCCTAATTGCCAAGTTTCTATGGACTTAAGGACCTTGTCTTCTCCCCACACTTTGCTTGGCAAAGTGTGTGTTTCAGTTATTGGATTATAACTTTGGACTTTAATATCACATATTGGACATTATTTTCCTGGACTATATTTGACCTTTCCTGAAAGGTCTACTTCTGAACTATATTCTACACTTGTTTTTATTGACTTTATATATTTCCTTAATAAAGATATTAGATAGATTCTGGTCTCTGCGCATGGTTATTGGTGCTCTGCAGCCTGGGTCCTGACACTGTGCCATCCAGAAACCTGCACCGAGGGAATGCTGCTGCATGGGGAGCTGTCCTTGAAAAAGGGATCTCCCTATTCTTTGTGTTTCCTCTCCCTCTCCCTACTCTTTGTGTTTCCCCTGTATCTTCACACCAGTGGGAGAAAGAGAAGGACTGGAATGAAAGCTTAACACAGGCATTATTTAAGATGCTTCTTGCTACTGAAAAATTAAGTTGCTGGAAAATGCAACACAGGATAAAATTGAAAAAGGAATTCTGTGCATATGTAGTTTCCCTAAAATAAGCTCAAGTAGAACTTTTAAATGTAAATAGAAATGTTGCACTTCTCAAAGTGCAAATATGCTACCAAATGGGATAAAGAACCAAAAGGACTCAACAGGAGAGTAATCGTCTAAGATATGTTATGTGTTAATTCAAAGGCCACTGCTTGATAAGATTCAGTTATCTCAAAAATGTATCCTTCTAGTTCTCATTCTCTTATTTTTCTTTTAAAACAAATATCAGTATTTCAAATATAAGCAGTGCCAACTGGGGAAGACTCAATATCCCCCATCCAACCAAAACATGGAACTTTTTTGCACAGTACAGATTTCAATATTATTGCATTACCTGTACTAAATGTGCAGCTCACACTACCAAGGTTTTAACAATCTGACCAAAAAGCTGAACTTTACAATACATATTATATGGAGAACAAGCTAGTTTCTAGAAAGTTTCCTATCAAAGCTCTGTTAAAGGACATTGTGATGGCCTTGATTTATAAGTTAGACTTCTGAGAAACTGGAGGAAGAGGAGGGCCATAGTTCAGTGGCAGAGTGAATACTTGATATGAGAAAGGTACCAGGGCTCTGTCCCAAGGAACAATGGGCTAGTAACCTGATTCATTTATAAAGCAGCTTCATATATTCTTATCAACTCACAGCTTCCCAAGTCCCTCAGATAGCATGGCCACTGTCCATGCTTTCCTTGAGAATCTGGGTGATGTAGATCAAATCAAATAGTTCCCCAGTGCTGTCAGTTATATACTTCGTTTAGACACTGGCAAATAGTGCTCTCCCCAAGACTTAATGGGCAAACACCAGCTTTGCAGGAAAAAGATCTTACATTCACCCCTAGCTGTTGCCAGGTAGGACTGGCACGTCTTACTGTCTGAAATCCTGCAGACCTGGAGCCTTTTCACACCACATAATAGCACTGTAATTTCACTTTAACTTCCATGGTTCCATTCTGTGAGATCCTGGTACCAGCAGTTTGGTGATGCAATTGAACTTTGGCTCAGAACTGTAAATGCTCTTTCCTAAGTTATCAATCTCAGGATTCTGTTGGACAGAACAATAGCAATTAAAGTGGAATACCGACGTCATAATTCTATAGTATGAATGGTGCTATTTGGTATGGACCAGCATCGGTCAACCTAGAATCTTCAAACTGTAAGGGCCTGCATGCAAACTTCCAAACAGAATAGATAGAAGGTCATGGTGTTTGTGGAAGATGGTGGCTGCAGAGGATGATATTTGTAGTTCTTAGTGGAGTGTCCCAGTTTGTGGAAGAAAGCTGGAACAGATCGTGCCGAATTTAATGGTATAATCTGAGAATAAAGCCTGGATGTCATATCTACACTGACCATTTAATGGAGTTTGATGGTAGCTTGACAGCACGGTGTTTGTTACACATGTCATGAATGTACACTGCAGCATGCTTTAAGGGTGTTAAATAATAATATTCAAAGTTGAGGAATGCTGTGAAATAGAGTCCTTAATGTGTTTTAATGTAAATCACAGTGTGCAGTAAAAGCAATTAAAGGACAGTTCATTGTGTGTGGGGGGAGGGGGGGAGGAATCCACATCCACAAATACTGCGGATCCTGGAACTGATTCGATGCCAGCCTCTGTGGTGCATATAAGTGACATCAAGGCCTTGAACCCATTCCAGGACCTGTCAGCTAATCATCCGCACACCAAAACTGCTTCTTACTCTGCTGGTTGGACACTGACCTAAGTGATCAGTCTGGATCAAGATTCAAACTAGGAAAAGAGGAAAAGAGATTCCATTTTAAACATTAGGAAGAAGTTCACAATGGTAAGAGCTGTTCAACAGTGGAATAAACTGCCTCTGAGTGTATAGTGGAATCTCCTTCTCTGGAGGTTTTAAACAGGCTGGATGACCATCTGTTGGGAGTGCTTTCATTGGATTTTCCAGTATAGCAGGGGGTTGGACTGGATGGCACTTCTGTTATTTTCCACTTCTACGATTCTATGATTCCATGAACACACTGTTTCCATTGCAAGAATTATATGCTTTTGGGAGCAGGATGGAACAGGAGAGCTCCTCTAAACAATGTTTGTTATATGTTTGTTATTTTATATGCTAATGAGTTGACTTTTGGAAAAAAAAATAAACCAGTTTGAACTAGTGCTGCTTCCCTGCTCTTTATAGGTCCAAGACTTTTTGTTTATATTATCCGGGGCTTAAATTAGTACCACACTTGAATGTTTTTAATTAGCCAATGGAACAATATATTTAATGTACAATGCATTTAATTCATACCTTCTTGCATTAGTTGTACTTCCATGAATGAAGGAACAAAACGTATATTTCAAGTTTTGAAAAAAGTCAGGAAAAGAGTGAGCAGTAGAGACTCGAAACATTGGGTTTGGGAGGAATTATGGCTCCCAAGTTATCATAACTTCTTGTGAGTCCTGTGAAATGCAGGCCAAAGAGTAATTTTTTCAAGCTCTGAGGAAAAAAAATGTCTTTGACCATTTATAAAGAACTTCAGCGCTTTGGCAATGTTGTAACTTCCCTTCCTTAGGGTTCCTGGTACCACTTGGATCACATTGCTTTTAACAAATGTAAACAATTGTCTTCTGTTCATTATCCTCAAAATCCTCCCATCTTTGAGGCTCTCAAACATTCAAACCATTAAAAGGGAAGGAAAAAACTACTTGTTGGCTTTGGGGGATTCTGGGTGGTGTAGTCAGAAGAAAGTTCCTTTTCAAGCTCTAAAATGCCTTTATATATATCTTGCATATATTAGTTTATTTAAGGAACTTTTGCGTTGTCTTAGGAACTTCTTAAGATTGAGACACGCCAATGTCAGTCTACTCTATTTCTTCATTACGGTAGAGTCAGGTGTAGTTATGTGCAACTTGGACCAGTGCCTTGATGCACTTGTGGGCTGGATGAAGGCTAACCAATGAACCTGAATCCCAGAAAAGGAGATGCTCTGTGGGTAGGTGTCTCCTTGGTCTAGAAGAGTCACAGAGTTTGGGAAAGATTCATACCTGTTACTAGAGTCCTAAGTGGCAATGCCTAGCTTAACTGCAGCTTAATGGCAGCTACAACCACACCAAAACTTGGACAAGCTGGATGCAATGATTCTTGCATTAGCACGTTCAAAATTGGAACATTGTAGTGCCCTTTCTGTGAGGCTACCCATGGGTGTCCCAGTTAGGATCTTCTACTGGGCAAACAGATCTGCTGAAAGATCTGCACTAGTTCTCAAGTGGATACTGAAACAGATTCAAAAACCATGGTATCTGAAAGATCATTTTCTTCTGTATAAACCTCTCCAGGAAGAGCCTAAATATCCTAAAAGTACCCATTCTGCTTGGTTGTGGAAGCTAAGCAAGATCAGTCCCTGTTATTACTTGGGTGGGAGACCACCAACAAATACCAGGTGCTGCAGGATATATTTCAGAAGAAGGGACTGGGAAAACCACCTCTGAGGATTCCTTGCATAAGAAAAATCTGTTAAATTAATGGAGTAGCAGTAGGCTGACAGGCAACTGGAAGCCACATGTAAATGGTTGCAGTGCAAAAGAGAACCCTGCCATGTATCATTTATCTCTTCATTGAAACCAGAAGGCCCTGCACTATTGGATGCTTATGTTCTCAGCTAATCAAAGGGAGGTGACATAATGAGGAAAACCCCAAGCATATTTTAGCTGTTGGTTGTTTTATGGTAAAACACATTGATTTAAAAAAAATGGCCAAAGATACTTAATTATATAAAGTTGTTAGCTTCCTTGAGTCCCTATGGGGAGAAAGGCGGAATAGAAATGAAGTTAATAACAACAGTAATACATATGGCTATCCTGAAGCTGATATCACATTAGCATTATAAGGCAGAGGTGCTCGTTTATCACCTGGTTTGCTTCTGCAGAATTTTGGGATATGTAGTTTCAAGCAGGGTCTTTGGAATTCTCAGCTAAAGAAGTCCTTGGCTTCACTAAACTACATTTCCCAGGATTCTGCAGGCACAAACCAGGCAATAGCAAAGTGGGGACCTCCGTTTTATAATGCTAATTTGACATTGTCCCATATGTTTCATTTCTTTCACCATTAGCTGTGATGGATATGCTTGATGGGAATTGCAATCCTACAATAACTGGAAAGCCATCCATTTCCCATCCCTATTTTAGAAACATCACCAGCATAACACTTAGTTACCAGTTTTGCAGCTGTTCTTTTGTCCTCTCACCAATCCCAGAAGTACCTCCCTTTGCTAGCAAGAGCGGAAGAAATATTTCTAAGTTGAATGGCTCACATGTTAGGCAGGTGCCTAAGATGTTGTGATTTGCCAGCAACTCATAAGGTTATACCTAGGCCAATTCCATAGACATAATTATGGAGCAGAGCAAAAGAAGAACAGATGTTGTTGATGAATAATCCACATTTCATCCATCATAGTACATGAGCCATCACAATTAGGTTTTGTTCAACACAGTACATTAGCAATGAGTAATCTTCCACATACTGTTAGCAAATCCTTTCCCTTTTTTGCTTATGTTCAGTGAAGGGTGGCTAGCAAGAAAAAATGCCTGTGGAAAGTAAGCTCACATGTCAGGCATTGTGGGAGAAATGATTGGGCATGGCTCTGCTTCAAAATGAAGTATTATATTTACATGGTTTCACTCTTCTCTGCCGTTTCTCTCCACGTCACAAAATGGACCATCTGCATGTTGGCATGGACCACAAATACTGGAATATAGAACGTCTTAAGTTTTGTGGTTGGGTTTTCACTAAATACTATGTTACATTCTTTGATCACTTGCCACGCAAGGAGGGGGAAAGGTTCTCTCTCTCTCATCATGTTAATCATAGACTAAAGAATGAATGTATTTGGTTCATTTTAAGGCTTTTTTACAAAAAAGAAAAGAACGTTTTCGGCCTATTTATAGTTCTTCTGGTTTTGATAACAAAGCTCTTATTTAAGAAGTGAATAAATGAAGAATATAAATAACGGCTTTTCTATAAAAAATGATGTAATTGTTACCACATTCATTTGTGTGAATATTTTTGGGAAACCATTCTTTTATTCATATTTTACTATGCAGTTTCAATGTATGATCATAGGGGAATAAATGCATGTGGCAATTGACTGAAATTGAGAGACATTGTTTATATACCTTGAAATACAGTTCTACAAATTTATAGTTCTTCAGACCTTGAAGGTCTAGTTCTACGTGAATTCTGCAACAAAATGTAAATCTGGATGACTAAAATGCCTACTTCAGTGAAGCTTAGCCTCTGATGGGAATGGTAAGCAAATGGACACTTTATTACAGTTAAGGGCAAGAGGTTAGGCCACAAACTTTATGACTTTCTCCCGTCTAGATAACTAGGCTCAAACTCTGTTTTCTATTTTTTAAAATTGCCCTTTATTCAGTACAACCACACAAAATAGATAATAGATGCCTTGGCATCCTTTAAATATACATTATGGCTGCACTATACAGTCTGATATTTGCTTTTGTAAACTAAATTTCAAAAAGTTTGAGTCAATTTAGAACAAGTCATATGGAATGTACACAAAATGATGAAGGATTTCAATTTTCCAGGCCAGATAATAAATGCCATGTGTGGCACTATACCTCATGATTTTCAAAGTCATCTTGTGTCTGGCAATCTTTCCCTTTCATTTGTTTTCCATGTTGAAAGCAGAGCAAGAAAGCTGCTAAAAAGCATAATGAAATTTACAGAGATCATGAAATAAAATAAACCAACATCATTTGCTCTGGAAGTCTAGAGTGGGCCAGACTGGCGTATTTTGCACATATAAACAGTGTGGGAAAGGGCCTGTTCTGAGAGAGTATATCAAATCTCATGGAAACGTTTAATCATCAGCGCGTCTCAAAAAGGAGCGTTTCTTCATAAATGACTTCATCCACCACCCAATAAAATGCTGTGCATTTCATTAAAGCTATGGATGAATTACCTATTGTCAGAAAGTAGGAGAAAGTTGCAACCCATCCTGTGCTAGCCTGAGGCAGATTCAACTTCAGCCATACAGCTGCAGTAAAATAATGACAATAATATTAATGATCTAGCTTACACAGATGTTATAGAGATTGTTGAGATAATATACATGAAGAGTTTTGAATGCTGTTTAACTGCTAAGTTTGGGGCAGGTACCTTTGAGGTGTTTGGCTTCAGGACTGACTGTGCCATCAGGCACCCAATCTATGAGTAGCCACTTCATGAAAAGTCAAGTAATTAATTTACTTATTCTTGCTTTATTTTTACTGCCCAAGGCCAACAGTGTAACTTGTAGGATTTTCAGATTTATAAGCTAAAATGTCATGGAGCCAGATCCCAGGGCTGAATTTCCAAGCCCTGAATCTGACTTCATAACATAAACAATCCTGCAAGCACCTGGCGGGAGAAGATAACATGAGCCTGGGAACTCAGGGTTGAAAGTATAAACAATTATAATTGATGTAGTGTGTGGGAATGGTAGTAATGTGATCCAGGGGGTGGGATTTGATGATGATATTTGCGTGTGGTATTACGTTGCATCAGAAGTGATAAAATTAGATGTATGTAAACATTAGGTCATTCTCGACTTTTCCAAAGTCATGTATTCTTCAATAAAGATTGGATTTGAGAGCAGCTATCTTTGATCTGCGTTCAGACTGGTCCTTTGAAGTGAGCCTGACATTTAAGTCGAGAATCCAGTTCTCACCCTCCTGCGGAATTCGCAGTGAAGTGATAATGAGTGAAGAAGGAGATCAAAGCCCAAATGGGGCAGGGAGGCCTTTGCAAGGGGCCCGGCCGAAGAGAGAAGAGACGCTGCAAGCCATAGCTTCCTCTACGGGGTACCCCAGGCCGAACGGCGTGACCCAGAGGATTCCCAGGGGAGGAAGAGGCATCTCTGCGACTGCAGAAACCAGTTGGGGATCTGGAGGAAGTATGCCGGAGACCGTGGCCCTGCGGTTATCCATCCTGGAAACTAATTTATCCAGGCTGTCGGAAACCGTGGGGAGGTTGGTGCCACTATTGGAAGAGAATCTCCAAAAGGAGCCCATCCGATATGGCGCCGAGAGAGAGCCAAGTAAAGAAGGAGATTGGAGCCAGAGGGGCCAGCGAGCGTCAACGCAGAGTCCCGTGGCGGCAAGGGACGAGGGAGACGAGGAATACTGGCAGGAGCTGGAGTTCCGAGACAGAATGGCGCGCGAAGTGGAGCGCCAGCGAGCTCTGGGAACTCTGAGGCCGCCATCTCCAACAGAGCTCCCAACCCCCCGAATGGGCGTCGGGGTGGAAAGGCCACTGGGGCCAGGGATCGGGTCCAGTGGATTTGCAGACGAAGGCGGAGAGGAGCGGGGGATCCAGGAAGAGGAGGAGGATGTGCCGTACGACGAGGAAAGGCGAGATGAAGGGGCTACAGCGAGGCCAGTATGCGGATGGGCGGAAGGGCCGACAGCGGCGGCAGACTTTCGGGAACCGTGCAGAATGACCACCGGAGTGGAGCGCGGTGTGTTCCAAGGAGCCGCCCGAGGAAACCTGATGCAACCCTTCCCCATGCCTCCCAGACAGCATCAACGGGCCGCAGAATGGATGCCAAGAAGGGAAAATCTCAAACTAGAATACGGAGGGGAATCAGATGAACTGAACTTTTTTCTAATTAGCATCAGAGGATACATGGAAGACAATGCACACACATTCCCCTCCGAAGCAAGCAGGGTTCGAGCCATCGGCAACACACTGAAGCGAGGAGCAGCCAGCTGGTATGTGCAACTACATGCCAGACGTGACCCATGCCTGAGGTCAGTGCCCCGCTTCCTCGCCGCACTGGAAAACCGGTTCAGAGACCGGCTAGAGCAATTGAGGGCTCGAGACCAGCTGAAAGGAATAAAGCAGAGGGACAAAACAGTGCCCGAGTACGCAGAGGAATTCCTCCACCTCGCGGAAAGGGTACCAGAGTGGTCTGAAGTGACCAAAGTGGAGTTATTTAAAGAGGGACTACGCCCCGAGATTTTCAGCTGGGCAGCGCACAGAGATGACCCCGAAACGCTCCAGGGATGGATTCAACTAGCGGGGCGCGTCGAATCCACCCTGGCCCAAGTAAAGCGCTTCAGGAGCAGCAGCGGCCAGCAAAGACCAGTGGCGAGAGGTCGAGGAGAAACGAGGAAGCAGGAAAGACCCGGAGGGAGGCCGGGGATTCCCTCCAGAGGAGACGACAACAAACCTAAACCGGGATGCTTTGTATGTGGGAAGACGGGCCATCGGGCAGCGGAATGCTGGGCCCGGAAGGGGGAGCCGCCAAAACCCCCAAAGCCCAAGCCAGCAACCGGGAGGCGCGCGGAAGAGGAGGTGCAGGCCCCAGAATCTTCAGAAAAATTGGTGAGTCGGGACAAACGCATGATAGTAGTGCCAATCTGCCTCTCGGGGCTAGAAAATCGGGCCACCTGCAAGGCATTTGTGGATTGTGGTTGTTCTAGAAATATTATAACTCCGGAATTAGCAGGAGCGCTGAAATGTCAGCAGATGGCGCTTGACTCCCCAATTGCATTTTCGCAGCTAGATGGATCAGTCGCTGCTGGGGAAGTATCAACAAAGGAAATACGGGGGGTCCCATGTAAAATAGGCAAATGGGAAGGAAGAATATCCTTTGTGATAGCCCCTATTGCCACATACCACGTAATATTAGGGATACCATGGCTCGAACAGGCAAATCCTGAAGTAGATTGGAGAGGAAAGAGCCTAGCATTCAAAGAACAGCAGACGCAATGGGAGATAAGCAAAATTGCAGAAGAGGAGGACGAGGAAGATGAAGCAGGTGAAATAGACCCACAGCTATTACCACCTGAATACAGAGACTTTGTGGATGTTTTCAATCAGAAAGAGGCCAGTAAATTGCCTCCCAAAAGGAATATAGAAGTAGAAATTGAAATAACCCCAGGAGCAAACCTACCAAAACCAAAAGTATATCCCATGTCTGTGCAGGAGAAGGAGGAATTGAGGAAATATATTGATAAAAACCTGGCGCGAGGCTTCATTAAGCCATCCAATTCTCCTCTCGGGGCCCCAGTGTTATTTAGGAGAAAGAAAGACAACTCCCTACGATTGTGCATTGATTATCGAAATTTAAACGCAATTACTAAGGACAATAAATACCCTATGCCCTTAGTAAAGGATTTAATTACCGTATTGAAGAAAGGGAGCATATTTACTAAACTGGATTTAATTGAAGCGTATCATAAATTAAGAATCAAACCGGAGGATACTTGGAAAACTGCATTTTCCTGCGCATTCGGCCATTTTGAATATAAAATTTTGCCTTTCGGTTTAAAAAATGGAGGCAGTTGCTTTATGCAGCTTATAAATGAAATACTACACCCATTGTTGTACAGAGGGGTATTCATATTCCTTGATGATATCTTGATTGTGAATGAAGATAAGGAAAAGCACGTAAAATTGGTCCGGGAAGTTTTGCAGAGACTAAGGGAAGCAAAGCTGTACGCAAAACTGTCCAAATGTGAATTTAATAAAACTCAAATTGACTTTCTGGGGTATCGGATATCTCCAGAAGGGTTAGCTATGGATCCAGCTAAAGTGTCAGATGTGAAAGAATGGGGAGTGCCTCAAACAAGGAGGCAATTGCAATCATTTCTGGGGTTTGCAAATTTTTACAGACCCTTCATAAAAGGCTTCGCGCAAATAACCGCACCCCTTACTGAACTTTTAAAAACAAAAGGGAAAGGGGAGACAGCAAAAGTGAAAGCTCCTGGCGCCAAACTGGGTTGGACGCCAGAATGCCAAAAGGCATTCGAAACCCTAAAAGAATGCTTCACAGAAGGACCCATCCTAAAACACCCCGATATCAGGAGCCCTTTCATAATCCATTGCGATGCCTCAGACTGTGCGTACGGGGCAGTACTATTGCAAAAAGATCAAAATGGGAACTTAAAACCCTGTGGATATTTGTCCCGGAAGTTCAGCGAAACTGAAAAAAGTTGGCCGATATGGGAAAAAGAGGCATTAGCCATATTAAAAGCCTTAGAATGCTGGCGACACTTCCTCGAAGGAAGCGGAATCCCATTTGAAATTTGGTCTGACCATAAGAACCTCCAGTATTTAAAATCTCCTAGAAAATTATCTCCCAAACAAATTAGATGGGCGCAATACTTCAGCAGATTCGATTTCCAATTAAAATTTTTTCAAGGGAAGCAGAATGTCTTGGCAGATGCTCTTTCACGCATGCCTCAACACGAAGGCACAACCACAGCAAAAGAGGAGACAATATTCTCTGACAAACAATGGGGCTTAGCTGTCAGGACAAGAGCACAAACCCAAAAGGAGAACACAGCTTTTGTTGAACTCGGCGGGGAAGATAATTGGGGAAATGAACTGAAACAGTCTTATGAAGGAGATCAATGGATCGCATCCAACGCAGAAAAGGGGGAGCAGAAGGGGGGATTTTGGTTTGTAAACAAGAAACTGTATATCCCAGCAATATTAAGGATTAAGATTTTGCATCGTTTTCACAACAACCAGAGCGCTGGTCATACAGGAATTACAAAAACAACAAAGGCAATAGCAAAACATTGTTGGTGGCCAGGAATGAGGAAGGACATAAAGAATCATGTTGTTCAATGTGATGATTGTGCCAGAAATAAATCGAGGGGAGGGAAGCCTATGGGATTATTACAAACGGTAGCGGAACCTACCAGACCTTGGGAATGTGTAGCTATGGACTTTGTGGGGGAACTGCCGGTTAGCAAAGGACATCGTTATATTTGGACAGTATTAGACCTGTTTTCTAAACAGGCCCACTTTATAGCGCTGACGAAACTACCATCGGCCGAGAAACTAGCTGAACTGTACATAAATCATATTTACAAACTGCATGGATGTCCCAGTAGAGTGGTCAGTGACAGAGGAGTACAATTCACAGCAAAATTTTGGGAAAAATTCTTGGAAATGCTAGGAGCAGAAAGGAGTCTAAGTTCTGCTTTTCACCCCATGACAAACGGGGCGGTAGAACGTACTCAGCAGACGCTTGGGCAGTTCCTTCGAATGTACTCTAACATGAGACAAAATGACTGGTCTAGGTGGTTGGCTTTTGCGGAACTAGCTTTTAATTCGACTATACATTCAGCAACAAATAAAACCCCCTTTGAAGTAGTTTACGGGTATGAAATACAGCCTTTACCCCAGTTGCCAAGATGGACAGAGAATGAGGAAACAGAGGCAGGGAAATGGAAAACGCAAATGCTAGAATGCTGGAGTCAAGTGACTGCATCCTTAAAGGAAGCACACAAAAAGTATAAAGCGTTTGCAGACAGAAAGAGGGTGGAAGGCGATAAACTGGATAAAGGAGATCTAGTGTGGTTAAGTACCCAAAACATCAAATTGGGGCTACCTTCAAGAAAACTGAGCCCCAAATATATTGGACCATTCAGAATACAGGGTGTTATCAATGAAGTAACTTTCCAGTTGGCATTGCCAAAAAGTTTAGGGAAAATACACCCAGTATTCCATCGCAGCTTACTGAAAAAGTATATGGGGACTTTGGACAAAATGGACACATAGAGTTATTGTTTGATTTGTTTCAGAACTATGATGAAAGAAGAACCGAAGAGGAGGACGAAGAAAACGAGGGCGCCATGTCATGGAGCCAGATCCCAGGGCTGAATTTCCAAGCCCTGAATCTGACTTCATAACATAAACAATCCTGCAAGCACCTGGCGGGAGAAGATAACATGAGCCTGGGAACTCAGGGTTGAAAGTATAAACAATTATAATTGATGTAGTGTGTGGGAATGGTAGTAATGTGATCCAGGGGGTGGGATTTGATGATGATATTTGCGTGTGGTATTACGTTGCATCAGAAGTGATAAAATTAGATGTATGTAAACATTAGGTCATTCTCGACTTTTCCAAAGTCATGTATTCTTCAATAAAGATTGGATTTGAGAGCAGCTATCTTTGATCTGCGTTCAGACTGGTCCTTTGAAGTGAGCCTGACACTAAAATAAGGCATTTTAAATGTGTTGTTAATTTCTACTGATTTGTTTGGCATTGAATCTTGCCGGGTGTTGTAAGCCGCCTTGAGTCCCCTCGGGTGAGAAAGGCGGGGTAAAAATGTTGTAAATAAATAAATACATTTTGCTTTGGAATATCTTGTCCTGGCACTATTTGGATAACAATGTCCATAACCCCAACCTTTGGCAATGCTAGCTGGAGCATCAGTTTTAAATTAGTTTTCTGTTTAAGCATCTGTCTGCCAGCCATAAGTGATAAGGAACTGCATGCAAGCCGACTGCCCACAGAGGAGATATTAGGCATGTTTGCATGGAACCAAGTGGGCTGCAAGGGGAGAAAGAAACTCACTTGCCTGTAACAAGAAGGACAAGGGTCTTGTTTCTCATCTGCCAATGTGTAATAGACTTGTCGGTACTGTTCCATTATCTGGGCTGAGGCCACTAGGGGGTGCTAGAGATAAAATAGTCCATTTTATGTGGGTGGAGGGTGGGTTGAAGGAGTAAAACCATTTCTTCTTGTTATTCCCCCCACCCATGGGGAGGGGAAATAACGAACGGGGGGAAATGCTTTTCCTCCTTCAACTCCCCCCTGTAAAATGGACTATCCTTCTCTCTCTAGCACCCCTAGTGGCCTCCGCCCGGATAATGGAACAGTACTGACTAGTCAAACAACAATTTCAGGCCATTAAAACTGTGCTTATTTACAAGGCAGCTAAAATACCCCACATTGTTTAGGAACAGGTTAATTGTAGGATTCTGTCCTTCTGAATGAATCTGTCAGCTTATCAGGAGAAACTCCCTTCTATTTCTTCCTGCCCATACCACTGTCACCCTCACCCCTAGTTAAGAACTCATGAAATTGGGTTATTTCAGTTGTAGTATTTACAAGGGCATTGCATAATTTACTGTAGATAATGTTCTGGGTAGGAGCAGCGTGCTGGTGCCCCCCACCTCCAGCGTAATGGTTGTTGACTTGCTTCTTCCTCCCAGGATCAAGCACAGAACTGCCAGGCAAATAATTTAAAACTAGGCTAGAATTCATTGGATGGCAGGCCCAGATCAGAGGGACACCTATGTAAGATTCACTCTGGTCAGGCATGTCTGTATATGGGTATTAAATCACAGACTCTCTCAGGTGCTTAGCAGTTGCTTTTGGAACATTGTCCCAGGCAGGCAGGCACCCCCCCCCCCCCAAATCAGTGATTCCCAACCTTTTTTTGACCAGGTCCCACTTGACAAGGACCACTTTGACCAGGGACCACTCCCCAAAAGGGTTATGAATCAGATTTTGGTCTACTTTAGATTCGGTTTGATCATTTGTGGTGCTGATTCAGAAAACTGCATTGGATAGACCACATCAGCTCTAGTTTCTGATACAGAACATTTGCCAACCAGTAGTCACCATCTGCTCTCCCACAGAAAACCATATTTAATAATCTAGAGCCAATATGGTCTATCCAATGCAATGGTCAGTTCTGCGGAAAAGAGCAGAAATAAAATTAATAAAATAAAATAAAGAGAAAGGAGGTTTACGGACCAGATTTTCATTCTCACGGCCCACTGCTGGGCCACGGCCCACAGGTTGGGAATCACTGCTCTAATGTGTTGTTCTCATCTTATGCTTTTCTATGCTTGCACATGTTATCAATTATGTTCTTCAATTCTAATTGTCGAAACTTTGGGGGTAGTTGAGATGGGTCCTAGATCCAGGACATCTATTAACATTATCTCTCGGGCACTGATAGCATTTGGGATTTCCTTGAGGGGCTCAGATATGCGGAGTGAAATGCATCTTCCCTTGCTGAAGGGCAGGTGCCTTTTCTGCAATTCTTGGTGGAAATAGGAACAATGCAGGGAGTTTTTACCTATGTGGATCCCAATGTGATCCCACCTTAAGAGAACATGCAGAAGTTGTGGACAAAGTTCAGCTCGTGGGAGAAATGTAGTCCCCACAAGCTGTTTTTGCTCCTTCCTGGGCCACCCACGAATCAAAAGGTTGCCTCCAAACAACTCCAATTCTGTGAACACAGAAGGATCTACTTTAGAGCTCCCTGTCCTGGGAGATTTGTACAGCTGATTGTTAGTTTCAGGCCGGGTCTTACTCCATGGAAAGAGCCAAAAGGACCAGAGTCACAGCAGGGCTTATTACATTTTGAAATAAGTGAGGCAATTGTTTGAGACCATTAAGTTCAGGGTCTAAAAGTAGCTCGCTGCACCGCTGATGCTACCACCCTCTTCCCAGCCCTTTGATGGTTTATACCATTGCATGCCTGCTGTAATCTGCTGGTTTTAAAAAGGCTTTAATTCTGTGGATAGTTTAATTGGATTTTAACAATATTTTGAATTTTTCCTTATGTGTTTGTAAGTGGTTTTATCTGTATTTGTTTTTATTTCTGAAAGTCCCAGTTTGGGAGAATTGACAGGATATAAAATGAATAAAGAAGTCATTTTTATTTAGATTTACTCTTGGCCAATAAGTGGGATATTTCTTTTCTCTCTAAAAATTGCTTATATGGTATTTAAAATACTTCTTCACAATAATATTTTATGTCTCAAACTGGGACGCAGTTCTCCGAGGAATTGTTCCTTCCAACCCAATGTCAAACTGCCCATTTTCGTTATTATAGATGTCGCTTGACGGATCCAGTACTTATATTTATCTGCAGTCTCTTCTTTCATACAGTCTTAAGACATACAGTGGACAGTCCGAGGCCTCTGTACTCACATTTTTGTGATTGCTACTGAGGATAAGTATAGTTTTTATCATGTCAGGAGCGACTTGAGAACATATTGCAAGTCACTTCTGGTGTGAGAGAATTGGCCGTCTACAGTGACATTGCCCAGGAGATGCCCAGATGTGCATCCTGCTTGGAGGCATCTCTCATGTCCCCGCAAGCTAGAGATGACAGATGAGAGCTCACCTCTTCTCGCAGATTCGAACCGGCAACAGGTCAGCAACCCAACCTTTAGGTCAGCAGTCCAGCCAGCACAAGGGTTTAACCTATTATGCCACTGCGGGTCATTTAATATGGTACTGGAAAAAAGCTATACAGCTACCAGGATGGCCAAATACACCATTAGTAAGTCAGTAGGAAAAAGAGGAAGACTGCATTATACATACATGGATTTACACTCAGAGAAAGGATTGGTCATAGGGGGTGTCAGAGGGGTCATCAAAGACCATCAGAAAACACATTCACATTTCGGCATATTGTGTATTTGTGCCAAGTTTGGTCCAGATCCATCGTTGGTGGAGTTCATAATGCTCTTTGATCATAGGTGAACTATAAATCCCTACAACTGCAATGCCCAAATGACAAAATCAATCCCCCCCCCAACTCCACCAGTATTCAGATTTGGGCGTATAGGATATTTGTGCCAAATCTTGTCCAGTGAATGAAAATACATCCTGCATATCAGATGTTTATATTACGATTCATAACAGTAGCAAAATTACAGTTATGAAGTAGCAACAAAAATATTTTATGGTTGGGGGGTCACGGCATTAGGAAGGTTGAGTTAGGTATTTCTTTTGGCCTAGGGGAGGTATGAATCAAGAAAATGTGGAAATCTCTGCTCTGCAAAACTGTTGTGCTGCATTCCTCCTTAACTGTCATTTCAACATCCTATGGAAATGTTGGAATTCTGGTGTAGGGAGGAATATTTAGAAAACGTAGTCAGAACCCTCTAATATCCCCCCCCCCCCAAAAAAAACAACCTCAGGGCTGGAACCACGTCAGTTTAGAGTGGAATAATAGCACTATAACTAAGTTGTGTGAATGTGCCCTTAGTTGCTTCCTACTGGAAAAAAGGCATATCCTGGGCTCAGAAAAGCCTGATGTAGCAAAAAAAAAAAGCCATGTGACTCTCACCCATGCCACCTGGTGGGGGGGTCATTTGGAGGACAACAAATTGGATTTTGATAGGAGAGATGTAATGGGGTTGTGTGTTTAGAGGAAGGAACTGGAAATCCACCTCTGAGTATTCCTTGCCTTGGAACAACCTATAAAATTCATGAGATCACCATAAGAGACTTACAGATACATGTCATAGGGGTGTTGCCCTATAAAATAAAATAAAATAACAGTATTACTATAGCCAGCTGGTTTGAGTTGTGAGTAGGGATGGAGTTAAAGAAAATTGTATAAATTGTGGCTTATGTGTGCATTTGTTTGAAAGATTTGTAGTGTAGCATTGTGGTTATTCTAGGCTGCATCCCTCTCACTAGGCTGGAGGCTTTGGGATACATGTTGATTATAGTATTTACTGCAGATTAAAGGTCCAACCATGTTCCCAGGCCTCCCACAGCAGTGGTGGTCACATATTCTTTCCTTTGTGCTAGTGCAGAAGCAAAAATGTATTCCTGCACATATGCATGTGGATGCACACACACATACTATGTACTTCTATGTGAAATTACACAAATTCACCGGGTTCTGAAATCATCTATCCTTTTCTAGAAAGAGGCTGTTTTTGGTGCCATCGTGTCCACACTGCTTTGAGATGCGCCATACACTGTAAATGGCAAATCCTAGGATTTCATAGGACATAACTGTAGCGGTTAAAGTAAAATCATACTATGTAGTGTGAAAAACCCCCAGAAAATTCAGTGATTCCAGAGAACAGATTGCTCCCATGAGGGGGACTAATGGACCGCCAGAAATGGCCACACTTATCTGATGGATTAGGGACTGCAGCAGAGTCAGAAAGCAAAATTGGTTGGAAAGTAGACACCGCATAGGGAACATGAAAGAATTACAGAGGCTCACTTGGGGCCAACCACATGCAGGCATGTGTTGCTCGCATAATCTGCACATGAGTGTTTAGTCCCAAGTGAGTCTCTATAGGCAAGAAAAACTGACAAAGGCAAAGGTCCTCAAATTTGAATTTGCAAGTTGTGAAAGAGCAAGCCACTGGAAAGGAAAGTGTCAAAAGGTAAAGGAAGCCTATATAATGCATGGGGATATTGGGACCTATTTAAGAGGCAAATTGCCACTTCTGGCAGCTTCTAGAAAGGATTATTCACAATTTTTTGTGCAAGAAAAAGGACAATCCAGGTGAGCATAGAATGGCTTGCTAAGGAAACCAAATAGCACTGCTCAAAGTACTGGGTCCTGAACCAGAGCCAGTCCCTTGCATGCATCCAAGAAAGAAAGAAATAATTACAGCCAGTGGGCAGAAATACAGTGTCAGTTCCCAACATGCTGGAGTAAAAACTACCTGGCCCTCACATGGGACAGAGCATCAGTACCTACAAGGACTGTGGAGAAGACAGAAGTTTAGCAGGTTACAGTTGTGTGACAAACATGGGAGTTTGTTCTCCTACTCCACTGTGAAAGGTGTACAAGGCTTGCTTTGTATTTGAAGGCTATAAAAACAGCCTTGGGGGCCACATACAGCTCCAGAGCTGGACTGTATCTATACCACCTTATATAGATTTTGCCAATGTTTTTGGTTCATGGTTTGTTTCACCACTCTTGCTGAAAATAGTGCCTTTCAACACCAGCATTCAGTTCATTATCAATATCTTGACATGTAGTATCTGAAAATTTACAGAACTTTCCACTGGTTGCTCATGGTGAGAAAACAATGTCTGCATGGAATGTGTATTTTTTGGAATGCAGTACTAATTTCTTGCTTGAAGAGAGCAACAAGTAATTTTACAAATTCTTTCCACTGCAAAAAAGTACGGTTGGCCCTTGGTATCCACTGGGATTTGGTTCCAGGACTCCCTGCGGATAGTGAAATCCATGGATGCTCAAGTCCCCTTCTAGACAATGGCCTAGTAAAAGGGTGTCCCTTATACAAATGTCAAAACCTATTTTTGCTTTTTGAAGTTAAAATATATATATTTTAAGCCCTGGATGGTTGAATTTTTGTTTACAAAATCCATGGGCATGGAGGAGCAACTGTACTATAACATTGCATGATTCTGAAGACTATTTAGTTTGGGGCTCAATCTGAACAAAATTTTCACATTCTTTTAACAGAAAAAACTACTTTCTGTGCACAAAACACCATTTTCTGCACATAAAATGATATATCTGCATTCTAATACACTTTTTACACACACACAAACCTCTTTCCTGCATAGAAATTGCCAGAAAAAGTAAGGTTGTGCACCATTATGTTTCAGATTGGATAGATTCTTGTCAGTCCAGGATTTTCCTTGTCAGGGTTTCCTGACATTTGAGAAATAATATTCTTTCAATCCCTAGTAATGTATGTGTTTCCAAACTTGTCCCACAGGTGTTTGTTCAGTTTTTACCTTGATTGGTCCAAGACATTTTGTGCCTGAATAGGAAATATAATCTCCTCCTCCAAATCGAGATGCACAGTTCCTAGCCACATTATTGGCTCAAACAGAAACCCCCATAAAAATCTTCTTGCTCTCCATGGCAATAAAACTATAACAAGAACAAATTATATAACATAATGGTTGAAAGTCTGTGATACGCAAAATCGTCTGTGTGAAGTAACTGCCTCACCCAGCCAACTTGTTCTTTATGCTTAGTTTATTTGGTAATCAGTCAAAATATTTCTTACAAAATACAATATGTAAATTTCCATATATTTTCTGCCACAACTGCATTCTAAATGCAAACAGTACAATTGTTCAATAGATATAACTCTAGTCTTCTGTTCCATCTTAGGTGCCGGTAGCAGCCATGGAGCTTCACCACAAAGTAATTATTCATGGGCAGATTCAATCTTCAATATTTCTATACATGCTGCAATTCGTCAGGGAAAGTGGAAACTGCTAACAGGCAATCCAGGTAATTTTGGATTCTTACAAGTTTCACCAGGTCTTGGAAAAGTTACTTTTTCTTACTAAAACTTCCAGAATCCCCTACAATATGGCCAAGGACCATGAAAAATTGAATGCTTCATATTGTACATACCAATATTTGTTATCTTAAATTTGTGATTTTTCAATCTTATAGTCTGATTTGCATAGTAATTGATGTTCCATAGGTAAAGGAAAGAGCTGAATGATAAAGCTGATAAATATCTCCCCCTCATTTTAATTGTATATTACTTGCAATTTTCACAATTTAGAAACTGGACACATTGTAAATTCTTCCCGGGCAGTGGACCAGTTCTACACTTTCTCCCCTCCTTCAAGTTATTTATTTCAGTGGGACTGTTCTTCACAAATGTATTAGATTTCTAGGCCAATAGTTTCCAAACTTGAGTTCCCAGATATTGGATTTCGGCTTCTCGAATTCTTGATCTTTGACCATGCTGGTTGGGCTTTCTAGTCATTGATCTCAAACCATATCTGGTGACTTAAGTTTGGGTCAAGAAGAAGTATGGATTACTTGTCAGTTGAAACAATTAAGGAATGTATCAGCAAGAGAATTTATTTGCCAGCAAGAACTCCATATATAAATTTTATTTGTAGGTTAGTGTCTTGTTTGTAGTGGCAGTTATGTGTCACCCTTTAATATGAGCACAATATGAAATTTTAGTGAAATACATTAATATAATTTAAGTACATTAACATATTTAAACACTACCAAAATTTAAATTCAATTCAGAGAACAGAAATGTTTGGGCTTCCAAATATTTTGGAGTTATATTGCCTACACGCATTGAACTTTGGCCATGCTGGTTGGGACATATAGGGTGCAAGTCAAAGGATAATTTATTCCCCTATCTGATTTAAAATTACAAATTTCTTTCTCACCACATCTAAACAAACAAATAAATGACATTTTACTTTAAAACAACTGATAAAATGTCTTAACTTACCATCTAAAAGACAACAATGTAAGCACAAGATTGACACACATTTATACCAGGAACTTTTCTTATTCCCCATTAGCAGACCAAAACAGAAAAATGTAATTCCAGGTGGCAAGTTCTATTCCATCCTTCTGAAATTAAGTCGGATCTGTGAACATGCTGGGGAGAAATATTATGAAACTGCTCCAACTAACGTCTAATCCTCTCTGATCCTGTTCTTAGGTTGCAGTCACTGGTTTCCACCACCATCTTTATTCAATGAGTCAAAGACAATGTCATCTGACCCACTGACAAAGAAACTTTGGCTCTTTGATATTGTTCATGATGCTGAGGAAAGAAATGATTTATCTGATCAATACCCTGACATTGTGAAAAAGCTCCTCATTCGCCTCCAGCATTACTATAAGAACTCTGTTCCTGTGTTCTACCCAGACGATGATCCTCGATGTGATCCAGAGGCAACTGGAGCCTGGGGGCCTTGGATGTAGGGGGAAGGCCTACACAGCAGGGGAATGTACATCCTAACTTCATTTTTTTTTGTACAAGAACAAATATTTGCAAAGGTTTTCTCCCCACTGGGCAAGATTACAAGAATTTCTATGCATGGTTTTTGGCACTTCAGGATACGTTTGAAGCAAATTCATAAGTATTGAAAACATGCATATTTTTTTACTCAAAAATGTGGGTCTAGCATACATTTTTGCACAAACCAGTTGATTTTGCACAAAAATTCTGTTTTCTGTGCAAAAATGTTTTCCCACCTCCAGTTTGAGATGAGATTTCTTTTCTAGGAAAAAAGTCCCGAAATACAAAAAATCTTGCAGCGGTGACCATTTTCTCAACAAAGTGTCTCAATGCATCGTGATGCGCTCTTTTGCGCAACACACAGCTTTCTCCTCCAATGCTTTTTAGCCACTTCCCAATTGCTGCTGCCTGAAATGTTTACCTCCCTCTGCCTAATGATAGGGCCAACCCTTCAGTGTCCTTGTGTACCAGTGCGCACAAATGTACACACATGAATCAGCCTGGAAACTCAGGGAAACAACAGATGCTTCTGCTCTGATTTATTTTTACTTCTTTGACTTCAGCTTCAGTCCTCTGGATTCAGTTCTTTCTCAAAAGCCCAGTTGGGAGATCCAATTTCACCTCTGATTGTGTCTGAAGTTCTCTTACAGTCATAAAATATGCCATTTGGATGTTAGTTTTTGTCTATGACATGTCTCTAAAGCAGTGTGTAAAATGATGCCGCTTTCCTAAAATCACTGGCCAGCTGGGAAACATTATTTTTGTTGGAAAGCTCTGAGTCATGGGGCAGGGAGCAGGATTTTCTAAATTATTTTACATTTGAAGTCAGATGCTCGATTGCAGACTTGCCAACAGACGGCTTTCACTAGAGGCTGATGTTGTAAAGAAGGTGGAATGAGCCATTTGTTCGAAATCTCATGCCATTCCATTTTCTCACCTTTACCTTGTCATACTATCCATAATGGATCTATTCCAAAATGATTGTGAGTGCAACCTTCTAACTCCTACTCACCAAAGTCTTAGCAATACCAGGGTTCATATCAATCCTGTACCCAAAATGTGTTGGTTCTGCAGTGAAATCTTATTCCATAAACCTTGAGACTTTTCAAAAGTTTTTGATGAAGTCCATTAGCAAAGACTTCTGAGTAAACATCTCAGGCTGCCCTAAAAATCAGTTTTGGTTATAAAAATAGAAGGCAAATAGACAGTTGCTGGACTTGCAATGTGCCTCTCCCTCTCCCTCTAGTGCTCCCCTAGTGTTTTGACTCCTGTCAGACTCCCCTCCCCCCTTGGTCCCATAACTGCTTTGTTAAATGTTTTTAAACAGGACTGTTTTTAAAAAACTGTTTTCTAATCTGTTTTATGATTGCCTCCCTAAGGAACTGTGTTTCCCCATCCCAGGGCATTTGTGTCCTTCTCTGTGCTGGTCATGGACTGTAATAAAGTCTTGGTTGATAGACAGTTCTCATAATAGAGGTTGCTCAAAAACCAATTTTAATTTTGTTGATAAATGACCTTGAGTTGGAGCTGAACAGTAACGTTTACTGACAACACCAAATAAAACAAACTGTAGATTGCAACCCCCCCCCCAAAAAAAAACCAAAAGGATCTTTCCAAAAAGACAGTTGGTCAAATGCAATTCAGTATCATTACTGTATACACTCATGTTTGTGTTGAACTCTCATATAAATTGGGAGCATGTTTTAGGTCCAAAATTATGGATTTTGATATGATCCATGGATAGGTCAAGGATCATTCCACATAGAACAGAATACACCAATGCCAGCTCAGAGAGTCAGCTGCTCTTGCCTGCCACCACCATTTCTGCACCCAAGCAGTCAAAGAGGCTAGGACCTGTACTATGGCAGAGAAAAGGATGGTTCCTTTTCTGATAAGAGTTAAAGTAGAATACTCACATTGAACTGTGTATAAGTTGACCCAGTTTTTTTGTTTATTTTTAAATTATAATTTCTAGACTTACACATGAGTATATGAGGTAAGTATAAATAAATGCAAGAAAAGTAAGAACATAAAATATTATGTTTGCTTGCATACTGATAGAATATACTTGTATGATCTCAACTAGTAGTGACTGACCTGGCAAGGGATCTTAAGATCATGTTGATTCAATGTGTGACAGCCTTGAAATGGGTGAACTCAATGCCAAGGATCACTAGAAAATAAAACTGTCGTACATCAATATAATGCCTTTATGGAAACCCGTGGTCAAACCATACTTGAAATATTATAATTCAGGTCATTGCATTACAAAAATGATGCTATAGAGCTGAAAGGGGTGCAAAAAGGAGCAACAGCATCCTTATGAGGAAGGTTTTTAGCATGTTAGAGGTTTGTTTTTAGGAAAGAAGACATAAGTAATAAATATAAATATATGAAGAAAATGAATATATATAAAGAAAGTCTACCATAGCTGAATAGTTGGAGATTCGGGACAAATTGAAATATTTATTCTCTCAACTTGTAATTGAATTGTTAAATTCAGAACTACATGTTATTGTGATCATAGCCAATTTATGTGATCTTCAAAAAGGAATTACTATAGTCCTCACAATTATTTCAAACTGATCATGCTGGCTGGGGTTGCCTATCACTCTCCTATACATTAACAGGAAGATTGTTTTATTTTCAATATTAAAACATATTCATTTCATAAAACATATTCATTTCAATATTAAAACATATAAAACATACATTTACTAGTATTTTTAATTTCTTAACTTTTGCATCATCCCTCAAGTCCTGTCCTTTCGAGAAGAGCAAGATTGTTCCTTAGGGGAAAACTGTTGGATGAATAATTGTGTGATGTATGTGCAATTTTCTCTGTAAAACCATCCTCTTTTTCTTCTGTAGAACTTCTGTAGAACTGTGTTGTTTGCACAACAAAATTACAAATGAAATAAACCTGTATAAAGACATTCAAAGTAATCCAGTGTATCAATATTTATGCACCATAATTTGCACTAAAATGGGGATGTGCGCTGAATGGACCACCCTCTGTTGACAGTAATGAAGGGAATATACAGAATTAATATAAATCGTCCAGATGTTTAGATGCCATTTTATATTAGATTTTTAATACAGATAATATACAGAAGAGATTGGCTGAACTATATCCATATGAGAGATATCATATAAGTGAGTGTGTAAAGAGAAGGCTTCTTATTATTTATTTATTTATTTATTTATTTATTTATTTATTTATTATATGCTGCCTCCATCTCCCCAAGGAAACTCGGGGCGGCTCACATGGGGACAAAGCCCTAAAAACAACAATTGACATATACATAAAATAGTACAAGTTACAACATTAAAATACATAGCAAAAGCCAAAAAATTTCTTGCTGCTTCTGAAAAACTGGGGTATTGTAGTAGTTCAATTATTATGAAGAAACTGACTCCTTCAACTGTACAGTGTCTACACTTCTCTATCCTTGTGAATTTTAGCTTGCATTTAACTATGAATCAAGGAGTAATCCTTCAGGTATTTGAATCTCTGCCAAATACATTGCAGTTCTATCCCACATCACTTGTGCTTTTGAAATAGTCAAGAAAGTGTGTGTGTGAGAGAGAGAGACTCAGCATAAGTATGGAATAGGACCTTTGATCAGCCATTCAATTTATCTGCAGTTTTCTGGTATCCGTTGTTTTACTCTGAAGATTGCAGAGCAATTCTAATTGCTTTGAGCGGCCATTTGAGAATTGGTAGCATTGATGGGAGTTGGCATGATGTTGAGGCACCAGTTAATCCCATGGAAAACTCCACAAATGCAAATTTACTGCTAAATATGTTGTATGCATAGTAAAAACAATCTTAAGTTCCCAAACAGTGTGTTCTGGAGACAATAACCACTAGATCAGAAGCCCTTCATTTTTCTCAGTGTCCATATTACTTTTAGTAGTTTTTTTTTTCATTACCAGAATACAAAGCTTCTCCCAATACAGCCCCTTTTCATCTTTTTAATATTGGTAACATGCAATTTAGCAGGATATTGATGGCATAGAGGACAAAAATCTGATTGTTCACTGCCAGCAGCTTTTTAGAGAAGCAGGACAAAAGGGTACCATGATTGATGCTATGAAAAGCTGCTGAGAAATCCAACAGAACCAACAGGGAGATACTCTTCTTCTCCAGTTCCCTGTGTAGGTCATCCATCAAAGTGACAAAAGTTATCATCATCTCAACCAATATATCTCGATAATGCATCTCATCCAGAAGCCTCGCAGTTGGGTGGACATTACACACTCCAGAATCTTATCCCCAAAATGGATTATTAGAGACCAGCCATTCTTTATTCAGAATGATTGACTCCAGGTAGAAATTTTTAAGTAACAACTTCACCATGCTTCTCTTAGGCAAGATAGTCACTTCCCTTGATGCAGTGAGGTATTCACTGCTCCCATTACACACTTGGCCAGGCCCTTCCAAGCTGCTCTCAGAAGCCAAGTGAGGCAAGAATCCAGTATACATATGGTAGCTAGCTTTCATCTCTCCAAGGATCCTGTCCTCAGGCTGCACAAACTAGACAGGATCCAATAACATGGCAAGCAGGCGCCAAGATTACATGTACTGGAATTATGTCAAGCACAGCATCCAAGTCAGTGGATCCAAGTGATTTGTCTGCAAAGTGCCTTGCAAATTTTTCACACTGGGCTTTCGATTGGTCTTTATATTTTAAAAAAAACTGACCACTTGAGGCAGCACCACAATGTTGGCAGAGAAGTATAATTTCTTCCTTGCCACATAACTGCACCATAAGCCTTCCAATGAGCTTGCTCAAACTCGCTATCAGAATTCCAAAGAAAACCAGCTAAGCACCTTCCTACAATTACACTGGTAAGATTCATGTTATTGTATTTTTTGGGGACAAATCTCTGATAAGTTTGAAAAACTTTATGTCCCTGGGATTCTGTATTGGAGGTGCCCTGGCACTTTCTCTCAGAGTGAGGTTGAAATCCAGTTTAACACTGACAATGTATAAAGGTCTGCTAGCTTACCTAATGCTGGAGCTGTAAGGGATGAAGGCTGCTCCTCTTCCCCAGTAATCTGGCCAATGAGGTTGGCAGAGTAGAGCTATGCCATTTGGATGTCATTTGACAATCAGGAAAGAAACGCTGTGCAAGGAGGTTACTAGATGGTCCTTGTACTTCATTTGAGAAAGTCCTTAACATTGCAGCAATCCCTGGGTATAAGTGACTAAGGCCCTACCTACACTGGCCAGACAATAAACTCCCACAAAAGTGTGTAAAAGAAAGTCCTTAACGCACATCAGTGTACTATGGTTTGTGTAATTGCCATCTGGTACTCAAACTGGTTCTAGGATTTCCTATGTAATCCTCTGTACAGCAAAACCACTTTCTCCAATACTGGTTTGAAGTTGCATTAAATGGTTAGTGTAGATGGGACATAAGAGGATTCTGCCCCCTTCCTGCTTAGAAATAAATTGTGTTTGATTCCGCAGAACTGACCATAAACAAGCACAGGACTAGGGCACAAAAGCGTAAATTGTGTGCCTCAAGTTTTCATCATACTGCTTACCAGTGTAACCCACATATTACATGGAGCTGCAAAAGTTATGTGAAGGGAAATGGAAAAGGCTAACAGTAAGCCTCCTCCTGTCAGTATTGTAAAAACAGAACATCTGGTACAGTCATTTTAAAAAAGGAACTCCCAGTTGCTAGTTTCCCTTTCTTCTATCTGGACTATGTGGTAAAGAAAGCTGCTCTGTTTTGTCTGCAGAGCTATACTTAGAATAAATACAGTCAAACATAAAAATTTTAGATTTAGGTGCCCAGAACATATGCTTTAAAAAACCAATCTGCACTAATAGAGCTATAGTTCAGCCTGGACTAATGCTGGCATCCAAAATACAAGGTTTTCCTATGAGAGTGACAATTGGACAGTATTTGACAACACACTTAAAGGCAGATATTAGCTTAAAGATTGATGAGCCATCTCCTACAACACTAAGGTAGTGTTTACATGGGCCAAATAAAATGGACTTAGCTTGCAATCACTGCAAGCAATCCATATGATGTTTGGCCTGTTTCACAGAAGAAGCTCTGCTTCAAGTTGTTAATCCCGCACAAGGGAAACCACAATTACCATGATGTTTTTGAAGTGTGGACAGCTGGATTGGGCTGGATCTAGGGTGATACAATGTCCACACTTCAGAAATACCCATCACGTTTTTACCAGCTAGAAGCAGCTCGCTGGCAGAAACCATGGCTGGTGACAAAGTTTCTGGAGATCGCATGGCTGGGCACGCTCAGCAGAAGTGACATTACCAACAAGCCTTTACCAGAGAGCTGGATCTGGTTGGCAAAACAGCGATGGCAGCCCCTAGAAAGTCAGGGCTGTCTGGACTCCAAAAGAGCTTCAGGGCACTTCCATGGTGATTGGCTTGGACTGGAAACTCTGGAAAAGTTTACTTCCAAGGATTTTGGCAGGTGTAGGGGCAGGCTTAGTTGTCTCTTTCCAGCATCTGTTGCCTGAGTTCATCACCCAATGTGGGGGCCAGCACTAATAAACAGAAATATATGGAAGGCCATTTTATTATTTCTATAGTACCTCACTGATAAATAATTTAATCAACTGTTTAAAGAAACAAAGTAGACACTACGTAAGGCTTAAGATCTAAAATGATTTTTATCTTTTAGAAAGGGAGAAATGTTTGACAAAATAGAATAGGGAACTAGATTATCATTGTGAATGATCATGTATCAGATATCTGACTGGAGGATAAGTATTATATTTATGCTTGGGGCTACATTTACAGAATTACAGTTAATTGAAGTCCCCCTGATACTATAGAAAATAGTTTTGTTGCCCATAAAGCAGCCCAGTGGTAAATCTGGACAAGGTGATTGTTTGCATGTATTTGGAATTTTTTAAAAACAGTACCAATGGATACATATCAAATGAAGGTCAGTATAAGCCATTCCATTGAGAGTACATACTAAGTACACCATTTGTGCAATTGAACTAATTCAACAAGCAAGGCTACGATAGGACCAGATAACCCAACATAAGTTAACTCTACTGTAACTGAATTTTTGTTAAGTGTTTGTTTTGATTCCTTGCTCTTGCTGGTTTTTTTCCTGTTTAGCTTCTTGCAAGTGTGTTGGGATATATATATATTGCAATGAGCAACTTAGCTGTGGACAAGAAATGTACGATTGACATTTCTTAAAAGTCCAAGTATGCAACAACATGGTGTAGTGGTTTGAGTATTTTACAATGACTTTGAATTGCCACCTAGCCTTGAAACACACTGGGTGACACTGGGGAAAGTCACACTCTCTCAGCCTCAGGGAAAGGCAATGTCAATTTCTTCAGAACAAATCTTTCACAGAAAACCCTGTGGTAGGTTTGCCTTAGCATTGAAACCACTTAAAGCAGTGGTTCTCGACCTTCCTAATGCCACGACCTCTTAATACAGTTCCTCATGTTGTGGTGACCCCCAACTATAAAATTATTTTCATTGCTACTTCATAACTGTAATATTGTTAATGTTATGAATCATTTTATTTATTTATTTATTTATTTATTTATTTATTTATTTATTTTTCAAACTTATATGCCACCACTCCCCTAGGGCTCGGGGCGGCTTACAAGAACCGGCTAAAATCAACAATTTAAAAACATCTTAAAACATCTTTAAAACATCTTTAAAAATATCTTAAAAACATCCTAAAAGCACCTTTACATCATAATGTAAATATCTGATACAAAGGATGTATTTTTATTCACTGGACCAAATTTGGCATAAATACCCAATATGAACAAATTTGGCATAAATACCCAATATGAACAAATTTGGCATAAATACCCAATATGAACAAATTTGGATACTGGAGGGTTTGAGGGGGATTGATTTTGCCATTTGGGAGCTGTAGTTTCTGGGATTTATAGTTCACCTACAATCAAAGAACATTCTGAAATCCACCAATGATGGAATTGAACCAAACTTGGTACACACAGAACTCCCATGACCAACAGAAAATACTGGAAAGGTTTGATGGGCATTGACCTTGAGTTTGGGATTTGTAGTTCGCCTACATCCAGAGAGCACTGTGGACTCAAACAATGATGGATCTGGATCAAACTTGGCATGAATACTCATTATGCCCAAATGTGAACACTGATGGAGTTTGGGGAAAATAGACTTTGACATTTAGGAGTTGTAGTTGCTGGGATTTACAGTTCACCAACAATCAAAGAGCCCCATGAACCCCACCAATGATAGAATTGGGCCAAAGGACAGGCGGAGAGATCTTCAGCCTTCTCTGTCAAAGGGGTCACCTAAGACCATCAGAAATATGTATCTTCTGGTGGTCTTTTGCGACTCCTCTGAAGCCCCTTCACGAACCCCCCCCCCCAGGGTCCGGACCCCCAGGTTGAAAAACACTGACTTAAAGCAACATGAAAATAACCATGCAACACTGTTGAGGTTTAGATACTGACCTTGTCAAGAAGACTTCATTTCTGATCTCTCAACCTCATAGCTACAATCATCTGAGTAAACCAATTGCAGCTTCTTAAAGCGGCTATACACTGTAGCTAAATTTTGTCTGGATATGCCCATTAGTTTTCTAAGCATTTTGATACCTTGATAGGACATGACAGATAATGATTATGTACCCATTTACTTCACCAGGTCCAGTTGGCTGGGGATTCCAGTAAAAACTTTTTAAAATGCTATGGCTTTGTGGTTTTCTTTCATGCCACATGCTGAATGCTTGCCAGCTAGCATGTGCATTTTTGCCAGACATAGAAGCATATATTTAATCTGGTAAACTATGCAGTGTTCTTTCCACTCCCACTCCCAGCTTGGTTTTCCAACTACACATTACAATAGTATGCACCCTAACTTAAACCCTACAGAACAGCCTGGACCTGACTGCTGAATAAGCACACATACAATTGTATTGGTAATACTTAAAATGTTTATCGTATGATAGCTTGAGTTCTCCTCACTTTACTTCATTGTTGCTGTTCTTGGGTATACTGGATACATTTTCAGAAGTTACCTGATTATTGAAATATCTGCTTATTTACTTACATATTTGGACATACACTTCAGAAGAATTCATATAACCAGTTATCTGGGTTGAGTTCACATTGTTAGGGGGGTTTTAATTCAGGAGTCAGGAATCTGGGAGACGTTTCTAATGTTAAAAGTAAAGATAAAGGTGTCTAGTCGTATCCAACTGGGCGGGGTGATGCTTATCTCCATTTCTAAGCGAAAGAGCCAGTGTTGTCTATAGGCACCTCCTAGGTCATGTGGTCGGCATGACTGCATGGAGCACCATTGCCTTCCCACTGGGGCGGTACCTATTGATCTACTCACATTGCATGTTTTTCAACTGCTAAGTTGGCAGAAGCTTGGGCTAACAGCTGGAGCTCACCTTGCCCCGCGGATTCAAACCACCAACCTTCTGGTCAGAAAGTTTAGCAGCTCAGCAGTTTAACCTGCTGCGCCATCACAGCCCCATTTCTAATGTTAAATCCCAGCAATTCTATACATTATACAATGTGTAATACAATATACAATATACAATGGGATTTAGAGTACATGAAGGACCACACATTGCTCACCCTTATTAATTCATGCCTCTTGGCATGTGACTACTGGATTCTTTTCCTGCAACTTGGTACCTTCTACAGCTGTGGTTCCCAACCATTGGTCCTCTAGAGAATGGGACTTCAGCTCCTAGAATTCCTGAAGTTGGCCAAGCTGTCTGGGGCTTCTGGACATTGAAGTCTCAAATCCCTGGAGAATCAAAGGTTGGGAATCACTGTCCTGGAATAATGTTTCTCACTCAGGGTTCCCTAAAAACTTCAGGTTCTGGAAAAGGTTACTAGATGTTCCATGAGAGATTGTGACTGAGGAAAAAGCTTTCTGATGATATTATAGATATAAATGTTTCAATGTAGAGATTCCCTGAAATCTGATCTTTAAAAATGATTCTTCACTCTACAATTAAAAGATTGAGAAACTACACTTAGCCTTCAACTCCCCTCAGTCCAGCCCAACATGACCAGCGATAATGGATTATGGGAGCTGTATCTTTAGCGCATGAGGTTGAGACAGGCTGCTCTATTGACGAGTTCAATCATGCTGAGAGAAAAATATCTTCTGCAAACAGTATGTTAGAAGAAAATGGAACATCCTATTGACTTATTTAACTGTTCAACAATTTTCCCTCACAAAGATATCCAGCATATGCTGGGAAATATTAATTTGATTATAAAATGCACATAATTAGATTGGATGGTTGCATTTAGTGCTGCTCCCTTTCCTCTGTTTTTCTCATAAAAACTCATGTGATCACAATAGTAATTCAGCCATCCCCTTGGAGGAATTTTTCTGAGTAAGCTCTTTGGCGCTTTCCTTGAAATTTAATTTGCTTTCCTCTTTCCCAAATATTCAGTTTCTCTGGCTTTATGTATAATAACAGATACTGCATAAATTAAACCATGAGCCAACTTTATCTCTGAATCCAAACATCCTCCCCAGATATACCATTAACATAAAGCTACAGCAGAGAGATGCATTTTCCCCGACCACCATTTATTTCCTGTAACAATCAATGTGTTATGAATTTCTTCTGATCAGTGCTTGAATGCCTTACTTCAACAGCACATGTGGCCCCCTAAGACGTGGTAACCCTCAGAGAAATCCATCAGGACTGTGGCCAAGTGCAGTATCTCAGCCCTATCAATAATATCACAGCAGCTGTTCTGACATATAAGAAGATCCAGAGATCTTAATTGCTTAGAAGCTTTGGTTGCTGTAAAGACAAACCAGTCAATATCTGACTGAAATAAAAGTCTTATTAATTTTGGTTCAAGATTAAATACAGCTGCAAGTTGAGCATCCCTTACCCAGAGAACTCCAAAAGTTAAAATTGCCCACACGGCTAGCTGAGATAGTTTGCTTTCTGATGGTTTGGTGTACACAAACCTTGTTCCATGAACAAAATTATTAAAAGTATTTTATAAAAGTACCTTCAGGTGATGGGTAGAAGGTATATATGAAACATAAATACATTTCATGTTTAGACTTGGGTCCCAACTCCAAGTTCTCTCATGACAAACATGGTAATTCCCAAAATTTGGAAAAATCTGAAATCCGGAACATTTCTGCTTCTAAGCATTTCAGATAAGGAATACTCAACCTGCAATACTATTTAATACTTTTATATGACTATATGGCAGACTTCTGCAACCAGGTGCTCTTCTGATACTTGGATTCAGAACTTAGAGAAGTTAGTTTTCTTAGACTATGACTCTTAGCCAGCCATGATGATTTGGAGTCTCAGGAAGTTGGAGTCCAACAAGCTAGCCTTCGCAAGCTCTGGTTGTACAAAAGCTTCACTAACCCACAACTGGCAGTTTGAGGGAGATATAATATGGATAGGCAGTTACTTAACTGTGAGAGACTTATGACTGGGTGTTGACAGCTCTCCAAACCAACTCATAATTCTGCAAACCTGAGTGACCTTGGTGGCAGGCCTCCTGTGTTGAAAGCACTGCTCATTGGTGATTGGAGGGCCAGGGTCCGGCTAGCCAGGACTTGATACTGAATAAGTATGCTGTCCTGGCTTATATAATTGTCGGTTGGTTAGATGCTATTTGAGGGAAGGGCAATCTCCCAGTTTTGCTCACTTCCATTCTATGTATAGTAGCAGATTAGTGTTAGCCACTTTGAGTCTCCTTTGTGGAAAGAAAAAAGTGGGGTATAAATAAACATAATAACAATAACCACCACCACCAACAACAAAACAACACCTGTGGTGAAGTAACATTTATAGTGATAAATTATAAGATTTTCCCCATCCCATCCAACAATCCTCCAGTTTTGAGTACAAGTAAATGAAGGTAGGTGCATGGGACTCTGTGAGTCTGTCCCACTATCCTACATTTTCTGTTTTTGATCTAACTAGCATGTTCTCAGTAATGGTGCAAGAGTTTCCCAATTTCTTAAAGCAGAGAACTTCAACACTCGTGATGAACCCATTCTGAGTTGCTCAAGGCTTCATGGACTCAACAGCAACTGTGTGTCTTGACCAAATGGTATCTGGCTTGACTCATTTGACCAGGCACACTTTCAATCTGGTTTTCTGTGTTAGGTGGGATGATGGCAGTCTTACAAACAAAAGAAGAGGCATGCTGGATCAGATCAAAGTCCTGTTTAGTTCAACATAGTTGCACAGTGGCCTGCTTGTTACCATTGATATGGGCTTGCCAGTGTGGAAGAGCTATATTCCTGTTACCACTGACAGGTCACAAACCTGACAGGACGGGTTTACGCTACACAATTATAGCACTATGATTCCACTTTTACTGTCATTGTTCCATCTTAAACAATGTAAGATTTGCAGTTTAAGGAAGGACATTTTAAATTTTCAACCAGAGAACTCTTGTGTCTCATCAAACTATTTACCTCATGATCCCATAGGATTGAACTATGGCACATAAAGTTGAATCATAATGTTGTAATCTTGTTTTTATTCGCTGGGCTTCTGCAAAAACAAGGGGCTTGTTAACTGAAGCATCTTTCTATACATGGAACTCTCACTGGTATATATTTCAGTATATGGGAATTGAACTGCAGGCTGTTAGAATAATTTGTGGGGAGGGATGAAGATAATGTGTTCCATTTATATGAACAGACATATTTCCAAGTAAACGTATTTATGCTTGCCATGAAGTAAGAACTGGATTAACTAGCCTTTGGACACAGCCTGGTAGAAATAAAGACTGACATAGTACAGAGCTGCAAATTGACCAGAATGGCTCACGCACGCTAAGGAGGAAGAAACATGAAAGCTCCTATTGTCCCAAAGAGTAGCTGGGGGGTTTGTGGACTGTCCCAAATGACATCATTGGCCGTCTATGTGCATAGAAGTCTCTTGTTTGAAGGCCAGAGGTTGCACATTAGCAGTTGTTGCAGCTCCCCTTTTCACAGTGTGTACGAACAACTCAAAACAGCTGTGTGGAAGTGTCAACCTTTTGCATCCTAAATGGCTGGCAATACGTGCTGCTTGAAATCTTAGCACATTTAGCCTAAGCCAGCTATTTCATCATTTCCTACCCCTTCTCCTCTACACACATGGATTTTCTGGGTAATTCTGGCTAGGTGATGATAAACTGCAAAAACTCGCTGTGAGATTGACCTCACTTGTAGTCAATGTTGCAAAGAAGGTTTATTTTATGGCCTCCATCACATCCCCAAGTACCCAGCAAAGCTTCACTGGATTACTCCAGTTTTTTTGGGTCTAAATCCAGTTGCTACTCCCAGCTAGAGTAGACCTATTGAACTAACCGCTGAATGCAACAGTAATTCCATTTGTTAGTCCCAACTAGAGAAAATTAATTGCATCAACAGAAAGTGTAAGAATTCCACTGTTTCAATGAATTCACTCTAGCAAATGTAGTTGAACATTTTTCATCTATGTTGTTATTTAGGAAGCCTGCTGCGACAACTTTGCAAAATTGTCCACCTTCATCTCTTGCTTTGAACTTCAACTCCTAGTTGCCCAAATTAGTTTGCTCAATGGTCAAGAATTCTGGGAGCTGAAATCCAAAACAGCTGGGGGATGAAAGATTGAGAAGTGCTGGCCTAGATCCTCACATCAGTCTGGAGTTCTACTTTACTACGATACTTCACCTCCAGCCCAGATCAACAGCATAGAAAAGATCTAACTAATTTGTACATGCTGATGCATGTTAAAAAGACCTGGACTGCTACTAAAGTTTTTTTTTAGCTCAAAATATTCAGCTGTGTTTACTGTCTGACAATTCCTTTAAAAAGGAATTACAGTGCCGTTCAAAGCTGTACTATATATTAGTGCAAGCTGTAACTTTCTATTTATACAACAGACAGGTGCAACCTTGACAGTAGCAGGACATTACATCTGAGTTTTCTCTTCAGATGGAATAAATTTCCTTTCTTCCTCCTCCAAATTAATTCCTAAAGGGCTAGCCATTTCTAGCTATAAGTACATTCATGCTATGTTTTAAACATGGAATCTTCTAATCATAGGAGTTTTTTAAGCCAACAAAACTGGTCAATTTGCAATTTTTGGCCCTTTAAAAAAACAAAAAGAAGTGATTTCTTGTCCATATTTCTTTTTATTATTATTATTCTAATGTTATCTAGTTAGTATTACTTCATGCACCCTTAAAATCACGAGTCAATTTTGTTTTTCTCCTTAGGTTTCTCTCAATTTTAAATTAATATATTTCTAATGGTTGGATGCAAATTTGTATTTCAAATTGTTGTGGGAAATTGGAAAGTTCTGCTCTATAAACAAGTTGAAGAAAATATGTATTTAATTAATAACTTTCTAATGTAGTGGGCCACTGCGAAGCAATGGACTACTACTCTGGAAACTAGGGTTTGCTTTTGCACTTGTTCATGAACACCCACTGGTTAACCTTATTTATTTACATGAGGAATCTTAGAGAAAGTTACTTGGCAGTCTGAATTTCTATCTAGCAGCATGTAATTGTATTTCTGGAAGCTAGAAGTGAATGCAGTCTCTTGAAATAGAAGGTTCTAAAGCAAGAGTAAACCAAGGGCAGTCTTCCAGATGTTGTTGGTTATCAGCTCCATCAACATAGCCAATGGTCAATAATGCTGGGAGCTTCAGCCAATTCACAGCCTTGGTGTCTTGATTTTTAGGGCTGTTCTTGAGGTTATTTGGTATGCCGAGTCAGAAAATTGCATTGGATAGACTGCTTCAGCTCTAGTTTCTTAAACATGTTTATCATGATTTTCTATGGGCAAGCAGATAGTGTCTGGTAAATAACAAAACGTTCTGTATCTCAAAAACCAGAGAGGGTACCGTTCCATTATCCAGGCAGAGGCCAAAAAGGGCACTAGACAGAGAAGGGTAGTCCATTTTATGGGGGGGGGAGTTGAAGGAGGAAAACCATTTCCCCTGTTTTCACTGGTTATTCCTCATCCCCACTTCCCATTTCATAAACTAGGGTTGTATCCACGATGGAGACATGGGTGGGGGGAATAACAGGAAAATGATGAGAAATGGTTTTACTCCTTCAACCCCCCCCCCCCCCCCCCGTAAAATGGACTATCCTTCTCTGTCTAGCACCCCATTTTGACCTCCGTCCACATAATAGGACAGTACCCTAGAGAGGATGGGGAGAAACTGGAATCAGCAGATCAAGTATTCCCAGAAACATGACTAACATCTGAAGTAGTAAAATGTGTGTTTTGCCAGTGAATTATTAAAGGATACTACATGGAAAGGGAGCCCCAAGTGGTGCAATGGGTTAAACCTCTGAGCTGCTGAACTTGCTGATGGAAAGGTTGGTGGTTCGAATCTGGGGAGCGGGGTGAGCTCCCGCTGTTCTAGTTTTTGCCAACCTAGCAGTTCAAAAACATGCAAATGTGAGTAGATCAATAGGTTCCAGTGGGAAGGTAACGGTGTTCCATGCAGGCATGCTAGCCACATGACCTTGGAGGTGTCTACGGACAACGCCGGCTCTTCAGTTTAGAAATGGAGATGAGTGCCAACCCCCAGAGTCGGACACATCTAGACTTAATGTCAGGGATAAACCTTTACCTTTTACATACATGGAAATTCAGAACCCCAAAGTTATTTTTATTATTTACTTTGCAATGCAATTGCTGTCAATAGCCTAGCAATAACAATGTGCTGGGCTTTAAAAAAGGTTTTTCCAGTGCAGGGAGCATAGAGGATGCCACCACAGAAACACCCAGATGCACTACACTAGATATGTCCAGGGACCGTGGCACAATTCATTGAAAGGCAAAGCCCATCAATAGCCCCTTGATGGTTTCATTGGGAGGAAGTGGGGACCAGAAAGCTATTACATGATCTTATGCAATAGAAACTGCCACTACAATGTGATAAAGTCCAAAGAAACTCTTGTTCTGTTTTGCCTCCATTATGACTGCAGTGGCTGCTCTGACCTCATCTGAATCCTACAGCAGATATTTCCCACATCGACTGCGTGCTTCCCTTGTGCAGGATGATACTCACATGAGAAGGAGCTGTCAGTTATCCAAATAATTATTTCTAAGGTCTGATGTGAAATCAAGTCACATGGAATTGGTTCCCATGCTGTTCAAGTAGGATAAGCATCATGTAAACAGCTTGTGAACATTCATAAATCAGGGTGATCACTGAAACACTTCACTTTGATATGTTGACATCAACAACCACAAAAGCCAGAGGTTTACAGACTTAGCTGTAAACTTTGTCATTCTTTATTGAAAAGGTCTGTACATTTGAAAGAAGGCATCATTATCAAAATAATGTCATGACCTGTCATGGAGCCAGATCCCAGGGCTGAATTTCCGAGCCCTGGACCTGGCGTCATAACATAAATAACCCTGAAAGCACCTGGCGGGAGAAGATAGTATGAGCCTGGGAACTCAGGGTTGAAAGTGTAAACAATTATAATTGGTATAGTGTGTGGGAATAGTAGTAATGTGATCCATAGGGTGGGGTTTGATGATGATATTTGCGTGTGGTGTTACGTTGCATCAGAGCTGATAAAAATGGATGTATGTAAACATTAGGTCATTCTCGACTTTTCCAAAGTCATGTATTCTTCAATAAAGATTGGATTTGAGAGCAGCTATCTTTGATCTGCGTTCAGACTGGTCCTTTGAAGTGAGCCTGACATTTAAGTCGAGAATCCCGTTCTCACCCTCCTGCGGATTCGCAGTGAAGTGATAATGAGTGGAGAAGGAGATCAAAGCCCAAATGGAGCAGGGGCCCGGCCGTTGGGAGAAGAGACGTTGCAAGCCGTAGCTTCCTCTACGGGGTACCCCAGGCCGAACGGCGTGACTCAGAGGATTCCCAGAGGAGGAAGAGGCGTCTCTGCGGCTGCAGAAACCAGTTGGGGATCTGGAGGAAGCATGCCAGAGACCGTAGCCCTGCGGTTATCCATCCTGGAAACTAATTTATCCAGGCTGTCGGAAACCGTGGGGAGGTTGGTCCCACTATTGGAAGAGAATCTCCAAAAAGAGCCCATCCGATATGGCGCCGAGAGAGAGCCAAGTAAAGAAGGAGATTGGAGCCAGAGGGGCCAGCGCGCATCAACGCAGAGTCCCGTGGCGGCGAGGGACGAGGGAGATGAGGAATACTGGCGGGAGCTGGAGTTCCGAGACAGAATGGCCCGCGAAATGGAGCGCCAGCGAGCTCTGGGAACTCTGAGGCCGCCAACTCCAACAGAACTTCCAACCCCCCGAATGGGTGTCGGGGTGGAAAGGCCACTGGGGCCAGGGATCGGGTCCAGTGGATTAGCAGACGAAGGCGGAGAGGAGCCGGAGATCCAGGAAGAGGAGGAGGATGTGCCGTACGACGAGGAAAGGCGAGGTGCGGGGACTACAGCGAGGCCCGCATTCGGATGGGTGGAAGGGCCGACAGCAGCGGCAGAATGTCGGGAGCCGCACAGAATGACTACCGGAGTGGGGCGCGGCGTGTTCAAAGGGGCCGCCCAAGGAAACCCGATGCAACCCTTCCCCATGCCCCCCAGACAGCATCAACGGGCCGCAGAGTGGATGCAAAGGAGGGAAGATCTCAAACTAGAATACGGAGGGGAATCATCTGAATTGAACTTTTTTCTCATTAGCATCAGAGGATACATGGAAGATAATGCACACACATTCCCCTCCGAAGCAAGCATGGTTCGAGCCATCGGCAACACACTAAAGAGAGGAGCTGCCAGCTGGTATGTACAACTACATGCCAGACGCGACCCATGCCTGAGGTCAGTGCCCCGCTTCCTCGCCGCACTAGAAAACCGGTTCAGAGACCGGCTAGAGCAACTGAGGGCTCGAGACCAGCTTAAAGGAATAAAGCAGAGGGACAAAACGGTGCCCGAGTACGCAGAGGAATTCCTCCACCTCGCGGAAAGGGTACCAGAGTGGTCTGAAGTGACCAAAGTGGAGATATTTAAAGAGGGACTACGCCCCGAGGTTTTTAGCTGGGCAGCGCACAGAGATGACCCCGAAACACTCCAGGGCTGGATCCAACTAGCGGGGCGCGTTGAATCCACCCTGGCCCAAGTAAAGCGCTTCAGGGGCAGCGGCGGCCAGCAAAGACCGGTGGCGAGAGGTCGAGGAGAAATGAGGAAGCAAGAAAAGCCCGGAGGGAGGCCGGGGATCCCCTTCAGAGGAGATGACAACAAACCCAAACCGGGATGCTTTGTATGTGGGAAGACGGGCCATCGAGCAGCAGAATGTTGGGCCCGGAAGGGGGAGCCGCCAAAACCCTCAAAACCCAAGCCAGCAACCGGGAGGCGCGCGGAGGAGGAGGTGCAAGCCCCAAAATCTTCGGAAAGGCTGGTGAGTCGAGACAAACGCATGCTAGTAGTGCCAATTTGCCTATCGGGGCTAGAGAACCGGGCCACCTGCAGGGCATTCGTGGATTGTGGTTGCTCTAGGAACATTATAACTCCGGAACTAGCAGGAGCGCTGAAATGCCAGCAGATGTTGCTTGACTCCCCAATTGCATTTTCACAGCTAGATGGATCAGTTGCGGCTGGGGAAGTATCTACAAAGGAAATACGGGGGGTCCCATGTAAAATAGGCAAATGGGAAGGAAGAATATCCTTTGTGATAGCCCCTATCGCCACATACCACGTAATATTAGGGATACCGTGGCTCGAACAGGCAAATCCTGAAGTAGATTGGAGAGGAAAGAGCCTAGCATTTAAAGAACAACAGACGCAATGGGAGATAAGCAAAATTGCAGGAGAGGAGGACGAGGGAGATGAAGCAGGTGAAATAGACCCACAGCTATTGCCTCCTGAATACAGAGACTTTGTGGATGTTTTCAATCAGAAAGAGGCAAGTAAATTACCTCCCAAGAGGAATATAGAAGTAGAAATTGAAATAACCCCAGGAGCAAACTTACCAAAACCAAAAGTGTATCCCATGTCTGTTCAGGAGAAGGAGGAATTGAGGAAATATATCGATAAGAACCTGGCGCGAGGCTTCATTAAGCCATCCAATTCTCCTCTCGGAGCCCCAGTGTTATTTAGGAGAAAGAAAGACAACTCCCTAAGATTGTGCATTGATTATCGAAATTTAAATGCAATTACTAAGGACAATAAATACCCTATGCCCTTAGTAAAGGATTTAATCACCGTATTGAAGAAAGGGAGCATATTTACTAAACTTGATTTAATAGAAGCATATCATAAATTAAGAATCAAACCTGAGGATACTTGGAAAACTGCATTTTCCTGCGCATTCGGCCATTTTGAATATAAAATTTTGCCATTTGGATTAAAAAATGGCGGGGGTTGCTTTATGCAGCTTATAAATGAAATACTACACCCATTGTTGTACCGAGGGGTATTCATATTCCTTGATGATATCTTGATCGTGAGCGAAGATAAAGAAAAGCACGTGGAATTGGTCCGGGAAGTTTTGCAGAGACTAAGGGAAGCAAAGCTGTACGCAAAACTGTCCAAATGTGAATTTAATAAAACTCAAATCGACTTTCTGGGGTATCGGATATCTCCAGAAGGGTTAGCTATGGATCCGTCTAAAGTATCAGACGTAAAAGAATGGGGAGTACCTCAAACGAGGAGGCAATTGCAATCATTTCTGGGGTTTGCAAATTTTTATAGATCCTTCATAAAAGGCTTCGCGCAAATAACCGCACCCCTTACTGAACTTTTAAAAACAAAAGGGAAAGGGGAGACAGCAAAAGTGAAAGCTCCTGGCGCCAAACTGAGTTGGACGCCAGAATGCCAAAAGGCATTTGAAACCCTAAAAGGATGCTTCACAAAAGAACCCATCCTAAAACACCCCGATATAAGGAGCCCTTTCATAATTCATTGCGATGCTTCAGACTGTGCATACGGGGCAGTACTATTGCAAAAGGATCAAAATGGGAACTTAAAACCTTGTGGATATTTGTCCCGGAAGTTCAGTGAAACTGAAAAATGTTGGCCCATATGGGAAAAGGAGGCATTAGCCATATTAAAAGCCTTAGAATGCTGGCGACACTTCCTCGAAGGAAGCGGAATCCCATTTGAAATTTGGTCTGACCATAAGAACCTCCAGTATTTAAAATCGCCTCGGAAATTGTCCCCCAAACAAATTAGATGGGCACAATACTTCAGCAGGTTCGATTTCCAATTAAAATTTTTCCAAGGGAAGCAGAATGTCTTGGCAGATGCTCTTTCACGCATGCCTCAACACGAAGGCGTAACCACAGCCAAAGAGGGAACAATATTCTCTGATAAACAATGGGGCTTAGTTGTCAGGACAAGAGCGCAAACCCAAAAAGAGAACACTGCTATTGTTGAAATCGACGGGGAAAATAGTTGGGGAAACGAACTGAAACAGTCTTATGAAGGAGATCAGTGGATCGAATCCAACGCAGAAAAGGGGGAGCAGAAGGGGGGATTTTGGTTTGTGAACAAGAAACTGTATATCCCAGCAACATTAAGGATTAAGATTTTGCATCGTTTTCACAATAACCAGAGCGCTGGTCATACAGGAATTACAAAAACAACAAAGGCAATAGCAAAACATTGTTGGTGGCCAGGAATGAGGAAGGACATAAAGAATCATGTTGTTCAATGTGACGATTGTGCCAGAAATAAATCGAGAGGAGGGAAGCCAATGGGATTATTACAAACAGTAGCGGAACCTACCAGACCTTGGGAATGTGTAGCTATGGATTTTGTGGGGGAACTGCCGGTTAGCAAAGGACATCGTTATATTTGGACAGTATTAGACCTGTTTTCTAAACAGGCCCATTTTATAGCACTGACGAAATTACCATCGGCAGAGAAACTAGCTGAATTATACATAAACCATATTTACAAACTTCATGGATGTCCCAGTAGAGTGGTCAGTGACAGAGGAGTTCAATTCACAGCAAAATTTTGGGAAAAATTCTTGGAAATGCTAGGAGCAGAAAGGAGTCTAAGTTCTGCTTTTCACCCCATGACAAACGGGGCAGTAGAACGTACTCAACAGACACTGGGGCAGTTCCTTCGAATGTACTCTAACATGAGACAAAATGACTGGTCTAGGTGGCTGGCTTTTGCGGAACTAGCTTTTAATTCGACTATACATTCAGCAACAAATAAAACTCCCTTTGAAGTAGTTTACGGGTATGAAATACAGCCTTTGCCCCAGTTGCCAAGATGGACAGAGGATGAAGAAACAGGGGCAGGGAAATGGAAAGCTCAAATGCTAGAATGCTGGAGTCAAGTGACTGCATCCTTAAAGGAGGCACATAAAAAGTATAAAACGTTCGCAGACAGAAAAAGAGTGGAAGGCGATAAATTGGGGAAGGGAGATCTAGTGTGGTTAAGTACCCAAAACATCAAATTGGGGCTACCTTCGAGAAAATTGGGCCCCAAATATATTGGACCATTCAGAATACAGGGTGTTATCAATGAAGTAACTTTCCAGTTGGCATTGCCAAAGAGTTTAGGGAAAATACACCCAGTATTCCATCGCAACTTACTGAAAAAGTATATGGGGACTTTGGACAAAATGGACACATAGAGTTATTGTTTGATTTATTTCAGGATTGTGATGAAAGAAGAACCGAAGAGGAGGATGAAGAAAACGAGGGCGCCATGTCATGGAGCCAGATCCCAGGGCTGAATTTCCGAGCCCTGGACCTGGCGTCATAACATAAATAACCCTGAAAGCACCTGGCGGGAGAAGATAGTATGAGCCTGGGAACTCAGGGTTGAAAGTGTAAACAATTATAATTGGTATAGTGTGTGGGAATAGTAGTAATGTGATCCAGAGGGTGGGGTTTGATGATGATATTTGCGTGTGGTGTTACGTTGCATCAGAGGTGATAAAAATGGATGTATGTAAACATTAGGTCATTCTCGACTTTTCCAAAGTCATGTATTCTTCAATAAAGATTGGATTTGAGAGCAGCTATCTTTGATCTGCGTTCAGACTGGTCCTTTGAAGTGAGCCTGACAATGACCTACTTGCACAGTGTAGGACACACTCAAAGTATGCCGTGATTTCATGTGAGCCGCCCAAAATCTAGTCCTATTACGTTCTCCAGCTTTTAGCTTATTTTTCATGAATGAGTCATTTCCTAGGAATACGTCCAAATTGTCTATCTTATTGGCTTTGTTACCAAATGTGTAAAAGGAAACAGTCCAGTACTATTTCTAGGAATTGTTTAGCTTAGAAATTATTCTGCTTTATTCATCCATCAATGCTAACATAATTGAAGATGTGAGCACTTCTAAAGCTTTCATGTTTGAAAGTACTATACAGACTTGTCATTTTTGTTTAGCATCTGTAAAAACAGCTTAAATCAGATATACTCAACTGAGTTATGTGAATGTTACAAGCATGTGAAATACTGTCCGAGAATGCTGTTTTCTTGGTTGAATGGGGGACTTATAAAAGTAAGGTATAAAATCCTGAGACAACTGTCTTTAAAACATTGTACTACAGGAGGAACAAAAATGGTATGCTCATTCATTTCAATCTATTCTACCATATGTCATTTCCAGACCTTAATATTTCTTTTCACAGAACAACAAAGTTGGTAGACATGTTAGTATAAACTGTGGGATTTTCAACAGTTTATACTCAACATTTATATTATACAAGTGTTCACAGTACCTTGAAATGTAAAGACTACAAGACAGTAATCTTTATATTACCCTTATCAGATGGTGTGGGTTTCCTTCATGATTGCAGCATGTTGTTTAACTAAAATTTGGAGGTCCACCAACTAGTATTAGGTGCCGAATAGTGTCTGAAGGTGGAACAAGATTAACATTAGTTGCCTATAGAGCAAATGACCTGCTTGATATGCCATAACACATCAACCTCTGAGCTGATTCAGATCATCAAAGACCTGATCAATGGCAGGGAGTGAGTACTTCTGTTTTGCATTCAAATAATGCTGTGGATAAGACATATCTGACAATAGGTAAAGGATTATCTATGGCACATACTAGGATGTTAATAACAGAAGCTACATCCACAGTGTCAGATAAATGCAGTTTGATATCACTTTAACAGCCATGGCCTAATGCCTTGATATGTAATGCTGCAACAAAGAATGCTGGTGCCTCGCCATACTACATTCCCATGATTCTATAGCACTGAGCCATGACAGTTTAAGTGGTGTCAAACTGCATTAATTTGACAGTGTAGCTATACCAGACACAAGATTGCTGTTGTTGTGATGATGGATGGAGGAATTCAGTATTTTCATCTTTCATAACCCCCTCCTCATAGCCACCTGCTGTCCTTGTGCTGGGCACATCTCCCTCCTCGGCAGCCTTTCAGTGCTCAGAGAAGCATGGTGAAGTGGTAAAGGGAAGCCACAATGTTATAATCTTTCACTTATAAGTATTGTTGAAATAAGGAGTATTAGTACAAGGATGGTACAACCATTCAGAAATTGCGAACACCTGCAGTAAAAATAACAGCAATAATAGTAGTAATGATGATAATATCACCAGAAGCAACAGAGATAGTTTTGCTTCCTAAGAACTAGAACTGTGCAATTTCCGGAAGGCATCTTTAAGCAGTTGGTTGCGTCAATTTTTTACATCCCAGACAGAAGATGAAATCGCACTTCATTATATCACCATAATAAACTGAAAGATGGGGAATTATCTCATGGAGACCACGACCAAATTCTATTTTTAGAACTGATGTGCAAACCTTTTGAAGGCATTTACAGTCTCTGAACAGACATGGTACCTTTTCCAAGAAGACTAAAATGCTTTCCAGAAATTGTTCTTTTTCAATTTCAGTCTTTCATTTTCAGCCAAATAATTTTGGATAAACCAGGCAATACATTATCAACACTGTCTCATTATATAAATCAGGGAAGGGTTTTTGCTTGTACTTCCTGATATGCCATATTCTATCTCTATATATGACAGCATTTGTCATATATTTATAGGTCTTCCTTGGAATTGCATTTGTTCTTTATGATTAATTTCTGGAAAGCATGAGTGGAGAAAACAGATCATCTGCAATCAGTGTGATAAAATAAAGGGTTTGGCTACAATTATTAGAGCTGGAAAATTATGCCACATCAATCAGTGACCTAAGCTGAAACAATAACAGAGTTATTATGCTACAGTAAAGCAAATTTCCCTAGACTTTCCATTTTAATGTTGCTCAAAAGCTATTTTTGCTTGGCACCCTGACCTTTGCATGAGATAATTCTGTCTGAATTTCCTTTTTGTAGATAGAGTTAAGTGGCTTAAAGTGTGTGAAGGACACCAGTAAATTATTTATTTTAACACTTAATTTATTCAAATACTTTTATAACAAAATGTCTACATGCTGACATAAAATTATAGTAAATCAAGAAGTTTAATTCTTTTGTGTGTGTAGCTGAAGATGAAAGGAACACAGGAGGACTTCATCTGGGGTCTATTATATGAAGATGAATGAGATGTGTTCGTTGGAAGAGTCCAAAAAGAGAAATATGCACATGTTGGCCCAGGTTATGTCAGTTTATGGTCACCATCCAAAATCTCCTGACTCCAAGCAGCTTATTTCTCCAATGCTTTATTTCATGGCTGCAGTACCATAGTCTTTTTCTTGCTGTAATTACTAACCACACTAGCATAGTTTGCACCATGAAGTGTACCAGCCATATTGCTAACTCATGAACAAAAAGACACATCTCAAGATGCTGACGATCTTACTTGTTAGGTGGCAAAGAAAGCTACATCTAATCCAGGATTCCTTACATGCAGGAAAATATGCATGTGGGGAAATGCAAACCGTTTGAATGCATTTCATACCACTATTTGCATGAGTGACTTTACTAATCAGGAATAAAATAATGTTATATAACCCCCAGCTTTGAATTATGACTTATTGAATCCCATCAAGATTAGTTACCCGTTCTAACCTAGGGTATGGATTTCCTTTATCCCTATAAATCAGGGGTCCCCAAACTAAGGCCGGTGGGCTGGATGCGGCCCTCCAAGGTCATTTACCTGGCCCCTGTGCTAAACTTTAGACTTAGGGTTGACCTAAGTCTACCTGGCCTTTGGAGGTCTCTGTGCTTATCTATGGTCTTATGATATCGTCCAGATGCTCTTTGGAGGTCTCTTTGCTTAGCTATGGCCTTATGAAACCATCTAGATGGCTTTTGGAGGTTACTTTTCTTACCTATGGTCCTATGAGACCGTCTAGATGGCCCTTGAGGGTTCCTTGCCTTACCTATGGTCTTCTGATGGCCTTATGGGATCATCTAGATGGCCTTTGAGGGTCCCTTTCCTTACCAATGGTCTTATGAGACCATCTAGATGGTCTTTGGAGGTCTTTTTGTTTACCTATGGTCTTATGAGATCGTCTAGGTCAGGGGTCCCCAAATTAAGGCCCACGGGCTGGATGCGGCCCTCCAAGGTCATTTACCTGACCCCTGTCCTAAACTTTAGACTTAAGGTTGACCTAACTCGGAAATGATTTGAAGGCACACAACAACAACAATCCTAATTTTGGACCATTTCATAGTCTGGCCCCCCAACAGTCTGAAGGACCGTGAACCAGCTCTCCACTTTAAAAGTTTGAGGACCCCTGCTATAAATCATAGCTCGCTTGGCCATTATAAACTACCATCTTGAATATGGATATAATCCAGTATTTTCACTTCCTGGTTTGTTTCTCCTCACAAATAGTGAATGGACCTGATTAATCAAATCAAGATTTCTTTTGTGCAAATGTGTTGAAAGTGATTTTTAATGGAAAACATAGGAGAAAAGTCCCTGACAGTAGGACCTTTTTCTGTGTAAATTTGAACGGGTTTAGGTTACACATTCTAGACAGAATACTTAAAATGGGAGTTTAACCTATCAGCATTCTGTAGGTGGTCTGTTTCAAGTCAAGTGAGATTTGCTTTAGGTGGATTTGGGAATATGAATCCCTGCCTGGAATTATACTACCGACATCACATCATTTCATGCTGATTACTGCATATAACTATTATTTTCCTTTTAGAACTACAGGCAGTCCCAAAGTTATGAGCAAGATAGGTTCTGTAGGTTTGTTCTCAAGTTGAATTTGTATGTAAGACAGAATAGGTACATTTTTAAGGGTTACTCCAGTCAAAAATACATGACATGTGAGTGTGGAGAAGAGCAAACTACAGAACACTTACCAAAATGCTGTCTGAGTACTGCCACATGCACAATGGAGGACCTTCTCACAGCGACAACAGAGGCACTCCAAGTAGCCAGCTTCTGGTCAAAGCAAATTTAGCATAATGCCAAGTTTTAAACTTTGTTTATGGGTTTCTTTACACATTATATCTGTATTCTCAATTTGCTTCTGACACGATAAATAAAAAATATTCCCATTCTTAAGTGAGTTATATGTAGGTCGTCTATAACTCGGGGACAGTCTATCACCAGATTAGATATCCTGCTCAATATAAATCAGCCTGCTGTACAGGCTTAAGGGGATATATAGTTGTATTGGTATACAACTTTAATTAGCCATACCTAACATGATAATGATAAGAGACTGTGGAAACTATCGCCCAAAATATTTGTTAGAGCAGGTTTATTCAATTCCCACTCCTATGTTAAAATTATTATGCCTGCAATCCTATATCCACTTACCTGTGACCAGGGCCAAAGCCAGAAAAATATTTCGGGGGGGGGGGGGGGAGGTGTTGAAATTTTTTTTAGCTAATCATGAAGAGTAGTTCCATAACGTAAAATAAGTTAGGAATCAGGATCCATCGATAAACTTCAGCGGACACTCAAGACAGATAAATTTCAGTGGACACTCATGGGGATTTGGTTAACCAGTTAAAATTCATGAGTACACCAGGATTTAAAAAAAAAATGAAAATTTTCAGGGGAGAGGGGGGGGTTTGAACCCCTATCCCCCCCCCTTGGATACAGCCCTGCCTGTGACCAAGCCCCAATGAATTCAAAAGGACTTACTTCTGACCTGACATTTAAAAAATTGACTGTGGAACTGGCTTAAATCACTCCTTTAAGCCAACTATTCATCTAGGGATGGAGAAAAATAAATTGAAGTAAAAAATAAAAAAGACCTATTTTCATTGTTGAAATACATAGGGCAGTACACAACGTGAAGAGCGCCTAGATATTTGTCATTGGTTACCTTCAGTTACTTTAACCATAGTTGCTTTTATAACATGGGCAGTACATATGTGTCTCTCAGATATCGTTGGATAGCCAAAGGTGAGATGTTGGGAGCTGCAGTACAGTAACAACTAGAGGGCTACAGAATTCCCATAGCAGCTTTATGAAAAGAAGGTGGTCATATCACTCTTTTTTTAATTACTTAGCTAGCTACAAACAGGGCAATATCAAGATCAGAGACATAAATAAGATATTTGAGTATTACAAAATGAAAGGTTTGATGGGATCTTATAGATGGACATACTTGTTATGGCACCAAGTTCCATGGAGTCTATAAAACATATGCCATCTTTAAATTGTTAGGCTCTTTTATATCATCCCCCTTAGGGAGTTCGTCTTCTTCAGAAGATACCAACTGAGTCCTTCTCCAACAGTTCAGCCTGATGAACAGCCAGGTCCTCCTCCAGTTCCGCAAGAAGGGAAGCTGGAGGAATGATTGCCAAACCCTTGTGAGAGAAGATGAACTGAGTGTTTGACATAGGCTGTCAGACACAGCAAAAGGTTACATGCCCACAGATGTAGGATGCATTCTCTAAATACTATCTGGCATGTGGACTGAGTTGAGTATCACTACAAGCAGGCAAGCATCTCCATGACTGGCTAATGAAAGCAAGTCTCAGTTCACCTCTTACTATTGCACCCTGATGTTGTGCATCTTGGATTTATGACCCTCAAACTGCTCATGCAACTTCTCTACTTGGACTTTATTCTGATTTATGTTTTCTTGATCTCTGATTATTTATTCTTGGATTCCTTTCATGGTTTGACTTTTGAATTTCCATTAAAAGTGGGGCACTTTGTTGTCTTTGCTGTAACTACTGCCCCTTTATTAGTATAGAAATATATTAGTGGAATTACATCTATGCAGTTGAAACATGTACCGTATATATGTCTGATAACAGCATGCCATATTTGTTGGGAAATCATCCTGGACTACTCAAGTCTAAATGTAGTTAGATAGATGATAGAGTTAGATTGAGGGAATCCTTTCCCTGTTTCCAAAGCATGCCTAGACAGGCTTTACCGTGTTTCACTCTATCCTGTTTACGTCACATCCCTTACTTTGAAGTTAGCAGAAATGTGACTCTCCAGGGACACTAACATCTCATTGGTCAGAATGTCTTTTATGGCCCCAATAAACTGGACCATGAGGTCAGAACCATTTTGGTTTTCTCACTTCTCCCTTTGTTCTTCAAGCTAAGAAGAAGAATCCTGCCATCTCTCCTGACAAGATGTAACTATGTAGATGTTTGTTATTTTTCCTTTCTTATTTTTCCTTAGAAACCAGTCTAGAGTAGTCTAGACAGCTCCCAAACCTTTCTATCTACAATGGAGTTCTTTTTACCTGAATAAATACTTTTTTGAACTTTTATTGAGACTCTGCAGTCCATTGCAATCCTAAAGGCTTCTCTTACTCGACCAGTGTAAGTAACTGTTGCATTTGAAAGCTTTGCTTTTGCTACTCTGCTGACTTTGGTGGAATCTCCCCCAGAGAGGGTTAAATTGAGTCTAACCACTCAAAGATTACCACAACAATATTAGCACATGGCAGCAGGAATTTATGCATGTTCTTATTTTGAACATGGCAAGAAGTATATAAATGAATTATGAACCATTTTTATATTACTATGAAGTTCTTAAGAGCTCCTGGGACTGTTTCACATAATATTGCTAAAGTGGATAGGAATTTAATTTCCGGCTCACAGATCCTATCTGCATAATATAAGGGGATTTTTCAGTCTCATGGAGCATTCCATGCTTCTCCCAAGACGCACAAACATATATTCCTCCATGAGTATTCCCTTGTTAAAGAAAGCATTATGTCAGAATTGGCCCCCAAAACAGCCTATTTAGTTATTTAGTTTCTGTGCTACACATTCATAATTTTCCATAGTTGAGTTCAGGTATTTAATAACATGGGGAGTCACCTGGCAAATGTTACAGTACATACTGTATCTGTAGCAGAAAAACTGAAGCTAGTTAACTTAATATTCAATATTATGTATTTTTGCATAGTTCATGTGAATTTAACTTCCAGGAATGTCTTATTATTAAGTTCTACTGAACAGTTCAATATATATTATGAAACAGTTAAATAACATTTGCATAATTCCAATACCAATAACCGGGTTTTTGTGGGTGTGAAAGTATTTGGTGTATTTCTCCTGCTCCCTTGTACAAGTTTGTTTTAGTTGCCTTAAAACAATATTACAATAAAGTTTTTCAGGCTGTGCTTTAAAAAAAAGCAGAAGAAAATATATGTTCTTGGTTTGATAACTTCACCATTTTCTATAGCTCAGTAGAACATTCAATGAGAAAGAACTCACTTCTGGCCTTATTGGTGATAATGATGGGATAGTCATCACCTCCAGAGACTGAGGAATTGGGGGTCCTTACCACTTGTCAGCTAATCTGGATTCTGTCCGAAGCCACCTGACATCACCTTTTGGGCACCTGAGTGCCCTAGTCATGATTAAACCAGATAGGTAGAGTTGCCATCAACACTCCATTTCAGCATTCTTAAATATTAGAATCCCAGGATATTTCCATGGGAAATGAATGGGCTCTTTAATACTAAATATGATCAAAGCCTATCTCTGACTCTATTTAATTCACTCCTGAACTCATGCAGCTAATTATTTGTCCAATCAAAAGAAAGGGCTCACTATCTTTTATCCAATCAAAATAGGGATCTTTATATATAACCCTGTTGTAACCATCCTATTTGCTCCTACAGTGAGATTTATTCACATTCAAGCTAGGGTATGTGTTTCTTTCCTGATTACAATTACACAGGCATTTTGTCTTATTTACATTTCACCACATATCTAGCATGTTTCCTGGATAGAGCCAGTTTCTTAATGATTCATCAAGAGGGCACACTCTCTCACAGCTCTGGTTGCCTGAATGAATTCTTCTGCTATATTTTATGTTCTATAACAGGTATCCCCCAAATTGCTACCCTTTAGCTGTTTGGACCTCCAACTTCTAAATTCCTGATCATTGAACAAGCTGACAAGGGCTTATGGGAGTTGGAAGCCCAAACAGCTGGAGGGCAGGAGTTTGAGGATGCCTACTCTATAGGTTATAATATTAATTCTATCCTTATAAGGCAACTGGATAATCTAACCTCTAACATGTGCCTAAAATAATTTTCAGTGTTTATTTTGGTCTGGAAGGCTATAATGCAGCAACCAATGCAGTGCATACCCATCTTTCACTATAAAATAACCCAATAATATTTCGCTGTGTATAATCCTTTGAAAGGATTAATTACATGTATAAATGATGAAAGCATAGTGGGTATGTATCTGAAGACACCAGCTCCTCTTTTTATTCATTTTTATTTGGTGCATGGGTTAACATAACACAATCAAGGATAGCCTCCTCAGATTTCAATGCTGATTGTGTGGAAGCAAGAGAAGGATACCCCCTTTAAAGAAGTCTGAGGGTCTGACTTATCTATGGAAGGATATTGTGAAACTAGCATTTGGTTTGTTTGTATCTCAAGTCAGTACATGTGCTGAAGTACTTGTTTAACCTAGTCCGGATGACTCAACCCAACTAACAGTAAGTTCCACACGATTGTGGATTCTGCTGTGTGGTCATCAGGGGCACTCCCATTTGTCTTTTCTGGAATTATCTTGAGTATACAGCAGTGAGACAGCATTTTCCTTTTCCTTTTTATTTTTCTGGCTTCCAGACTTGGAGAACTTTGCCACCCTCTACAATACAGTAGAGTCTCGCTTATCCAACGTAAACGGGCCGGCAGAATGTTGGATAAGCGAATATGTTGGATAATAAGGAGGCATTAAGGAAAAGCCTATTAAACATCAAATTAGGTTATGATTTTACAAATTAAGCACCAAAACGTCATGTTATACAACAAATTTGACAGAAAAAGTAGTTCAATACACAGTAATGCTATGTAGTAATTACTGTATTTAAGAATTTAGCACCAAAATATCACGAAGTATTGAAAACATTAACTACAAAAATGCGTTGGATAATCCAGAACGTTGGATAAGTGAGACTCTACTGTATCTAGATTCTGCTCACTTGCTACAGAAAAAATGTAAAAGCTACCACTTGGTTTGCAAAAGTATCTGGGAAGGTTGGTCTTCCCATGGGGTTACTGACTCATTTGATTCAGTTAGACACCTTTGCTCTATGTAAACTCATAAAATAATTATGTAACAGGGATGGGATTTGTAATGTATTGCTGATTTCATAAGAGATCTACAGATACTCTTTGTTGGGCCACTGTTCAAGGCACAGAAACTTTGTGAGAGCTGGATACTCTCAGAAATATGTATTTGCTTTTCAGCATCTCTCTTGAATCCCTGGCTGCTAATCAGTAAAGACTTTGATTTTCCTATATGTATTTTTAGTTTTTTGCTAGGAGTGAGAAGATATTCCCTGGTTTCATCTGGCCTCAAGAAGAGAACATAAAGGTAAAGAAACAAGGTTTGATGGTCTTAGGAACACTGGCTTTCCATTTCTTGGCTCACTCAATTTACCCAAACTGTAAGAAACATAGCTGGAATATCAACTGATTAGTTTAAGTCAAACTGTTTTGGGGAGAAAGGCTACTTCTGTAATACACTGAAAACATAATGAGTGTGCCTCTTGCCTTTTAGTCAATAACAGCAATCAAAATGGCTACTGTAAAAAATACAGGAAATTAAAAATTAAAAATTAAAATTAAAACATAAAATACATTAAAGCACATATGTACAAATAATAGCACCCAACTAGCTAAAAAAACTTCCAACAATATCAGATTAAATACAAAACACCTGTTTATAAAAATAGTTTGTTTACCTAATAGTGGAAAGACCTTCCCTTCTAAACTTCAACAGTCTGGAATTAGCCATTGTAAAAAGCCTAATAAATAGCATGTACATATAGCATGCGAAACACAAAGTATTCTTCTAGACCATTTCTCTTTCTGCATCACATGTGTTTCTGGTGTTGAGGTTGGAGTTAGTGTAGAAGTCCTTTGAAATTCATATCTGATGTTTTCTGCTTTGGTTGAGTGACAAGTAGGTAGCTGCTTTGGGGTGGTTCATACACTGGCGTGGATTTCAGTTGTGTTGTGTCCCCCCCCCCCAAGTGTGCAAAGCCAAACATTGTGTTCTAGGGAGGTGTATGCACAAAGTGGATGGGTTGAAGGAATGGCATTCACGGGATGGGGCTCTGATGGTGGCGGCACTGAGAAAATGCTTACCCATGAAGTTTCATACAGCGATTTGAGCTGTTTTAACAGAGGTTCTATACTTTCTGTAATTGGCACCAGTTAGCCTTCTGGCCACAATATTTTGGATTCCCTGAACTTTCCAAACAGTTCCACAGGAAGAAATATAGAAATACAACGTAGCTCTGAGAATGCTTATAAATGATGTTACTGATAAACCCGTGAGCATTTTATTTATTTATTTGCAACATTTCTACCCTGCCTTTCTCACCCCGGAGGGGACTTTACATACAAGTAATGATTTGATGCCTTAAAACACAATGTACACTTAAATAAAAATAGAAATTAAAAGGACACGGAAAACAATTAAAATATTTAAAAACCATACAATTCAGAGTTTAACATGTAATCCACAAGCGTAACCCGGGGCGTTCCAATGGTCAAAAATGTTGCTTTTGTCAACTGCTGTCAGGCTGACTTTGACTTATGGTGACCCAACAAATCACCCTTATATGTTTAAGAACTTGGTTTAAGTCAAGCTACCTTTCCGTTTCAAATAAGAAACACACTAACCTCTAAAATTAAAAACTGGATAAGAAAATATCTTTACAATTGTAAAGGGGGCAAAGGAAAATATGTATTTCTTCTTTTCAATAATAACCATCACAAGGGAGACAAACTGCTGCCTGGTGGTGATTATCTCCCAGTTAGGCTGGGCTGCCTTCTTCCCTCTCAGTCCCAAGGACAAGTCTTGCTGTTCCACTTCCTCTCCAGTTTCAGGAAATTCCCTCTTGCTTTGGTACTTAGCAGAGCTCTTGGCGAGGAAGCATCTAAGTAGTCCCATTAAACATCTTGATCTCGCTGTCTTTCCCTGTCACACACACACAGACTCTGAGCCAAGGAGTAGCTGGGCCTCTGGCGGGAGGGAACCCCCTGGCAGTGGCTACTGCAGCCTCCGCCCGCCCTCTTTCTCTTCCTTCATCCCGGGTTTCCCTCCCTCCAGGCCGTGTTGGTCGTGACTTTTTGCCCGTTTCAGCTGCAGCTTCTCTGCGCCTCCTCCCTCCCAATAGGCTCATAAAGTGCACTGGAGGCGCAAGAGGAAAGCCTGGAGTTGTTGCGTTGTGGTGTCATTCTTGTTGCCCTCCTCTGCCTCTTCATAATCCTTCTATTCCTCCTCCTCTTTTTCATTTCTTCCTCCTGGGCAGAGATGAAATAAACCGCCCTTATTCCTTCCACGGGGGAGAGCAGGAAGTGGTGCCTGGTCTTTTTGCCCCCCTCCTGCCCACAACTGCACAAGAGGGAAATCCCTCCAGCCCCAACCCACAGCGCCTTTCTCCTCCAGTGACCTGGAATCCATCTACAGCAGGCATGGGCAAACTTTGGCCCTCCAGGTGTTTTGGACGGTAGGTTGTTAGGAATTGTGGGACTTGAAGTTCAAAACATCTGGAGGACCAAAGTTTGCTCATGCCTGATCTACAGTGTAAAATCAATGTAACGTGGCACCACTTGACCGGCCATGGCTCAATGCTGTGGAATCCTGGGAGCTGTCTTTACAATACCTTTTGCTTTCTCTGCCAAGGAGGGTTGCTGATGCCCCACCAAACCATAGATCCCAGTACAGTGTTCCCTCACTACTTCGCGGTTCACTTTTTGCGGATTCGCTGTTTTGCGGTTTTTCAATAAACTCTAAAAGACTACTATTATAAATCATAAAAAATACAATTTACAGCCTAAGGAAGGGAGGAAGGAGAAGCAGAAGGGAGAGAAAAGGAGCCCAAGCGGCAAAAGGAGGAGAAGGAGGCGATTTATCAACACACATTTGGTTGATAAAGACTTAAAATAGTGTTTAACTACTAAAATAATGTATAAATATTAAAATAAATATAGTGTCCCTACTTTGCGGATTTTCACTTATTGCGGATGGTCCTGGAATGTAACCCCAGCAATAAGTGAGGGAACACTGTATTCCGTAGCAGTTAAACTGCATTAATCCTACAGTGCAGATGCACCTTGGAGGCTTTTCCCTCGCCTTATTATTTTATTTATTTACTGTATTTATATACCCCTTTTTTCACCGCAGCAGGGACTCAAAGCAGTTTACAAAGTAATAATGGCAAAATTAAATGCCTGACATACATATAAAACCAAACCATAAAATCTAAATAAGAAACATACAACTATGCATTACAATCACTAAAATGATTAAACATAAGATAACCACATTTAAACAGGAGGATATAGAATTAAAAACAACCTAATATAAACATTAAAATCACATGATCCAAAATCGTAGACTGGGGCCATTCCAATTGTCAATTGCATATATAGCATCCCCTCACTACTTTGCAGTTCACTTTTCGTGGATTCGCTGTTTCGCGGTTTTTCAATAAACTCAAAGAATATTATAAATAATTAAAAATTACAATTTACAGCCTAAGGAAGGGAGGAAGGAGAAGCAGAAGGGAGAGAAAAGGAGCCCAAGCGGCAAAAGGAGGAGAAGCAGGCGATTTATCAACACACATTTGGTTGATAAAGACTTAAAATAGTGTTTAACTACTAAAATAATGTATAAATATTAAAATAAATATAGTGTCCCTACTTTGCGGATTTTCACTTATTGCGGATGGTCCTGGAATGTAACCCCCGCGATAAGTGAGGGAACACTGTATTCCATATTTATTTCTTGTACTGCTTTGTTTTACTGTCCAAAAGCTTGGTCCCATAACTATGTCTTTGTTTTCTTTCTGAAGGCCAGGAGGGAGGGCACTGATCTCACTGGAGGGAGAGTTCCAGAGCCAAGGAATAACCACTGAGAAGGCCCTATCTCTCGTCCTCACCAACCGCACTTGGGAATGAGAGCAGGATTTTTATCTTCATAGCAACTGAAAGAGTGACTTACTCAAGGTCATCTACTTTTTCAGTTAACCATTGCACAACCATTCCTCATTCCTTTCCTGTCTTTCACTATTTAAAGTAACTTTTTCTGAAATTTACATCTGCTCAACGCTCGCTATTTGCATGTATATAGCTCCTCTTAGGGTCAGGAAGTTCTTCTTAATATTCAGGTGGAATCTCCTTTCCTGTCATTTGAACGCATTGCTCTGAGTGCTAGTCTCTTGAAGTGAGGTTTTCAACTCAGGCCTCATCTATACTGCTACAGTTTCATAATGCAATTGAACTGCTTTATATGGTAGTGCAGACTCATATAAACAGGCGCACTGCAATATATGGCAGTGTAAATGAGACCACAGTGCTTTGACCAGTGCCTTGCTTCACAGGGACAGCAGTTGAACACCTGGCATAAATTGTCATTGAAGATGGCATTCCTAACTCTGATTTAATTATGCTGTGTAACAAAATTAGAAAAAAGTTTTGTTCCTGGTTTGAAAGTGTTATTTCCTGTTTAATTTGAAAGTAGTTGTTATACTTCAGAAACTTTGTTTTTGTGGCTGCCATTTTTAACCTTTCATATGCAATTTTAACCTTTCATATGCCATCTTTAACCTTTTGTGCAGACTGCAGTCTGCGGTTTTGCAATTTAATAAACTTTTTCCATGTTTGTATGATAGAACCAATTAGGAAATGACATTTATAACCCCTGAAAAGAAATCGTGTCACATAGTGCTATTATTGTTACAACATTCATTCAACTTTATTTTTATAACCTGCCTCCATCTCCTCAAAGGGACTTTTAAAAAACCTGAAAATTTTGGGGGGAGAGGGGTTGAACCCTTAACCCCTACCCTCTTGGCTACAGCTTTGATTGTTGTTTAAAAAACAACAAACAACAAAAACGAGACGTCTTGTCAAGTCGGAAAGCTGTCCCTCATTAAAGTTAAGGAGTTAGGGGTGCAAAATGAGCGCGAAAATCGAGGTGGGGGGCGACTGGAAGGCGAGAAAACTACCCAAGCCTTCTCCTTGCACTCTTTTCCCTCAGAAGCCTGATTATTGCGCTTTGGGCTTTTTTGGGGGGTCCCCTTCCCATTTCTGTCTCCGGGTCTGCGGCTCTTCCCTTGGGCCTCCCCCTTCGCAACAGCCACACGCAGCCTCCGCCCCATTGCGCGGATTTGGGAGGGCAAAGAGGCGGGAAGGAGGGCAGGGCCAGGCTGGACGGGGCTGGAGCAAGAGGAGGAGGAGGCGGCTCCGTTTTCTGCCTCACTCCTCGCCGGAGCCAGGCTGTGGAGACGGCCCTCCTGATTCTCCTCCTTCAGAGACCGGCGGGGAGGGAAGGGAAGGAGAGGAAGGAGGCGGTTTTGAGGAGGTGGTTTTGAGGAGGTTTCCCCTCCAAAAAAGCAAGCCGAGGAAACGTGGCACCAAGCTCTCTCCCTCTCCCGGGGATTGGAAGAAGAGGAAGGAGCAGCGCCTGCTTGGTGAGTTGCTTGCTATTCAGCGCGACTTCGCGCTCCATTCATTCCTTTCAGAGTTTTGGCGAGTTCGTCCATCACTTAAAGGCGGAATAGGGACAGCACGGATATCGCTTTCCTGTGTGGAGTGCTACCATGTGGCTGCAAAGCCAAGCTGTGCCAAATTAACCTTTGTATGGGCGTCTCTTGTCTTTTATCTGGCCAGCCTCGCAGCGGTTCACGTGTGGAGTTGAGTTCCCATCTTGTTGGAAACTTTGGCTCCATCTACGCTTCGTGTAATACATCATATGGTCAGTGTGGATCAGACATGGGTCAGCTTGGGCCCTCCAAGTGTTTTGGACTTCAACTCCCACCATTCCTGACAGCCTCAGGCCCCTTCCTTTTCCCCCTCAGCCGCTTAAGCGAAAAGGAAAGGGCCTGAGGCTGTCAGGAATGGTGGGAGTTGAAGTCCAAAACACCTGGAGGGCCCAAGTTCTCCCATGCCTGGTGTAGACTCATATAATACAGATTGAATATGGAATATACTAATACTAATAATACTCCTTCAATGTGTTGTCGAAGGCTTTCATGGGCGGAAGCGCTGGGTTGTTGTGAGTTTTTCAGGCTGTTTGGTCATGCCCCAGATTAAGCATTCTCTCCTGACGTTTCGCCCACATCTATGGCAGTCATCCTCAGGGATTATTGGAAACTGGGCAAGAGGGGTTTATATATCTGTGGAAGAAAGAACTCTTGTCTGCTTGAGGCAAGTTTGGATGTTGCAATTGGCCACCTTGATTAGCACGGAATATGCTAATTCTTTGGAGGCTTTTGAGCAGGGGCTGGATGGCCATCTGTCGGGGGTGCTTTGAATGCGATTTTCATGCTTCTTGGCAGGGGGTTGGACTGGATGGCCCATGAGGTATGTTCCAACTCTATGATTATATGAATAGCCTTGCAGCTTCAAAGACTGACTACTTCCTGCCTGGGGAATCGTTTCTTGTGTACTGTTAGCTGGAATTCTGGAATTCCCCAGTTTTCTAAGTGTTCTTTATTTCCTGTCATGATTTTAGAGGTGTTTTTTTTCCAATACTAGTAGCCAGATTTTGTTCATTTTCATGGTTTCCTCCTTTCTGTTGAAATAGGTCCACATGCTTGTTCACACTTGCCTCCAACAGACAAGAGTTCCAGACAAGAAACAATCTGGGCCAGTTAACACCTCCAACAAAGGATTCCCCCAGGCAGGAGGCACACAGGCCTTGAAGCTGCAAGACTTTTCAATGCTAATCAGGGTGTTTAATTGCAACATTCAGACTTGCCTCCAATAGGACAAGAGTTCTTTCTCCCACCCTGGACCTTCCACAGATATATAAACCCCACTTGCCTAGTTTCCAACATCACTCACAACCTCTCAGGATGCCTGCCGTAGATATGGGCAAAATGTCAGGAGGGAATGCTTCTGGAATACGGCCATACAGCCTGGGAAAACTCACAGTAACCCAATCCTTCAAAGGTATGGGGTGTAGAATGAAGGCAGTTTGATACCACTTGAACTGCCATGGCTCAATGCTATGGGAGTTTTAGTTCGGGGAGACCAAAGCGGTGTCCAACTGCATTCTTTCTACAGTGTAGATACCTCCTTGGGCAACTCACATCCTAGTCCTTTCGGGTATATGTGGCAAAAGAAAAAGAGGAAGGAGAAATGGGGCACTTTTCATGCTGGAAACAGCTGCGAAGGGGGGAAAAAGGCCTGGGATGCCACAAACAGGTTTGGCAGCGGCGGATCAAAGGCGTCTCTCTGTGAAACAGCCTGGGAAACACGCCGTGTGTGCCTTTAAAAATTGCACACATTGAATGAAACCAGTCCTGGTCTGAGTCCTTCCAGCTGGAAGCGCCTGAAGGGAAGAAACCGAAGTCAAGGAGGCGCTTGGCAGACGGGGCACATCCAAGGGGGCAGGAAGGCAGCCTGGCACTACTGGAATTGGCCCGGCTCAATGCTATGAGTTGGTGGGAGATGCATTTTGTTGAGGCATCAGCAGTCTTTGGCAGGGAAGGCTATAGACCTGGCAAAACTGCAGCTCCAAGGATTCCTTAACATTGCGTCCTGGCAGTTCAAGCGGTGTCAAACTGCATCCATTCTCCATTGCAGTATAGATGCACTGGAGGGTAGTTGCAGAGTGGGTGCAAACCTGATTCCTGCCTGTTAACGAAATGCGCAGAGCCAGTTTGGGGTTTTGCTGCATTTCTGGAGCCCTTTCCCTCCCATCTGCCCGCGACGTCGAGGAGGCAGCTCAATCTGTCCCTGGCTTTATTGCTTTCCCTCCCGCTGAGCTCTTTCCAGGGCGGAAAATGAAAGCAGGAGCGAGTGCATTGTTTCCTTTCGGAGGTCTCTCCATGGTTGGGGGTCGTCAGTGTTTCTCACATATAATCCTGGTGGGGAAGCGAGGCTTTTCTGCAGCCTTGGTAGTAAGAAACTTCTCTCTCCCCAAATCCCCCACGTTTGCGTCTGGGAAAAAAAAAGAAAGAAAACCTAGCATTAGGTTGCTGTGAGTTTTCCGAGCTGTATGGCCATGTTCCAGAGGCATTTTCTCCTGACGTTTTGCCCACATCTATGGCAGGCATCCTCAGAGGTTGTGAGGTCTGCTGGAAACTAGGCAAATGAGGTTTATGGAATGTCCAGGGTGGGAGAAAGAACTCTTTTCTGCTTGAGGCAGGTGTGAATGTTGCAATTAGCCACCTTGATTAGCATTAAATATGCTCCTTCTTTGGAGGCTTTTAAGCAGAGGCTGGATGGCCATCTGTGGGGGTGGATGCTTTGAATGCGATTTTCCTGCTCTCTGGAAGGGGGTTGGACTGGATGGCCCATGAGGTCTCTTCCAATTCTATGATTCTGTGAATAGCCTTGCAGCTTCCAAGCCTGGCTGCTTCCTGCCTGGGGGTATAATTTGTTGGGAGGTGTTAGCTGGCCCTGAGGTTGTGAGGTATATTGGAAACTAGGCATGGGAGGTTGATGAACCAACCTGGACACAGCATATTACTTGAGAACACAGAAATTCTGGACCACTCTAACAACCACCACGTCAGGCTACACAGAGAAGCCATTGAAATCTGCAATCATTTGGACAATTTCAACAGAAAGGAGGAAACAATGAAAATGAACAAAATCTGGCTGCCAGTATTTTTTTTTTAAAAAAAATTAAAATCAGGACAGTAAATAAAGAGCAATACTCAGAAAACGGGAATTCCCGAGAGGAAACAATCAGGGCCAGCTAACACCTCCAAACAAAGGATTCCCCCAGGCAGAAGCAGCCAGGCCTTGAAGCTGCAAGGTATTTCAATGCTAATCAAGGTGATTAATTGCAACATTCATACTTGCCTCCAACAGACAAGAGTTCTTTCTCCCACCCTGGACATTCGAAAGATATATAAACCAATACACCTCACAATCTCTGAGGATACCTGCCATAGATGTGGGCAAAACGTTAGGAGAGAATGCTTCTGAAACATGACCATACAGTCTGGAAAACTCACAGCAATCTAGTGATTCCAGCCATGAAAGCCTTTGACAACACAACTCTAGCGTTCTTCTAGGGTGCATCTATATTGTAGAATGAATGCAGTTTGACACCATTTAAACTGCCATGACTCAATGCTGTGGAATCCTGGGAGTTGTAGTATGGTGAGGCACGGGCACTCTTTGTAAAACTACAACTCTCTCATGATTCCATAACATTGAGCCATGGAGGTTAAATTGGTGTCATACTTCCTTCATTCTATAGTGTAGACACACCCAATGCTATTTGGGTGCATTTTACAGAGCCTTTCGCCTTCTCTGCCAAAGAGTAGATAAATTCAGTGATGCACCCCTGTTTCTCTAGCAGGCATAAATGACTATGTATGGGGAATGGAGGAAAAAGTTTTTACAAGGAACTTTGCTGCTGCATTAGCTAAGAAGCAGAGCCTTTCCAAATTTATTTCTTGTTCTTGGTTGCATTTTTGTGGGAAGTGCTGAGATGACATGAAGAGGAAAAACCGCAAGTCAGATGATGGTTCCAATAATTTAGCTTGCATGAGGGTATCCAACCTCCACTTGGATTTGAAAGAAGTACAGAGAGCTATATCATCCCCTCCCTTCCCTCCCTCACCTTCTGTTTTCTGTTTTGTGGTGTGGTTTTTACTAGTTTGGAGGGAAGTGAAAGAACATTTTTGTAGCAGCATAATAAACAGTATAATCATTTCAGGAAGAATGTTGGCTTATCGACCAGGTTAACACATGAAGGCAATTATGAATGCAGAGCATGAGCTTTACCCTTACAACTGCAGAACAAGAGAGAGGGTTTTTACTCTTACAGCCCTTCTCAGTTTTGGCAGTCTGGTCCAATGCATGTCTGCTCAGTTTGCTCTCAAATAAGCAGCAATGAACTGCATTCTTACAGACGTTTATATTACAGACGTTTATATGACATGGGTTAGTTGTTGGGTTGTTCACCTGTTCATCAGCCTCTTGGGCAGTTTTTCAGTGCCAAAACAACTTTGGGAATGGTTGATGAAAGGAATCACAAATATCCAAGCCTAGCAGATGCTGGATTTTATGGCAGCTGTTCAGTATAGCAGCATTGTTTGGTCTTTGTTGTTTGTTAACTAAGTAACTTCGTGATCTGCAACTCTTAAAAGCATTTTTAAAATTGGTCATTGTTGATGCTGGTGTTTGCTTTTTAGAGTTTGTTTGTTTTTCAAGGTATCAACAGATTTAGGAAGGAACAGAGGGCAAAGAGTTGAATAATTAACAATAGTTGTTGTTCAGGGGAAAATTGGGAAGAGATTTTTTTTGACAAAGCAAAACATTTATTCCCAGTTTGAGCAACTTGGACCGGTGTCAAGGAAAACAATGGCATTAATGTGTTATCTTAAAACAGCCAACACTGATGTAATGCCAGAGTTCTTATGCATACCTAGGAAGAAAGTTTCCAGGGTGATGTGAATTCTTCCAAACCGCTTTTCAACTGAGTTTGGCTTGAGTCCAGATTGGGTCAGAGGAGGAGTAGGCTAACTTATTTTGTTTTATTTTAGGCATTTTAATACCTCTTGGACCACCAGGAGCCGCCTGCAATGCTCTGTCTTTTGTGCAGACTGATCTGTAGATTGTGTTCTGTTTTGTTTGAGTGTGTGTGGGCACCCACATGCATATACCTCACAAAAGGGGGAAACTCTCCTTTTCTGCAAGCTTTGATACCCTCCTCTGGATCCAGGGCTGTTTCAGAAGAGGACATCAACAAAAAAGAAGTGTATACAATCTCGAAATTGTAGCAGCTGTCCAAAAAGGGATTTTGATAGTTGCATCTGGATGTACAGAGCTGATGTGATGTAGTGGTTTGGTTTAAGTTGGACTATTTGCATCTACACTGCAGGATTAATGCAGTTTGATGCCATTTTAATTGCCACGACCCAATGCTTTTGAATTATAGGAGTTGTAGGTTCACAAGTGTCAAAAAGTGTTGGTGTGCCACCTAACTTCCAACCCCAGGATTCCATAGCATTGAACTATGGCGGTTAAAGTGGTGTCAAACTGCATTAAATCTACAGTGTAGATGCATCCTAGGACTGTTAAAACCAAGGCTTGGAGCCCCACTCAACCCCATAAACTCACTGAATGACCTTATACTCTCAGTCTTGGAGAAAGTCAATTGCAATCTTCTGAATACATCTTGCCCCCAAAAAGCACATAAGAGATATTCTTTAGGTTGCCATATGTCAAAAATGACTTGAAGACATAGGGCGGTGGCAGCAATAGCAAAGCTGGACATGCAGGGCTGAGAACCATTTTAAATTATGTTTTTGCAAGAAAAGCACTGGAGTCTTATTCTGCTACCTTTATGATTGTGTGCTTTTTTGAACCAGGTGAGAAGTAACAGATTACTGATTCTACTTTTTGCATTAGTTCAATTATAGAGGAGCACTGCTTTTATTCATGATTTGGGAAGAATTATACCAAAATCTGCCCTGTGGTTTGTACTAAGTTACTGGAGTTGGCACACTTGACTGCTCTTTCTACCTGTGCAGATCCGCTTATTGGCCTGTGAGAAGCAAATGTGTGATGCCTTAAAGGCATGCTAGCTTTGAACTAGGCTTTTGTTAGTGCTTTCCTGATCTGTACAAGACATGGCTAAAAGAGGGATCACTATAAGGATTTTGTATACTTTGGACTAAGCGGTTGAAAATGTTGCATCTGACTGCGGAGTGTTCTAAATTGTGTTTCCAAGATAACATGCATTCTATACCTGTTGAAGTTGTGCACACTGAAAAAATGTAGATCCTAACCTTCAGTCTTGTGGTCTTATGTGTTGTGTATAATTTTGGCTCAAGTGCTAAACACATTTATATGGGAACAATATTAGTAATAGCTGTTATTTCTCATTAGCCTGTTGCTGTTGATCAAGGTGCAGAATAGCACCACCAATTAGAAGAGCATATAAAACCAGTATACATAAAAATTAACCTATTGTTTAGGCCGGCCAGAAGACACTGGACTTTACTGCTGTTTTAAATGTAGCCCCCCATCTCTCATTGACAAATCTCAGTCAGTCATTCCAATCTGGAGGCAGTCATAGAAAATGTCTTCTGGGTAAGAGTTGTTAGCCTACTTTTGGCTGATTGAGGACCTGAGTGTACAGAAAAGTTTACAGTGGGTCCTTGATATCTAGTGGGATTTGGTTCCAGGACTCCTATGGATACTGAAATCTGTGGATGTTCTTCTCATTATATATATTGGTGTAGTCAAATGGTGTCCCTTATTTAAAGTGTCAAAACTGAGCATTGCTTTTTGGATTTTGGTGAAATCCGTGGATATGGAGGGCCAACTGTGCACGGGAGAAGGTGATCCCATAGGTAAGCTGGACCCAAACTACATAGAGCTTTAAAGATAACAATCAGCACTTGATACTTTGTTGTATAATAACTCACAGTCAGTGGAGTGATTGTAATATTGTGGCATTATACTTTAGATCTGTCTGTCATGCTTTGAACCAATAGAAGTTTTTGAAGTTGGTACAGAGGTAGCCCAATGTACAGTGCGTTGCAGAAGTCCAGTGTTACCAATGCGAACATTACCATCATTAGTTTTTCTGGTTCTTGGAAGAAATGCAGCCCTGCATCAGCCAAAGCATTTCACTGAATTAATCTCTATATAAAGTTGGGTTTACTTCTGAGTAAACATCCACTTTAGTTTGGTATGTCTTACCCTAGGGAGGTTATATAGGTAGAACATGAAAGTTTTATTTGTAATATACACTATCTAGAGAAACATAAGAAGAACTATGTTGGATCAGGCAAACATCCTGTTGCACCTTTCTTGAACTGGGTGCATTTCAGATATGATAAGATTATAGATTTTATTATTCTCAAACTAGCAGGTTGCCATAAGTTAACAAGTGATTTGAGGCCTCACACACACACATCTGCAGGCACCAAGTTGAGGGACTTCTCTTGCCTAGTCCATGGTGTCTACCTCAGTTACCTATGGGAAATCCACCGGCATGGTCTAAACCACACAAAGGCACCCCCTTTCTCTGTTCCTTAACAACAGGGACTGAGAGACATATTGTCTTTATTAGATAATATGAAGATATCACAGGTAATAGCTTTTACTCTGTCTTCTGTGATTTCAGCAAACATTGCCCAGTGGTAGCCCAATGGCCCATGTCACAGCTGCAGCAAAAGCTTATCTTCATGTATCATGCCTGCCCTCAAAAAACAAATGTAAAGTGATTTATCATTCTTCTCACATGGCAATAAAATGCCTCATCAAGAGTAGAAGAGTTTCCCATGAGGATATGCTCTTTGTTTGGTGAGTAACCCAGTAGTTTCTAGTAACCTCTAGACACTGATGTAGATAAATTCAGAAAAAAACAGGAAAACACTGTTGAAGTTCAAATAAAGGACACGACAAAAATAGCATTACAGGCACTAGTATTAGCAACAATGGATATATTTAAGTTCCACCATCTGATACCGTTATAGAAGCAAATAAATCAATTTGGAAATTACGTTTATATTTGTTTGTTCTGTCTTTTCACAGTTTATGTTTACCAGGAAAACTAGAAAAAGAATTGTATGTAGGTAAGATTGTGACAGATTTTTATAATCAAGAGAGGCATCTGCATCTGAGACTTAGAGATTTATGTCAAATTTCCTAATAAACTTCCACTGTCATCTGGAATTATTTATGTTTTTAGATTATGAATAAATTATGTATATTCTGTTATTGGTTTCACTAATCCAAGAAAATAATAATGCCAGAAAGCTACAGAAATTCTCATAAGTTATATACACTGCAAAAATTACGGTTCGGAGCAAGGGTTGAATAGCTCCACAAGCTCAACCTTTTTGTATCCTCACACATTTTGACTAAATGTGTCTTCTGTTATAAAAGATAAGGTAAACTCCTCCACCTTTCCCATAACTTTACTTTACTTTTCTTCTTCTTTTGAATAGCAGGTCTTCCTCCTTTTAACTCAACCCTCTATCCATATCTTCAAAATCATCTGGCCATTGCTTAAGATATGTGAAAGGTGGAGGGATGACCCTTGTCATTTGTAATAGAAGACCTGTTTAGATACGGCTGGCGCCGATGTGACTTTGATCCCTAATTCAAAGTTACTAGATATCCATAATTCAGAGTTATGGGACCGCATGCAAATACTAAAGGCAACAAACAAACATAAATTGTATATGATAATGTACTGAAATGTTAGTTGCAGCACCAAAGTACCTTTCAACTGCAGTTTTACTACAATATCCTCACAAAAATAACATTAAATATTACCACACAGAAGTTTACTATACTTCATTCCAGCCTAGATTTCTCATTGTGTTGGTAATGTGAGTTAATCAGTTACAGGAAAAGATGAATTTAATGAAAATCTTTTCCTAGTTGGTCTGCAGCTGAAGTGATTTTTTAAAACATAACATACTCATAATCTCCTTGTTGGCAGAGTTGGTTGGTTATGCTTAGCTGTATACAGTGTTGTTTTGCATGCATTTATCCAGCTGTGATACTTGCATGTTTTCTTGCAGAACTGATTTCACAGAATCTCAAGTAGACACCTGGGAATAACTCACATTATTAGAAAAGAACTGTGGCAACTATTGAGATACAGGTTGGCTATCCCTTGGTCAAAATGCATGAAAACAGTGGGATTTTTTTTATTTTTGCAGATTTTGGAGATATAAGGAGAACTTAAAGATGGGACCCAAGTCTAAACATGAAATTGATTTATGTGTTATAAAAATATGTGTTATAAAAATAGCCCGAAAGTGTTTATAATCACAATATTTAAAAATAAATTTGTGCATGAAATCAATTTTATGTACATTGAATCAACAGAAAACAAAGGTATCACTATCTCAGCAACTCATGTGGACAGTTTCAGGTTTTAGAGTATTTTAGATTTTTGAATCAGGAATATTCAACATATACCTCACTGAATATAGACTTATTTGTGTGTCTGAATTTTATTTTTGGATCCTTTATCCAGAGGTATGCCAACAGATGGCAGTTTGTGCCATATTAATTCAGAAACAAATTTCAAGGTATATAAGAGTTCAGAAGAGCAAGTCTGAGACAAAGAAGTTTTATGTTGAGATGAATGCTAAAACACACATTTTATGACCTACCACACTTCATTAGCATCTGCCTAGGAGCTGAAGATAAGTGTAAGATATTCTGGACTCCTTCCTTATCTCTCCTGATCCTCTGCAGGTCTCTCAAAGGGAGTGCTGCTTTATTCTTCTGCCAAATTCTCATTACTTTCTTGACTCAGTTTCACACAGTAGAATGTTTATTCTGAATGTCTGGGACCTGACTGATGTATTCTAGCCTGGGATCCATTCTGTTCCCACAGTCAGAGACACTGACTAGTAATAGTAGGTTAGGAAGCTACTAAATGCAGAGCCTCAGGTGTACCTAAATTTCCAAAATCACGTGGAAAGCAAATATTGAGTTAAAATAGGGTTGAACTTCAAGAACAAGAGGGGACAACAATAAGACTAGTATAGAAGGAACATATCAAATATTGCAATGTTCAGCTTTGATGCAGTATGTTTTTTTCTCAACAAAATTGTAATTTGTAATTAAATGCCACAACTTCAAAACTCAACAAAATGGCAATTCCCCAAATGCACAGAATATTTCCCAAAATGCACAGAATAATGAAAACTTCTGAACCTTTATTGGCTTCTTTGTCAGGCAAAGTGGTTGGGAATCATAGAGTAGAAGGGGAAAGCGGCAGCAACAATGCAAGATGTTCCTTTTGTTGTTGCCAGTTAAGCTTGTTTGGAGAGATATCTGTTCTTCTGTTTAGCCTTAGTGAGCATTTGGAAACAAAAGCAATACAGTATCCCCAGAGTCAGGCTGAGAGAGAATGACTTATCCCAAGGTCACTCAGCCTTTTTGGAACTGCAACAGTTGTATCATTGTTGAGAGAAGGTCTATGACATCTGGATCTACTTTTCAGAGCTTTAATCTGCATGTATGACTTGAAAAAATATACAAGCTATATTTTGCCATATTGCATTTTTATAGATCTGAAGATGTGTTCTCAAACTGGAAACTATCTTAAACACTGAAAAACTGAGATACAGCAACTAGCTGTCTGTAGTAGCATTGTTAGTTTTCATAGTATTGTTGTTTTTTGAACTGATTAATATGTAGCATAGAAGATAGTTTGTATTCATGGTCAGAAAATATTAACACATTATCAAAAGCCATCAGTATAGCTCGAGTATTCCTTATCTAAAATCTTTGGGACCCAAAGTGTTTTAGAATTCACTTTTTTCTGGATTTTGGAATTCATGTATTTGCATATACAGGAAATCCCAGAGTTACAACATCCGACTTACAAATGACTCATAGTTAAAATGGGATTTGGACAACAGGAAGTGAGAGAAATCTGCCCCTTAGAAGGGAAATTCACTCCTGAAAGAGTTATCAAGGGGAGAAGGTGTCTCCACTGAAGCTTTCTCACCAATCCTTGCTTCTGCAATATCCCAAAATTTTCAAAATCCAATTATCACAGGGATAGAAAGTGGGGCGAAATCTTCTGAACAAGGGCATAGACAGCAACACATAACATGGGTGTTATCCCTTCCCTATGCTATCCAAAACATGTACATATATATATGGCTGGAGTTACACTTAAAATGTACCAACTTACAAACAAATTCAGCTGAAAGCTTATTTGAAAACACTTTTTTTCTTTGAATCTATAATAACCAACTTGCAGCTGCAAAAAAGCATATAATGGTCAGTTCATCAGATCAGGTTTTTTTGTCGCTTCTCCTAATTTTTATACTGTCATGTCTGATGACAAGAAGTTCTAGAAAATGTGCTGGTTAAGAAGCTACTTTTGTAACGCCTTAGTAGTCTTGAAGAAAGACCACTAAGGTCTACCGTTGATTTTAGTTAATAGATTAGGTACTCAATGCAAAAGCTCCTGAAGGTATCACAGAATCAACATGGATATATAGGAATAGTAGTTTCCACAGGTGACATGATTTTATAAGTACTTGTGTAATGAGCAAAGATACTGCCCAGTTTTTCTATATACCTTCTATATCACGGTCTTGGTTATGTTCCACAATTCTGCAGTGCAGATTTTACAATGTGTACTGATATAAAACATGTGTTACTGGGAAACAGAATAGATTGGTGTATAGTTCCCTCTCTGGATAAAAACACCTCATGTGTTTGTTAGTTTCATACAACAAATGTTTAAATGTTAAAATTATCTGATATCATGCAAATTGCACTGAAGAAAAATGTTATTTATATGTTTATCTTTTTGTTTATGGATATTGCAAGAGTTGGTGATTTGATACAAGGAATAAACAAATATTTTAGTTTACTTGATTCCAAAGCCTTCAATTCATTCTCTATATAATTTAAGTTTGAGTGAGTTTGTGTCTGCTGAAAATGACTATGTTTTCTTTTTAGCTCTTCTACAAAAAAAAAGTCAAATTAGATCATGTAACATGTGTTGTTTAGACACTTTTTTTAAACTAAGAAGATTGTCATCCTGATCTGGTTACAACCTTCTGTTTGTTCTTTTCCTTAAGACTTGCTTCTCAACTAAAAATATTTCCCTTTTGGAGAGGAAAGTAAATGCAATGACAAAGCCACAACATACTTTTTAGATAATCAGAATTGGGGAGAAAGATAGTACAGTGGGCATTGTACTGAATATTATTTAATATTATTCATTATTATTTATTTTATATTTTGTTCTGCATAATAAAAGTAGTTTTAAAACTGTAGGCTCTCTAGTAAAAGAAGATATCTCTCTCCTTGAACAATGGTCATTTACAGGCAGTCCCTAAGTTACAAACATCTGACTTACAAATGACTCATAGTAAAGAACTGGGCTGAGAAAACAGGAAGTGAGAGAATTCTGTCCCTCCGAAGGGAAATTCACTCCTAAAACGGGCACAGAGAGTAACACAAACCCCACAGGGATGTTAACCCTTCCCTATGCTATGGAGTTACACTTAAAAAGTGTACCTGTTCTTACTTACAAACCAATTCACCTTAAGAACCAACCTACAGACGCTATCTTGTTTGCAACTTGTTGTTGAAGGCTTTCATGGCCGGAATCCCAAGGTTGTTATGTGTTTTTCGGGCAGTATGGCCATGTTCCAGAAGTATTCTTTCCTGACGTTTCACCCACATCTATGACAGGCATCCTCAGAGGTTGTGAGGATATACCTCCTGGGAGCAGAGTAAGCGCCCGCTGTTAGCTCCAGCTTCTGCCAACCTAGCAGTTCGAAAACATGCCAATGTAAGTAGATCGATAGGTACTGCTCCGGTGGGAAGGTAACAGCGCTCCATGCAGTCATGCCGGCCACATGACCTTAGAGGAGTCTACGGACAATGCCGGCTCTTCAGCTTAGAAATGGAGATGAGTATCAACCTCCAGAGTCGGACATGACTGGACTTAATGTCAGGGGAAACCTTTACCTTTACCTTAGACTTGTATCTGTTTTGCTTTTCTTGTGCTGCTCCGTACAGTGCCTCCCTTTCAGACTCTTGAAAATCTATACAAGAAGCGTATAGAAAGTATAGGGAAAGAGGTTGAGCTAGATACGGCACAAAATCAGACACTATCCTAAATTATAAAAAGAAAAGACTTAAGATAAAACCATCATTTCATTCTAGTTTAAAAGTGACCAGAACCAATGTTTTGGATCAATAAAATCAATGAAAAAAACTTTTAAACATCTCAAATTTCCCATATGCCTTTTGACATACTGAAGTTGTAAATAATTAATAATTTGGGACCAATTACATATAGTATTTCCTGAAGATGGCAGTAGCTCCCTTCAATTAATAACAAGTTCTTGAAATTTCAGATGGAAGTTTTAAGTTGCTACTGGGAAATAAACCATCTCCCTCAATGTTTCTTCATTATCAATCTCATGTTTTTTCCACTTTGGCAGGGGTTCTGATCCCCTTGCCCCCACAAAAGTGAAGACTCTGCTGTAGTTTAAATAGCTTAAAGTTTACAACATTACAAAAGATCATGCAGAAAGAAATGAAATAATGGCAGAATTTTCCTGAACTCTGCACTCTCAATGGATTGAGACATTGAAATTCATCATCCTCAGTCAGCAGGGTCATACTGCCTGTGGGTGAGAAGAGTTGTAGTATAACACATCTGAGAGCACCAAGTTGTAGGAGGCTGACACACTACCCCAGGCATGGGCAAACTTTGTCCCTCCATGTGTTTTGGACTTCAATTCCCTCAATCCTAACAGTCGGAAGGCTGTTAGGAATTGTGGGAGTTGAAGTCCAAAACACATGGAGGGCCGTAGTTTGCCCATGCCTGCACTACCCCAAACATTTATCTTATCTCCTACTTTTCGAAGTTGATTCTTATACTTTGTCCTAAAATTTAAAATATCACTACTTCAGTATATATTTTAGGAGCTGATTTCATAATCATGGGCTGCAGCACAGAAATTCTTCCTCTAGGTTGTGTCTGATCTTCCTTTGCATGGAAAGATACAAACTTTATCCATGGATAATCTGACTTCCCTACTCCCCATGAATCTCTCCCGACATTTAATCCATTTGAGAAGTTTTTGTTTGAGTTTCACTAGAAACTGAGATAAGATGAATGAGTATCTTTCTGAGCTTTGGGCATGTGCTTTCTGTTTTTTAAATATAGCTGCCCTGAAGAAACCCACTTTTAGGTAGTAAATGAAGATGATTTTATTGAAACATTTTATCACATAGTGCTACTCTTTCTGATTTATAGAGCCTCAAAACTGTTTCAGGCAGATTTGTTCTGGGTTCTAGAAGGACACAGTTAATTGCATTACAGGGGTGGGAATTATGAAACCTCGGATTGCAAATCCCATCTGTCTCAGTATGAACAGTAGTAAAAAATACTGGGAGTTGTAATCCAGCAATTGGGAGAGTTGCATGATTTCCACACCACATTAGACCTGTTTATTAGATTCTACTTATAGTGTTGGATATAACAACCTTCTTCAAGCCTTCTCTAGTAATGTTTATCTATGATCCTGTTTCTTACTGTTTCCTGTATGTCTCCTCTGGTATGAAGCTTCCTTTATGGTTCCTGAGAAATTATAAAAGGGGCCGCAGACCACATGATCAATATAGCAGACTACAGACAGACAACCACAGTACACATGCTCTTCCTCTCTCTCTCTTTTGATTATGTGACCTGTTGATGGCTGTTTTGTTATAAGAGAGAAGCCCTGGCTGGATGGCACAGAGAATTACAGTAGAGTCTCACTTATCCAACATAAACGGGCCGGCAGAACGTTGGATAACTGAAAATGTTGGATAATGAGGGATTTAGAAAAAAACTATTAAACATCAAATTACGTTATGATTTTACAAATTAAGCACCAAAGCATCATTTTTACAACAAATCGACAAAAAAGCAACTCAATACACAGTAACGGTTATGTAGTAATTACTGTATTTACGAATTTAGCACCAAAACATCACAATGTATTGAAAACATTAACTACAACAACTTTGACTACTAACAAATTAACTACAAATAAAGATAGAATTGCATAAAGTGAAATTACAGTAATGACATTGTCGGAAGTTACATCCATAAAAAGTTCAGTCCTTGCTGCCTAGAGAAAGAGCTGTGGATCCAGGCGGGAGGCAGACTGTGTTGGATAATCCAGAACGTTGGTTAAGCGAATGTTGGATAAGTGAGACTACTGTATCTCAAACATATCTGAAACTTGACTGATAAGTTTTGCACCTGTATATGCAGTACACATGAAGGTTGTGAATAAACCAAATATGTTATTTTTATCAAAGTCTACTTTGTTTTTGTCTCTTGAGTGCATGATACAAAACAAGTTGTTTTATGGGAGAGTATATAGTTTTGGGCACTGAAAAATACTTCTGAAGCACTGTTTTTATGCACTTCCTAACAGATCAGAGATAATAGGTTATTCAGTCTAACAACTGAAACCATTGTCTAGCATAATTATATCTGGTTGTATACCACAAGAGGAGATTCTGCTCTAAATGGTTTTTGGCTCTTCTCTAAAAGGCATTTTCCAAAAGGTGATGAATGCCATTTTCCAAAATATAGAACGACTAACAAAGAGAAATATTAATTAAAATAATGCCTCATGATGTTTCAGCTTCTGTCTTCAAAAACAGTTGGAGAAGACAGAAGCCAAAATATCTTAATTTAAGATTTGAATACTTCAATTAAGACTGCTGTTTTGTTATTTACTCTAATCTATATCTGTCTATCTGGTTACTATAAATTATGTATGAATTTTGTCTGTGGTATGCTTGCTGCCATCACATAATAGTGATTTATCCTATTGATCTTGCTAACTTAAATTGACTATACAGGTCCATTGTATATGCACTTCCACTGAACATTTTTAAGGAACGTCTGTTCAAAACACAGCCAGTAGTCTCCTAACTGGGTCTTGCCCTAGAGACAAATTCTGCTTTCTTAGAAGCAGCTTCACAGGCAGCCAATTTGTTTCTCTGAACAATTGGAAGGTCTGATTACTTTTTTAAGCTCCTTTGTGGCTTAGAGCACAAAGTGTGCTGGAGCAATGGGAGCTGATGTCCAAAATATTTGGGGATTTCCAGACTGACCTCTCTGTGTGCATGCCTTCAAGATACTTGTTCCCTTATGGTGTCTCCATAAATTTCATAGAGTTTTCTCAGGCATGGAAAACTCAGAGACGCTCTCAGTTCAAGAACACAAAAGGGAATATTGGTGGACAGAAAAAGAGATTTAAAGATGGGCTTAAAGGTAACCTATAAAAATGTGGCATACACCCTGAAAACTGGGAAGCCCTGGCCCTTGAGTGCTCTAACTGGAGGTCAGCCGTGGACTTTGAAGGGGCACAAATGGGAAACAAAAGGGAGAAAAATGCCAAGAGGAAGGGGCATCAAGCAAACCCTTGTCAGAACAGCCTTCCATCTGGAAATCTATGTCCTCATTGTGAAATACCATGTGGATGCAGGTCTCTACAGTCACTTACAGACCCACTGCGAAGACTCTACCCTTGGAAGACAATCATATTCGGCCACAAGGGATCGCCTGTGATGATGACTGGCTTTGCCAGTTCCTTCCTCTGAAATACAGCCTGGTGTTTGTTGGCAGTCTCTCATCCAGGTTCTAACCGGGGCTGACTCTGCGTAGCTTCCAAAATCAGACAGAATCTGTTACCTTTAGATTTACTTCTTTTTGCATGTATACATGTCTATGCCTTTGAATTACTTGTCACTTTATGACAACTTTGGCTGACTTACAATGTGAAAAGGACTCCTTTTCACTTCAGTGTCTATATTGGATGCCTTGTTTTGGTGCCTTACTTTTTGAAGCTAAAAGCAATTGTAAGAAGGCCTTTTATGTTCTGGTGACCTAATTGTGGTACCTAAGGTAACCTGCTTGGCACTTATATCTATGTCTTTATAGCACTACGCAAAATTATTTTTTTATTGAGGCCATATAAGCAGTGAGGCTTTTTAGAGCCATCTCCAAAGTTGATTTTCCTAGCACTCCTGTTTTATTCAATAGTTCCAGATTATTTTTAAATTGTTTTTACTTTATTTGTAACAACGGTCCCAGAGACTTGCATTTAATCTGTAAATATAGCAAATAAGTGTATCTTCGTAATGCCACATCTGTCTTTTTGTTGACTTAAAAGTTGTATTTGATACCATTATTAGGAAGTTGCTTTGGTGATAAATGGATACATTTCTGTAGGCATTTAATGAAAATGGATACTTTCCTTTTCTCTGTTTCCTCTTGCCTGTTACAAAACTATCACATTTCTTTGTCAACATCCACTTCTAATGTACCAATGTACCGGTTACTTTTAATGTTCTGTTCCCAGAGTGAGTTCTTGCTCTGGTATTCCTAGTGAATTTAGGTTATGACTTGTGCCACCAACTCTTTCAGTTTCCTGCTGTCCTGTTAAATTAGGCAGAAAGCACAATTAATTAACAGGAAAAAGTTTAACTGGAGACAATTGCTAGGGAATGGAATTTAGAAAGTAACATTGATGACCACTGATGAGACTTGGCTGAGAAATTCAGCCATTCTATTGATGCATTGTTTTGTCAGAAATCTGTAGCACAGCTGCCTTTGTAGGACCATTCACTTGGTCAGCATTGGGCATGATTAATCTTCATGACACTGAAAGGGCATTCCTCTTTTTCTAGCTGTTAACTTGTGCTTCAAATGTGGCTTGGGCAATAGAAAATTATACTAGATTTTTAACATTAAAAAACTTTTTTTGAAACATGTAATGCTGAACCTTTCTTAAATGTTTTGTAAGATTATTTGGCTGATCTTTTCCATGTATTAGGGCTGGGTTTTTTTTTTTTAAAAAAAAACTACTTCTGTGTGTTTGCCCATTGTTATATGTGCCTCTGAGATTAATAGAACTGACATGTAGTTAAATGATATAATGGTCTTGACCCTTAGAGGAAAATTCTAAGGTAAAATAATGTTGTTGTGCTTTGTTGTCAAGTTGAATTAGAGTTACTGTGACCTTATATGAATGAAAGGCCTCCAAGAGGTCTCTAGAAGGTTATAGATTTGGTTGCTGTACCACTTATCCTTAAATCTCTTTGCAGTACTCAGAAAATGCCTCCACCTGCTTTGCTTCTTCCAGATACATCAGTGGTTCTCAACCTGGGGTCCCCAGATGTTTTTGGCCTACAACTCCCAGAAATTCCAGCCAGTTTACCAGCTGTTCTGGGAGTTAAAGGCCAAAAACATCTGAGGACCCAGGTTGAGAACCACTGAGATAAATGATCTTTGCTTAGGTTTATCTTCATAATTCTACTGATTCTTCTTTGTATCTCTGGTGGAAAATGCAGACATTTTCATTGGTTGTCGCTTTTGAGGACCTTGCAGACTGAAAAGTGACAGAATAAATGCATAAAAAACACATTTCAAATTAATTCTATAAATATTTTTAAAAGGAAACAATTTCTATACTTTTGAGAAAAACACAAATGGCCATCAACATTCACTGGGATTCTGTTCATGACATAACGGTAATATATATTAACTTTGGACACTTGTTTGGCTGAGGTATAGTAGTGGGTGGGAAGATGTCAGCAAAACTCACCCACCTGTATAGAATATAAAGCTGCTCAGACTGCTTTAGAGCAATTGGACTTTGGTTGGCCCTAAATATCCTGTCTGATCATGGAAGTTAAGCAGTGTCGGTTTTGATTAGTACTTGGATGTGAGACTGTATGAATTCTAGGTACTACCAGCTATATTTCACGAGAAGGAATTGGCCACACCACATCTGAGTATTCCTTTCCCAAGAAACCCTATAAAGTTCATTGGGTCCCCATAAGTCAACAGGCAATTTGAAGGCAGACACACACACAAAGGGCAGCTTTATGGAGTTTTGCTACTCCATCCATCTCGTTGTCACAATGTCTGTGGCCTCTTTTCTTCAGCTTGAAGGTCATCTTGTTGTCGACCGCGTTTTAGGGGATCGGGCCCTTAAGGAGAAACCCGATCCGGTCCTGAGAGAACGGACCTTCGCGGAGCCAATAGGAAAATATGAGCCGCAATACAACCTGAAGCCGAAATGAAGAAGGTCCGCCAAAGTTGAAGGAAAATCCGCCAAGGAGTCTTTATTGAGCAATTCAACTGAAGAGGACTCTAGTAGCGATCATTCAGTCTACTAGAGCACCATATAATCAAAATAAAGCCATATTTATACAAAATTTCAGTCTGACAGCCCTTTGAATTTCCCGCCCCGCTCCCCTGCCCATCTGATCGCTGATAGGCTAGAAGGTTGAACGAGGCGGGCTTTTGTTTCCCGCCTTGCTCTGTTGGCCCAATAGAGAGCTGCTTTTTGTCTCTACTCAAGCCAATCAGGAAGGAGAAGGCGGGAGTTATTGAAACAATGAAGTGACAGGGCAGGAAAGATCGGATTAATTCCTGCTAGGCCGATTTCTAAAGGGATTAATGGCAGCAATCAAGGATGTCCGGGTTTCTGTCACGTATACAGATTTTAGATATGCCTTGGGGTGTCAGAGGTGGAAGTAAAGATGGGTGGTGATGGGCCACATTAACGGGCTCTGCAGGGCGCCTTCCTGAGGTGTCCTGGATTTTCTTTTGGGTGAGATATGACAATGTTTGCCTTGGGGCGAATCACCTCTAGGTCAATACTCCGAATTTGGCGACTCAAGCCCTATATTGTCCATGCAATCTGAATTTGATTGGGTTTTGCGGTGGCAGATTATCCTTTTGTTTTTGGGAAGGGAAGCCTGGGTCATAGGAAATGGGATAGGTTCTGGGGTTCAGGTTGAGTTCAAAATATTTCCTATTTGATTTCATGACTTGACAATTATATGAAATAAAATGAAAAATAAAATAAAGTTGGAATATAAACCCTGCTGGGAAAAATACATATTTTCCGGGGATCCTAAAGAGTACAAATACATATAGGCAGATAGATAGATTTCATGGAAATAAGGGAGAATCCATAAAGGTGGGTTACATTGCATAAAGGGGAATCATGAATGATATAAACAATTGAAAATATTTGATAAGAACGAAGTTCATAACATCTGGGGAACCCAATATGGAAATTCATAAAAGTGGAGTTTTAGCAGCATGATTTTACAATTCATGAAGTTGTTATCTCTTGCCTCAGAGTGCAGGAATAATCCACAGTAAACTCCAGTAAAAAGTCTCAATCACCTTCTACTATAAATATATGGAATATAGAACATAAAGTCTTGACTTTTGAACTATCTTTTACAAAGTCCTGGGGGGGAGGGTGGTCACCTCGATCACAATCTCTTATGGTGCCACCTCTACTGATTTTGAAAGAGAATTGTATTATTCTGTCACATCATAAAAAGGAAAAAGGGAGGGGAGTGAAGGAGAGAAAATATGAGAGAACTATCCTACATTACATCTTTCCGTATTGTGTTGCATTCTGATCCAATCTCCACAGTTCTGTAAGTGATGATATACTTGTGGTTTGTTATTAACTCTGCATCTGAAAAAGGTAGTGGAGATCCATGCAGTTCATGCTGAATTAAATCAGGCTTAGAGGTGTTGCTTGAATGTTTCCTTTTAGTCTTTTTTTTTACACTTTTGCTGTTAATATCTATATTTCTGCCCACAAATAAGATCTTAGCTCAACATCAGAATTTATAGGAATTCATAATACACTATACTAATTTAGGTTAAAGTTGACATTCACTGAATTTTCAAAAGCAATGTGAAATATAAAACCGTTCTCTACAATAGGCACAATTCCTAAATATGCCAAGACATATCCTTTACTGATTTCAACCTTGGATTTAATTAAATGTCCAGTTTTTATTTCCACTTGTTATAAACTTCATGCACTTATTTTATAAACCCTTTAAAAGTGTGAATCTCAGTCTGAATGCTATGCTTACAAGAAGCTGTTCAAGATCATTCCAAGGTAGGAACCTATAACTTTTCTCTTCTAATCTTTCCTGACACTTCTGAATACCTGTTATCAGTTCACATAGAAGTGTTGTCAGATTTGTGCTCCATTGCTCCTCCTTTGACCTGGAAATGTATGTCTCCTGGCCTTGCTCCCTGACCCAGAAGTCTCTTCCATGGCATCTCAAGCTTTGGATAGATATTTTATCCTTTCTTTTATTTTCCACAGATTTATTCTTAACAATTTGTGAGCTGTCCTTTTTGTGTATGGAATAACTAGTTAAAAAAACCCCCAGCGTTATTGAAGAAAATACCCAGTCAGTGTGAAAGTAAGTGTTGTTAAATGTCTTGTCTCTTGTTCAGCCTGTCCTCATATTGGCAAAATGTGATAAATAATTACTACATTTCTGAAATGAGACACTTTCGACCAGTGAGAACATCAAAGTACTACTCATAATCCTATTTAGTGTTTCTTTGCTTATTGTTAAATCATGAAGAAGAACATTTCTTTTGCTGCTGACAGCACAATTTTGTAGTACTAGGATTTGTAAGATACATCTGTGTCAACGTATAATCTGTGGTTAAATAAAGTAGAGGACTGTGGAAATGGAGAAGCTCTGCCATTAAATAAAAGTGTCAAAATATAGGGAACTCTAGATTTTTTTTTTGTATGTAATAATTAAAAAGAATATATATTCACATTATTTTACTAGTTGGGGAAGGAATTTGATTAAAAGCATTTTTCTTGGTCAGTCCATTTTTTAAGATATCTAGATTTATCTTATGCAGAAGATGTCTATTTTTGTAGACTCAATGAAAATCAAAATGAAATTATTAAAAAAACAATAAAACATTTTTGAAAAATAGAAATTGGCATTTGAAGGAATTCCAGCCAAAACATCTGCATTCCACTCACTTCTACATTTTATGCAAAGATATGGTTACGCCTGTTGTCTCAGTAATAGGACTCAGCTGCCAGTATGGTAGAACTTAATAATAATAATAATAATAATCATCATCATCATCATCATCAAGATCAAAAAATCAGCTGATGACCCAAAATGCAGACTGTGCAAGGAAACCGATGAAACCATTGATCATATCCTCAGCTGCTGTAAGAAAATCGCAGACAGACTACAAACAGAGGCACAACTATGTGGCATGATCTGCCAACTGCAAAAGGCCACCCTACTGGGATCTGCACGCATCATCCGAAAATACATCACACAGTCCTAGACACTTGGGAAGTGTTCAACTTGTGATTTTGTGATACGAAATCCAGCATATCTATCTTGTTTGCTGTGTCATAAATAATAATAATAATAATAACAGCAAACAAGGCAGATATGATACGAAATTCAGCATATCTGTCTTGTTTGCTGTGACATAAAATAATAATAATAATAATAATAATAATAATAATAATAATAATTAATAATAATTGTATCCCACCATAATCTCGCCGAAGGGACTCGGGGTGGCTAACATGGGGCCAAGCCCAGAAAAGACAAAGTGTAATCAAGTTAAAATATAAAACAAAACAATAAAATAACAAGCAGTATAAAATCAAAATGAATTCAAACACAGTTATACATAAATACATAAAAAAAGATAAGACGTTTTAAAACTATATCTATTTCACTAACAAAGGGACAAAGGAATAAAAGGGGGTCAAAGTAAAGTGCGTAGTAACTAGGTTATTTCATAAAGTGCCTGATCGACTGTTCCAAACTTTCCAAGATAACGTTAGGGGTAAGATGGAGTGGGACCAGTGATAAAGTGCAGAATAGCAGCATGGTTGTCAAGGGGTCTTGTTTAATCGAAAGCACACTGAAAGAATTTGGACATGTTACATTTTTACTACTAGGATTCCTGTGATCATGATCTCTGGGGGATGCTGGGAGTTGTAGCCTGGAAAAAACTAAATTCAGTTAATGATTCCAATTGTAGCAAGCTGCCGCTCTGCCAGCTGGAGGCTTGTACACAGCCTCTTCTTCCTCTTGTCTGGATCTGAGCCCACCAAACCTGGAGAATTTGCACCCTTATGTCCTGTCTGGAAATGAGCCATGAAAACTGGAGACTCAGGTACTGACATATGGAAACTTGAGTGTTATTTGATCATGTTTCATGAAATGCTGGCAGCATCTTAGCATGTAGCAAACCCATACCTACATTTTTAATAATCTAATTGACATGAAATGCATGTAAAGCAGTGATCTCAATCTGGGGCCCCAGATATTTTTGGCCTTCAACTCCCAGAAATCCTAACAGCTGGTAAACTGGCTGGAATTTCTGGGAGTTGTAGGCCAAAAACATCAGTGGACCCCAGGTTGAGAACCAGGGATGTAGAGAGTAGAGTAAATTGAGATTTATTTATTTTTTTGCAGTAAGCTTCTGAATTGTGCTACAAAACCAGATGGTGTAGTGAGGGAGGTGGGATTACTATTGGTTCTAGCCTGTGTGATGGGGTATGCCATTTTTTCCTAGATGGACAAAATAATCTAGATGACCAAATGGAGACACTTTGGTGCTGCCCCATCACACCTTCTTCCAACACTCTAGTATTATTATTTTTTCTCTGAACTCTAAACATCACAGTGGTACCATTTGGTTGGGAATACCTTTTCAGAGATGTTTTTAAGTAGTTCAACTCCTTTGAAGACAGTTTGCTCAAAGGCATCTGACTTATCGGTGCCTTTTTGCTGACAATTAACACCTTTCAGATTACCATTGGCCTGAGCATTAATGCAAATGGCATTTTCCTTTAACTTTTCATGGGATGGTTGTCCATGTTTTTCAGAGACTGCTAGAATGGTTTCCTTAAACGGGAATAAATAATAGCAAAAAGTACCATTGAATTATTTCAAAATATTTATAATTTAAGTGCTCAAGCTTGCAAATGTAAAGGGTGAAAAATTTATACGATCTGAAGAGAAACCAGAGTATCCAACTCATAAAATAAAACTGAACGAGCTTGCAAATGTTAATGATTAAGTTCCATGCCACAGTATTTTTTTTTCTTTCTGGACTGTTTAAATATGACTGTTTAGAAGCAATGGGGAGATTTTATTTGGTCCTTTTGAGAGAAGTTGTTAGAATGCAGTGGCTTGTGTGTTTTATCCGCTACAGAGGTTTTGCTATTGTTATTTTAACTTAAATGAGATATTTTTTTATTCAGAATATGCTTATGGGCACGTGACTTTTCAGTTCTTCAAAAATTTTGCTTGCTGCACATTAATGAGGATTGGACTGATATAACTGATAACCACCCACATTAACCATTTTTGACTTGGAAGTCCCACTAAATATATATATTTGGAATGAAAACAATGGCTAAGTGGGTAAAACATTATACAGTTGTATAAAATTGTGCATGGTGTATAGAAAGAGACTATGGAGAGCCTAAGGCTAGGTCATTCTGTGTGACTGGAAGGTGGGACATTTGGACAGGTTAAAAGTAATACTTCTCAGAGTTGATATTTAAACAGAAATTTACTTCCATAAGGTTGGCAAAAGCTAGGGCTAACAGTGGGAGCTCACCCCAACTCGAATTGTTCGCACTGCCAACCTTATGCAGATTTCCTGCAGCTAGCTTTTTAACCCACTGGTTAACATGAGTTGGGGTGTGTGTGTGAAGGTATAATGAAAGAGAGAAATCTGCCTTGTTTAGCCTTTAACCTAGGTCCCAGCATATATCTTCATGAATCATACAAATAAAATATAAATAGACAATGTGGGCTTTTGTTTGATAAGTTGGTATAGTATGTGCCTGCTGATCTCAGAAGCACTCAGATCTCCATCTTCTGTTTTGATATATGTCTGTGCTCCAGACCACTTAAAATATAATGTCATTAATAATCAGTCTTTTTCTTTTGCAACATTTGTTCTCTGGTATAATCTGACTAATTCTTTATGCATCCTTCTCCAAATTTGCCAGAACTTATCTACAATATTTGTTCCTGAAAAAGAGGGTAGGAAGATAAATTATGTTCAGAACCACCTATCTCAGACAGATTTCAGTTATTTAATGTTCCCTTAGAACTGGGACATCTGGTTGCTTAGGATACCTACATTTGAGGTTGTTTCATAATGTGAAACATTGTGCTGAAGTTGGAACATTCTTTAGAAGCATGATTTACAATAACCAAAGAGAAGGGTGTTCATGATGGATGGTAGTTTTTTTAAAGGTGAGCTGCTAAGGGCACTGTCTCAAACAATTCTGACAAAGAAGAAGAAAACTATCTAAAGGTGTCAGGATAGTTTCATATGTTCTGAGTTTTTTTTTAATTGTAGATATAAGAAAAGAAAGAACAAATCACCCACATAGTGTCCACATTGTGAGCCAACTTTTATTGGGAGGTCAGCAAGGTTAAAACCTAGAATTAGCTCGATCTTGCAAATGAGATTAAAAATAATGAATTTGAGGTTGACCATGTTAGAAATACAAAAGAAAGAACAAAGAACAGTTGGCCTGCTGTGTGAAAATGGAGAAATGGCAATAGAAAACTAGAAAAATGTGGAAATGTTAATCACATCCTTTAGCTCTGTTTTCTCCCAAAAAGGAAAACGGAGCTCAGCCTGGTGAAAATAAAAGGGAGTTGCAGCCCAAGTTAGAAAGGTGGTATGGGAACATCTACCTGCTTAAAATGAATTTCAATATCCAGGGATAAATTAATTTCCTCTGTTCCAAAGTAACTTCAGATTTAAAATCAGAGCCTCTACTGTAAGCTTCGAGGCCTGCAAAGTGACCTGCAGAATGCAGGTGGGAAAATGTTATTACCATCTTCAGAAAGATCTTGGACAATTACCAACTGGCCATCTTGGCATTAATACCAGGACGTAATCTAGAGTGGGGGCCCTGGTGGCACAGTATGTTAAAGTACTGAGCTGCTGAACTTGCGGACCAAAAGGTCCCAGGTTCAAATCCCGGGAGCGGAATGTGCACCCGCTGTTAGCCCCAGCTCCTGCCAACTTAGCAGTTCAAAAACATGCAAATGTGAGTAGATAATTAGGTACCGCTCCGGCGGGAAGGTAATGGTGCTCCATGTAGTCATGCTGGCCACATGACCTGGAGATGTCTATGGATAACGCTGGCTCTTCAGCTTAGAAATGGAGATGAACACCAAACCCCAGAGTTGGTCACGACTGGACTTAACGTCAGGGGAAACCTTTACCTTTTACCTAATCTAGAGCAGATCATTAAACAGATCTGTGATCACTTAGAACAGTGGTTCTCAACCTGTGGATCCCCAGATATTTTGGGCTTCAACTCCCAGAAACCCTAACAGCTGGTAAACTGGCTGGGAATTCTGGGAGTTGTAGGTCAAAACACCTGGGGACCCACAGGTTGAGAACCACTAACTTAGAAGAAGTACTGTGATAACTGAAATCTACTACTCTGGATTAATCTGTCTCTTTTTTATAGTATTATAAGCCAGATAGATCAAGGGAATACCGTGGATGTTCAGCTGCTGAACTTGCTGACCAAAAGGTTGGCGGTTGGCGGGGAGCACCATATAATCTAGAACCTTTTAATTTTCAAGGAACCATAAAAGCCAAGAAATAAAATAAATATATCATTATAATCAGGATAAAATCAAATACTACCTTATTCAACTTCAGACGTATCAGTATTTCAGTTTCACACAGTTTGAAAATGCTTTTTTTAAGCACTAATACAGTGAATGTGGCCACTCCAAATATAACGTGAAGAATATCATCAAACAAGTATATACAGGCAATCCCCACATTACAGATAATATAGGTTCTGTAGGTTTTTTCTTAAGCTGAATTTGTTTGTAAGTTGGAACAGGTACTTTTTAGGAGTAACACCAGCCAATATATATACGTTTTAGATAAGGGTGCTAATACCCCTGTGGGTATATTTGCTGTCTGAGCCCCTGTTCAGAAGATTTCACCTCACTTTCTGTACCTGTGATAATTGAATTTTTAAAATTTAGGCTTGTCATGGAAACAAGGATTGATGAGAAAGCTTCTGCGGAGACAGCTTTTTCTCTTGATAATTCTTTCAAGAGTGAATTTCCCTTCCAAGGGGTAGATTTCCTCTCACTTCCTGTAGTCTCACCCCCCTCTTAACTATGAGTTGTATGTAAGTCAGATGTTCGTTACTAGGGGACTGCTTGTAGCTTGATTCACATACCCATCTAGGTAATACTAGGGCCATTGTGTTCTCAGGAATTTATAAAGATAACATTAAGAAAAGGCATAGATGGCAGTTGTTTCAAAAATCAAATAAATTTCCTGTACAGGAAAATGTACTTTTGACTAGCTGGAAAGTCAGGAACAGGTATTTTGTTTCTCTGTTCTACTCTTTGTAACTTGAAGTATATCCCCAAAGACATTCATAGTCTTGAAATATAGGCAAAATAATGTGTGTGTGGTTAAAATAGTATTTTGAGTGGCTTGGGCAGTTAAGTGGCTTTGAGAATAATAAAGCAATCTGAAGAATGATTAAAAACCCTTAGATCTTTTTTCTTGGAAGCTTCAGATCTATACAGGGCGAGGTACTTTTTGTATATTGCAGACATAATTATAGCTACTCCTAGTAGTTTAGAAGAGAGTTAAGCAACAAGAAGGCAGAATGTGATTCAGTGATGCTGTAGGAAAATCTGTTTGTGGCAAAGTTGATATGGGGGGAAATTCTGTCTGCTGTACAATGTTAGTGTGAAGGGCTTGTTCTGTGATTAATATTCTTCCTCTAATGTGAAAGTGACAGCTGGAATCCCATTGGTGACATGCCCTATTCTTACGCCTCCAGTTGAATCCCAATCATGGCTGTTCAACTCGAATTCTATTTTCACAATTGTTGCATATTCAACTGTGCTTTTTGGACTACAATGTGGCCATTTGAAGTCAGAATCCAAAAAGTTTTCCAAGTTTTGGATAAGCATTGCATACAGATGAGGTGAGCAGTGCTTTTTATCAGTATACTGATGAAGAATATGTATAAAGAAGGAATTATTCTAAATTGTTGGCCCCACCACATCAGTGAGTTCTTTTTCTAAAATAAGCAAAAAAGAAAGTAGTATATGCATAAATTATATCCAAATATATTAAATACGTACAATTAAAGAGAGAACTGGAAACGGAGAAGGAATTCTTTATGAAGTATATCTTAAGGGAGATACTCAACAGTTACAAGAGTGAATGTTCCTCCTTATCTACCCAGTTGCTGGTTTCTCCTTACACATTTTGGAAAAGTCTGGTAAGCAGAAAATAACAAGTCTGAGGAATTCTCCCACCCCTTGGATCAGAGGAAAGGAAGTGGGGAAGCTGAATTCGCTTTGTACTTTGGATCAGACTGCTGTGCAGCATGAAGCGGACAGAACAATGAACTTGCTGTCTGCTGAAGCCTTCAAGGCAGATTTGAAAAGTGGATAAAGAATTAAACTTGGAAATCATTTTTCTCTGAAGCAGAACTGGAACATTAATCTTAACTGTGATGAAACAATAAGGCTTTTTTCTCCTAAAGAATACATTCAGATATGCAGACAACCTTGAGCTTCTAAACATCTGTATAGAGTGCTTTGGAAATGTTTTCAAATCACCCACAAAAAAGCAATTAAAAGTCATATTTTTATTTAAATCACAGTTACCTGAGTGTTTTAAAGATAAATAAAAAACATAAAATGCAAAGCAATAAATGATGATAAAACTTGCATGTATAATGAAATCAGGTAATGAGAGAATGTTGTGTGCTTATAGGCTGTCCTTCCCTCAATAACGAGACTCAAGGTGACTAAACAACACGGAGGGAAATCAGAGAAGCAAAACAGAATGCTATAACAGTTCTTGAAATGCTTCTGAGAAAAAGAAACACCTTCACCTATAACATAAGATGTCCTATATACTTATGCATGAATCTAGAAATTACATTTTAAAAAATTGAACCAGAAAAACCTTTTTGAATTCTTGGGTGGGAAAATGGAAACATCAGCCAGGGGCAGCTGGGCCGCTGAGGCAGTACTGGTGCTTTCCTCACTCAAGAGAATGACCCTCAGCTTATCCACAGGTCATGTTGAAATCCATAATTTTGGCCCTCAAACCTACCCTCGAGTTAGTCATGAGTATATATGGTAGGTCTCACATGACTGTCTCTGGGAAGAGCATGCCACAAATAGGCTGCCACTAATGGAAGGGCACTGTATATAGTAATTGTTTGCTTTACTTCATTTGCTGGATGTATCTCAAGGAGACTCTGGATAGATAGGTATGTGATGAGAAACAACTTCAAATAATCCAGGCATGGGCAAACTTTGGGCTTCCAGGTGTTTTGGACTTCTGAGAAATATTAGCCAGCTTATCAGTTGTTAGGAATTGTGGGAGTTGAATTCCAACATCCAGAGGGCTGACGTTTGCCCATGCCTGAGATAACTTGAATGTAAATTGCTTAGAGTTGCCTTGGGACTGGGATCAATTTTGCATTGCATAAATCAGTCATGGTCTATACCTTATTGAAATGTGTTTTAACACATTCCCCAACTAGAAGTACCCAAAAATTCTAGTCTTGAGGGGGAAACAATCCAAAGCACCTCCTACCACCTGCACCTAAAGTGAGACCCCTATGCTTTAGCAAAGCAGTGCTTCTCGGAGGCTTCCAGAAGCAGCAGTTCTCCTTTTAGCTTCCTTAGTTTGTTTCCCTTGCAGGCAACAGAAATGATTAAGTGATCTGCTGTGGCTTTTGTGTTTTCTACCCCTGCAAACCAGGACTTTGAATTGAGGAATGGGCTGCTAGCCAGTGTAGATGGTAATTAATTCTTTATTGGGCAACTTCGGTTAATAGTCTAGCTTCCCTGTTTTGAACTACCTTGGGGCTGTTTCCAGAAGCTGTCTCCTGTATAATGTGATGTCATAATCCAAACAGCAGTAATATAAAGCAGTAGTGAGTGCTTTTGGAAAGCAAAGTTAGTGTGAATGAAACTTAGAATCGTGGGGGTGGAAGGAGCTCCATGGGCTGTTGGTTGCGTGCAGTGGCCCTTGTAGCTCCTTCTACCTCTAAGATTCAATTCATTTTGAAAACAATTGGTTCCACTACTAAATTGTTCAAACTCTCAAGAAGTTCCTTCCAATGCTAAATTGAAATAACCTCTACCTTGAAGCTATTATGCTTAGTTCTACCCTTTGTAGCAGCAAAGAACAAGTTTGCAGTCTCCTGCTTCTCGTTTTTACATGCTTCCAAACTAGTTTCAAATTAAAACATGTAATTTTTGTATATCAATACTTTAAAAACTTTTCACTAAGAGTTTGACATGCCTGCTGAATTTTATGTATCTTCTAACCATGTTGAACAAGAGCACATTCTGTTTTCTAAACTGAATATGCGACTTTCAATTGCAATTTAAAAAATACACAGAATTTGTTAAGCGGAGTAGTGAAGAATTAAACTGTGAATCAGTTCCCTCTGGGCCAATTACTGTCTTTTCTGTGTTAAAGACATTGGAAAATGGGCACCTCTCAAAAAACAGTAGAACAGCTGGAAAAGGATACTTGGTTACACAGTGAGTAATCTTGGTTGCAATCTATTTAGCAGCTGGAACCTTCTTATACATATGCAATTGTGTAATAACAGTAGCCAAAGACTAGAAAGGGGAAAAAGTTGAACTTAAAAGGATTGGAGGGAAAGAATGCAGGAATACAGTATATGTTTATGGCCAAACCAACCAATAATAGAATGAACAAAAGTAATGAGGACTTTTTGGAAAAGTGGAAGTTGGCCATGGCATATCTGAGTGGAGTAACATAGAGTAGTACCATCAGGAATTTAGGATTACACTATGAACAATGATAGATACATTGGCTTAAAGGCTTCATAGTGATTCAGTGTCTGAAGTCATGGTAAAAGGGGAAAGAGGTTTTATTTTGTGTGGGATGGAGGTTTTGGGTGCGTGTATGGGCTGTAATATGTCGAGTGTTGTTGTTTGAATGTTATGGTGAACTCTATTAATAAAATAATCAAATGAGAAGAAAAGACATTGGAAAATGGGCACATCTCAGAAAACAGTAGAACAGCTGGAAAATATACTTAGTTACATGATGAGTAACCTTGGTTGCAATCTATTTAGCAACAGGAACTTTCTCATGCATATGTAATTTTGCAATAACAGTACTCTGTCACTAAGTTAGTAGAGGAGACTGCTGGGGCCCAGAAAAAAATGAAACAACAAAGCATCTGGAAAAGGAGCTATAGCCCAAACTATGTTGCATTCATAGGGAAAGTAGCAAAAAGAAAGAGCTGCTTCTTCTAATAATGTTAGTATCAGGGCCTGATATCTCAAAACTTAATTTTCTCAATGTTATGTTTGCTGGAACATTTTGTATAGCAGTTAAATGTCTAAACTAAGGGCAGGTAAAATTGGATATGTGGCCCAGGGTCAAACCCCCCCCCCCCCCCCCCGCTTTAAAATGTTCAAAAATGATTGCCATGGGAAGACATTTCTACCACATTTGTAGTTCTCTTTGGGTCTTAGGCTTCAAAGTGATATTCAAGAAAACAGAAGTCTCCAGAATCCCCAAAAGGCCCACAAATCTCCATGTCCACTAGAGGGCATTTGGGGGTAAAAATGATTTTTCGTGGTTGTTGTAGGAACAAAAGTGTTGGTAGTTCTTCTCTCCAAGACTTCCTGGAGGGCTTGTGTGGTTTCCTTGACTTCCAAAGTTGTCTACTCTTGATCTAAAGTGATATTAAATTTATCTTGACAGGTTTAACAATGACAAAAAACAATCAGTGTGGTAAAAGTGTTCATTTGTCTAATATTGTTTCAGTACAGCTTAATCAGAATTCAGAGGCATTGCAGAGTTATTTTTAAGTTTAACTCCAGGAATCCATGGCAATGCTGAATAAAAGATTTTGGGAATCAAAGGCCACACGGAAAGAATTGTAAGTTCTAGTTCTTGCAAATCATCACTGCAACTCAAATACTTTGAAGTTTATGTTGTGGAGTTTTATAGGCTAAGCTCCTTGTTCTAGGCTTTGTTGGTTATCTTTACAAAAAGGACTCTGTCCATCTCATAATGTTTATATTTTTGACCTTACCAGGTTATTGACATACCAGGGTCCTTTCACATGACCAAATGAAGTCAGCCATAATCAGATACTAAGTTTGCTGTCAGCAAGCTTCACTTTCACTGAGAGTCATGGGAAAAGCCCTGTTACAAGTATTTCCTAATAACTATTCTTAAAAACTTGAACCGTTATACCTGCTTGTAGTAAGGGTCACATTTACATCGGTGTAGTTCATAACCATTTAAAGACAAAGTGAAACAAAATATTAATATTATCAGTCGCACACTTATACGATTCTGTGCTATCACTGTAGAATAATAAAACAAATGGTTTTGTTTGATGAAACCTTGTTTGCATGTTCCTTTTGTTACAATTAGCTTACCAGTTGATGCTCTTCTGCCATTTTCAAATGCCTGCTTCCTTTCCCTAATCTTTTAGCAATGTTTTATGAATGATATGGGCATTCCCTGAATGATGAACTGATGAGATGTCAGCTCTAGGTGTTGAAAGACTAGAAGAAAATAATTCAGTGGTTGTGTATTTTCTTGATGTTAGGCATTTATTTTTAGCAGGCTTTTTGCCTTTCTGTGAAAGAAAGCCCAGGTTGCAATGGCCAAACCATGACTAGCAATGTCAACATAACTGAAGTTCATGTGCACCTATTTATCAAACCTGGTTTTAGCAATTTGTGGTTGCCAGGTTTTGCAAAAATGCATTCCCTTTCCAGATTCAAACTATAATGCATGTTTGTTGGAATTTGGTTTGGAGGTCCATTAACTTTAAAAAAAATCATGAATGGAGAGAGGAAACAGGTAAAGTATGTAAGCGGGGCAGAGGAATAGGTCTGCAAACCTAATGCATTAGTAAAGGTAAAGGTTTTCCCCTGACATTAAGTCTAGTCATGCCCCGACTTTGAGGGTTGGTTCTCATCTCCATTTCTAAGCCAAAGAGCCGGTGTTGTCCGTAGACATCTCCTAGGTCATGTGGCCAGCATGACTGCATGGAGTGCCGTTACTAATAATACAGATAATACTAATGCATTATCTGGTCACTATAACATTTGTTTCAAGGAAGTGATGATATTTGGTGGTGATACTGATTTTATATGATTGTAAGTAATATTTAAAATGCTATGTCAGCAGAAGCCGACAGACCAGACCAGAGCTGAAAACAAGTAAACAAATGTGTTCCTTCTATGTAGACAAAATATCATTTCTTTACAGTTTAAAGATTCAAAGATATATCTGGCTCTAAATGTCTTTTGTCTTGCTTTTGGTGCATGAAGCCAGTTTCTCCAAGGGCTAGTCTTTTAAAAGAGAAGCCAAGGTCTATTAAAATACCATTATTCATTATGTCTTCAGTTCTCCACACAGTCAACAGTCCCACAAATCTCATTGATTTTCAGTGTATGTGAATGCAATTATGGAGAAGATCACATATTAAATAACCTTGTCTTTAACTAAATATGTTCTTGAGTTGCCTTTAAAAACCGTATTTTCACCATCCACTTTTGACACAGTTTTGCAAGAACAAATCCTTGACCTTTTTAGCATTGTACAGGAATAGAAGCGGCAGGAGGAAAGTTTTATCAGAAGATCCATTCTTGAAATGAAAACAGGAAAGAAATGGATATCCAATTAACATTGTGTTGAACCAAGAAAAATGAACATATCTTCTTTTTTTGCTGAGCAGTGTAATGTGTTTATTTTGCAAAATCAAAGTTTGCCACTGTATTTAAAAGCTGTTTACATGTTGGACACTTAAGTCAAGGATGTGTGTTCTCAATATGTGTATATATTTGATTCCACCCTCACCGCTTTTTGGGAATGTTGTGCTGTAGTTAAAATGGTGCTAATTTATTTAATAAAGTCATTAAAGATCATAAATTGGAGGCAGTTTAATGTATTTTTCCATTTGTCCATTGATTTCAGTGATCTTAACTTTTTTCAAATAATTATTCAAATAAAAACTGAAATTATTCAAATAAAAACTGAAATTATTTGAGTGGAAAAATGTAGTATATCTGCAGATGCATTTTTGTAGACCAAAGCTGTAGCATCTGCTGTATTTTGTTTAAAAAATTAATAGGTGGATTTATAGTTTGGGTTTTTTCTTAATAGCACTACTTTAAACATATTTTCTTAGTGCAAACTGATACACACTTTCAGCTATAAATATCGGAGCCCCCGGTGGCGTAATGGGTTAAACCCTTGTGCCGGCAGGACTGCTAACTTGAAAGTTGGTTTGCTGACCTGAAGGTTGTCGGTTTGAATCCGGGGAGAGCTCAGGTGACCTCCCTCTGCAGTTCCAGCTCCCCATGCAGGGACATGAAAGAAGCCTCCCACAAAGATGGTAAAAATATCAAAACATCCGGGTGTCCCCTGGGCAACGTCCTTGCAGACAGCCAATTCTCTCACACCAGAAGTGACTTGCAGTTTCTCAAATCGATCCTGACATGAACAAAGTCACTCCGGACACGAAAGCTACAAATGGGCATCTGTTTTTGAATCAGGCACAGAGAAACGTTTCCTTCATTAAAGTTGATCAAGCAGTGCAATATATTTCTAAACGAAAAATCCTGATTAATCACATGCCCCACAGGCGCCGTTTTGTGGCTGCTCAAATAAAATTGAGGATGTTTGAAGAGAATTCTTATCTTTTAATGTGATTACTTCTGGAAAAGTGACACTACTAAATGTTAAGATGCCCACAAAGCACAGCAGGGGCAAGCCAAGACAAGTGATAACTCCAAGTGAGCAACTTGTTTACAAACATTTAGAATGGATTCAAGCTGTTTATGCTTCTGAGAAAATCGAGCGTCTCTCACCTTTGACCCCCTCCTTGAGCTGTTAAAGCAGCAGGCTTCTTGAAGACTCGTCTTTTTGAGGTTTCCCACAAAGCTTGTTGACACTTGACATGCTATGGTATATTTATGAGATGATGCATGCTATAGTGATAAAAATCCCAGTTCAAGGGTTCCTTGGTCCAGGTTTAATTGTAACCATAACTGTGGAGCCTGGATCCATTTCCATTGCCTGCTTTTCTGGTGCTACTAGTCTTATGGTTCTGTTGGGATCCTCTTCCTCTAAGAAACAGTGGCAGTCCAGACTACTGCTCACAGATATGCTCTTGATAGATATGTTTAATAGACTAGCAAATTACAGTATATACTCATGTAAAGGCCAACCTCACATATAAGGGCCAGGTTTTGGGGCCAAAATTATGGATTTTTATATGACTGAGGGTTTATAAGCTGAGGGTTGTACCACATAGATGGGAAAGCACCTGCACAATTTCAGGAAGCCATTTGCCACTGGCTATCACTGACATGTGCCCATTCAGGTATTCAAAAAGACCAGAAGCACCACTGCTGTGCAGAGAGGAGAGGAGATCAGTGAGCTTTTAGGTTCCTCTGTATTGGACATTCCATTACCTATTGCTAAACATAATTTATTGCATAAGCTATGGGAACATCACTGCACCCTGTCTATGGGCACATAGATGTCACATCCGTTTGGCAAATGTGAGTCTCCATGAATATGTGGAGACTACCTTTGGAAAACCACTAGTCAAGAAAAGCATGACCTTGTTAGAAGTCAACTCTTTTCACAAGTGATATTTGCACGCATAATAACATATCTTGTATTAATTCACCATACAGGCACATTTCTTAATAAAGTTCAGTTATAAATAGGATATACAGTAGAGTCTCACTTATCAAAGTTAAACGGGCCGACAGAAGCTTGGATAAGCGAATATCTTGGATAATAAGGAGGGATTAGGGTTAGGGTTAGGGTTAGGGTTATGATTTTACAAATTAAGCACTAAAACATGTTATTTATTTATTTATTTATTTATTTATTTATTTCAAATATTTCTATCCCGCCCTTCTCACCCGGAGGGACTCAGGGCGGCGTACAATTGGCAACAATTCGATGCCGATACATCATTAAAAACAACAACATATAAAAAATACAACCAATTAAATACAGTATAAAATATAAAACATAAAACATGTTTAAAATCCGTTCGTCCAATATCCTCCAACTTTATCCATATAACAATCTGGGTCGTCTTTATCATTCATTCATTAAAAGCCTGGGGACAAAGCCATGTTTTTAAGGCTTTTCTAAAACTCAAAAGGGTTGGGGCTTGCCGTATATCTCTGGGGAGGGTGTTCCATAGCCGGGGAGCCACCACAGAGAAGGCCCTGTCCCTCGTTCCCACCAGCCGCGCCTGTGAGGCAGGCGGGACTGAGAGCAGGGCCTCTCCAGATGACCTCAGGGATCTTCCTGGCTCATAGGAGGAGATACGTTCGGACAAGTAGATTGGGCCAGAACCGTTTAGGGCTTTATAGGTCAAAACCAGCACTTTGAATTGGGCTCGGTAGCATATCGGCAGCCAGTGGAGCTGGCTTAACAAGGGGGTGGTACGCTCCCTGTAAGCCGCCCCAGTTATTAGTCTGGCTGCCGCCCGTTGTACTAGTTGGAGCTTCCGGGCTGTCTTCAGAGGCAACCCTTGTTGTTATACAACAAATTTGACAGAAAAAGTAGTTCATTAAACATTAATGTTATGTTGTAATTACTGTATTTACGAATTTAGCACCAAAATATCACGATATATTGAAAACATTGACTACAATAATGGCTTGGATAATCCAGAAGCTTGGATAAGCGAGGCTTGGATAAGTGAGACTCTACTGTAGTTCTTCTTCTCTCTGTGTTGAGAACACAGAGTATCAGTCTTTATCAATAGTCCATAGTCTTTAGTATAACTGTACTCACTGAAGTCCATAAGCAAATATTGAAGTCTCTAAACTGACTTGTCTTCTAAGGTCAAAACAGCAAACTGTATGCATTCACTTCCTCTGCGGTCTGATGCAAGACTTCTGCTCCATTGAAGTCCAAACAGATACTTCTCCATTAAAGTTCAAACAGATACTGAATACAAAATGGAGTCTTGAGTCTGCACATGTTCAGTATAATCATATGTCTGTAACTCCTCCCACACCAAAGAGTCATAAACTAGCAAATCAACATACACATAGAATACAGGTTACCAAATACACGCATTAACAAATAAATAGTGAGTGGCTTGGGAGGTTGCTATTTCCAACACTCTGGGACAGACTAAGTTATTGCCTTTTGCCACTGCAATCAGAAAAGGAGATACAGTAGATTCTCGCTTATCCAATGTAAACGGGCCAGCAGAATGTTGGATAAGCGAATATGTTGGATAATAAGGAGAGATTAAGGAAAAGCCTATTAAACATTAAATTAGGTTATGATTTTACAAATTAAGCACCAAAACATCACGTTATACAACAAATTTGACAGAAAAAGTAGTTCAATACACAGTAATGCTATGTAGTAATTACTGTATTTACGAATTTAGCACCAAAATATCATGATGTATTGAAAACATTGACTACAAAAATGCATTGGATAATCCAGAATGTTGGATAAGTGAGACTCTGTCGTTCATTTTAAAATGAAAGTTTAGGTACAGTATTCACTTCGACCCATGGATGTCTATTCCGGTTTTTGGGTTAACTTTTTGAATAACATTTCTGGACATATACGTGCATAGGATAGTCTAAATCAGTGGTTCTCAACCTATGGGTCCCCAGGTGTTTTGGCCTACAACTCTCAGAAATCCCAGTGAGTTTTCAAGCTGTTAGGATTTCTGGGAGTTGAAAGCCAAAACATCTGGGGACTCACAGGTTGAGAACCACTGAGCTAAATGCTTTTATGTAAATGGCGATTTTGATTACATCTTGGAGATATAAAACATCTAGGCGAGGTTGCCTTGTTGACGAAAACAGTTCACCCCTTGTTTAAACAATCAGTAAAAAAAATGTGCATCTCCTTTCCACAGATACAACACCTGTGTTGGAAATTGACAAAGGTCACATAGAACGATAACTCTTGTTAACTACCAAGTAGACCACTGCCTCAAAACAAGACTAAGTTTAAAAATGTAATCCCTTGGGAATGTATGAATGATAACATTTTACTTGTTAGAAAAATAGGGAAATGCTATGCAGTAGGCTGTGTGCCTACAGTAGATAACTATTGAGCTAGGTAAGGCATGGGCAAACTTGGGCCCTCCAGGTGTTTTGGACTGCAACTCCCACTATTCCTGACAGCCTCAGGCCCCTTCCTTTGTGGCTGAGGGGGGAAAGGAAAGGGCCTGAGGCTAGGAATTGTGGGAGTTGAAGTCCAAAACACCTGGAGGGCCCAAGTTTGCCCATGCCTGACCTAAGTTATAGAAAGTTGTGATGCAGCAGCTTTATTAATGGTACTCCTTCCTTCTACTCAATCTAGTTGTAAATTTGCAGTCTACTGTTTATAACTCCCATATTTAAAAAACAGCACTCCCCCACAAAACAATGAACTATTGTGTCTCAAACTGTTGCCTAGATTGGAAACAAATTCTAGTTACTATCTCCAGGACAGGATACAACCTTCTTAACCTAACAGTGATTGTAACCCACAAGTATCTCATCAGCATGTCCTGTTGTAAGAAAATGAGGTCAAAATCCTGGTTGAACAGCAGCATGCAGTGTTCTTTCTCTATCAGCTGCTCTCACGCTCTCTGCTTTATCAAATAAAGAAACAAAAATAATCCCAGTACATTTTTTTCCTTTTATGTGCTATATGCTTAACTCCTAAAAGCCATTCTTTTTTCTCTTTTAGAAAATAGAGATTATTAATTAGCTTTATCAGCTCAGAGACATTTTTGGAAACAAGCTTTTTTTATTTTGTGTCAGGAGTGACTTGAGAAACTGCAAGTTGCTTCTGGTGTGAGATAATTGTCCGTCTGCAAGGACATTGCTCAGGGGACACCCAGGTGTTTCACCAACCTGTAGGAGGCTTCTCTCATGTCCCTGCATGAGAAGCTGGAGCTGACAGACAGGAGCTCACCTCTCTCCCCAGATTCGACACACTGACCTTTCGGTCAGCAGTCCTGCTGTCACAAAGGTTTAACCCACTACGCCACCGGGGGCTCCAGGAAATAAGCTGAGAAGTTACAGTTCAGTGGAATATCCTCATCCGCTCCTCTTTTCAAAAGAAAAGTATATCATATGCTGCGACTATGTCAGGTCCTTCTTTTTCTTATATTCAATTCCTAGCTCTCCGACTTGTGTAGTTAACAGCCTAGAGTCAAAAATAATTTGCACCTCAAATAACTTAAATTGTTGCCATCTTAGTTCCAGTTTATGAAAAAGCACAACCAAACATTAGAGATGTCAGTAAGGGTTTAAAATGTGTAACATAACTTTGCATAGGACTGAGAGTATGTTCAATGAAAATAATTTGAAGACAGATCACATTTTACAACCGCCTTTTAGTCTTTCCTGCCTCATTCAACTTGCCCAATTTTTCCCCGTTTTTCTCAATTCCTTTTGAACCTCTACGTTATCTTCAGACTTATCATTTAGCTATCCGCCCCAAAGCACTCAAATCACAGGACACAGCAGCTGCAACAATAACTTCAAAAGGCATGTTAAAGCAGCTGAGGAAAAATACACATTCTTGCACAGACTTCCCTATGTGCATTCCTCTATTTGGAAGAAACTTAATATAGATTAAGGAAGGATGTGTAGAAGTCAACCCTCCTCTCCACTTCCACTCATGAAATGTGATCTGCAAAGTTCAGTGATAGAGCACATGGTTTGCAAACAGCAGTCACTCCAGTCACTAATACCTTCTGTTTACAAGGCCAGCTATGAGCAAGGTCACTATTTTCTGCAAGTGTGGTGTGTATATCAACAACAGGGCCAAGAATGCCTTTCTGCAGATCACCTCTGACTATGTAGCTTTGGGCAGGAAGATTAATTCTCCGATTCTATGATGAAATGAAATGATTGGGTTGCTGTGAGTTTTCTGGGATGTATGGCCATTTCCCAGAAGCATTCTCTCCTGACGTTTCACCCACTTCAATTGGCAGGCTTCCTTAGAGGTTGTGAGGTTTGTTGGAAACTAGGCAAGTGGGGTTTATATATCTGTGGAAGTTCCAGGGTGGGAGAAGAACACTTGTCTGTTTGTGGTAAATGTGAAAGTTGCAATTGATCACCTTGATTAGCATTGAATAACTTTGCAACTTCAAAGCTTGGCTGCTTCCTGCCTGGTGGAATCCTTTGTTGGGAGGTGATTAGCTGGCTCTGATGGTTTCTGGTCTGGAATCCCCCTGTTTTGAGTGTTGTTCTTTATTTACTGTCCTGATTTTAGAGTTTTTAAAATACTGGTAGCCAGATTTTGTTCATGTTAATGGTTTATTCCTTTCTGTTGAAATTGTCCACATGCTTGTGGATTTTAATGGCTTCTCTGGGTGGAACATCAGGAGAGAATGCTTCTGGAACATGGTCATACAGCCTGGAAAAGTCACAGCAAACCAGTGATTTCGGCCATGAAAGCCTGACAACACAAATGAAATGATGTTTACAGTTATTAATTTTGTACTGTGTTTGTTTCACATGAAATGTGTGAAGAAATTAGAGTAGTCCAGGGGCTGAAGACATAACACAACCCCAAATATTTCCTTTTTCTGGTCTGACCTTTCTATGGCCAAGCTCTAACCCTATGCCCAAGCTCCATTGCTGTAGGAAATAAGTGGGATGTAGAAACTGGGCATTGAGAGAAGACAACAGAGGAGGGCATAGGAAAGATTTTTCATTTTTCTAAGTGCCTGCAATATACAACCTAAAGGACTGCAAAGAGTTCCATTGTAATTCACCACAATAATATACATAAGTCGTAAAATAGGAACCAGAATCAAAAGAGGATGGTTGAAGAGCATCACAATTGTCTCCACACAAAATGAATTCAGCTAGCTTTGTATAGGACAGTAGGGAATGGTAGGTGACACCATGCTTTAAGGCAATGATTCTCAACCTGTGGGTCCCCAGATGTTTTGGCCTTCAACTCCCAGAAATTCTAACAGCTGGTAAACTGGCTGAGATTTCTGGGAGTTGTAGACCAAAACACTTCAGGACCCACAAGTTGAGAACCACTGCTTTAGATATAAAGAACCTGACATTCTCAAAAAGCCTGGCTTAGTTGAGGGACTTCTGCTAAGCGAACACATCACTCTCTTCCATTCTAGGACAGGACACACTTCTTGTCATCTTTTCCATTTTCCTACTGTCCTTCAGTCCCAGCTGTCAGTGGCTTCTCTACTCTTTATCTGCACCAGATCTTATTCTGTCTCATTCCTTTTCCCACAAAGCAAACCATGATACGGGGAGATTAGCCTGCTTAGCAACAATCATGTAATACATCTCCTCCTATCCTACAGCTTCTCCTGAGGATTTTCTGTTCTAATGAATTTGGTACAGCGAATGCTACCCTCCTGCTGTAATAGATTCTCACAATCTATAGTGAAATAACTCATTAATGTTTAGGATTTGTTTCAGCATTCATCAGTATTTATACGGACTTACAGTAAGCTATTTTGGAAAGTAAAATAATGCATTATCTTAAAAAGTTAATAACCTAGTTATCTCTACATTATGCGCATATCTCACTATTCATATTGTTTTCCTGTTACTTACAGGTGTGCCAAAATAAAAGATGCCAAATACAGATAATGTGTAGATAACTACCATAAAATACCAGCAAAAGGCAGGTGCGAGGAACAGTTAAGTTCTCCAATCTTACTCAGCTCATATTTTCTTCAAGATTTTCTCGTATTCCCCTTTAAAAGCAAATGTCTGTGAATCATTTTATGAAAATTTTGGATCTAGTTTCAGACTTCTGTTCCCGGGTGAGGCATTAAATCCTTCCTTGTATTGGCAGGAAAGAAAGGGGGATCTTTTGTTTAGCCAGACAAATTCAGAAACTGTCAGCTCCAGATGTTCTGGGAGAGACTGGAGTCAGAGTTTGCTAAGAATGGACAGTGCCCATGGGATTATTGTACATAATTGAGTTTCCTTCGAGTTATTTTCATCATAGTGGCAGCTAGCGGGGGAAAGGTGGCAGTGTAACAGTTTTACATACTATAATGATGAAGACTTGTTGGTAAAATGTTCAAATTGCCCATTTTAAAGGCCTTGTATTGCAGATTCAATATTATGATCTGAGTTCTAGAAGTTTGAATATCTGCTTCCTAATTAATTATGAAGGATGAACAATATTGAATGCAGAAAAAAACCTGAAGATAATTGAGAGAAACTGATTTTCCCTCCTTCTCCAAAAGTTGAATTTTAAGGAATGTTGTTTGCTGTCAAGTTGGCTTTGACTTACAGCAACCCTGTGGATGAGAGACCTTCAAGAGGCCTGATGATCATGAAAAGCCCTTCTCTGGTCTTTCAATTTCAGGGCCACGGTTTACTTTATTAAATCAACCTATCCGTGGTGTGATAATCACATCTTTTCCTACTGCCTTCCACTTTACTGCTGTCAACATTATCATATTTTGCAATAAGTCATATCTCATGTTACGTCCAAACTGCAATAGTCGCAGTACAATACAATACAATACTGTACAAAGTACAATAGTTCTTAAGGAGAATCCTTGATTTATCCTTAAAATGTATTATTAGAAAGTCAGTTTTCTTTCTGTTAGTCTTCTTCATGGTCCAGCTTTCACAACATAGAAATCAGAGATATTACGACATGTGTGATTCTGGCTTTGCTATTTAATGTACCTTTTAATGATCACCTTATTTAGAGTCCTATTTTAGATTATAAAAGTGAATATTTTTTGGGGCGGGGAATGCTGTTTAGGCAATATATACACACTTCATCTAAAAGTTAGATTTATTTCATTTAATGGATTGCATTGTTTAAAAAGCAAAGTGCTATACTATAGCTTCATATCTATATTACATCAGCTTTCATTCAATGGGTTTCTGTTAATTTTCCGGGCTGTATAGTCATGTTCCAGAAGCATTCTCTCCTGACGTTTCACCCACATCTATGACAGCCATCCTCAGAGGTTGTGAGGAAGCAGCCAGGCTTTGAAGCTGCAAGGCCATTCAATACTAATCAAGGTGGCCAATTGCAACATTCATACTTGCCTCCAACAGATAAGAGTTCTTTCTCTCACCCTGGACAGTTAAATAAACCTCCCTTGCTTTTCTCTGACGCCAATTCATGCAGATACTTTACTCCTGCTCTCTAATTTTGAAATGTTTTAAAATACCTTTCAGTGTTAATATTAAATGTGATATAGCTGTAAAGATTGTGAGGACCTGTGGAATCTGGGGGCGAAATTCCCAATTAACCATGAAAGAGATTGACCTCGGTCACCGATACTCTCTGACTGTTGTCTGCCTCATAGATTCAATTAACCAGTTTAATTAAGTTTGTCACTCAGAGAGACTCATCTGCATCTCTCTTATCTTTCCATTCCTTTCAATATGTACACTGCACTCACTCATCAAACACCTTGTTAGTTAAAGATTAATAAGGAATTATTTATTTCAGTTAAAGAGCGTCCACAAATCCAGTGTAATTGGATAGCTATGAAGATTAATTACTGGAGAATTATTAATCAGAGGGTTTGTGAATATATGCTGAACATTTTGCCCCTGTATGACTGAATCATTACATCTTTTTTGTCTTCTATCCAAGAAAATCTATTGTAGGCCACAAGTTTGAAATGCAGGGATCCTAAACCGAATCCGTATCAATGTCAGTTTAAATTATCTCATACAGTATATAAAAGTCCCACTGTTTTCAGCACCTATCTTACATTAACTGCATAATTAAAAGTAGTCAAGTAACAACAGGAAGAAAAAAGTGGATAAAATGCAGAATGGGAGGAAGAGAAAGAAGGATATGGAAACACAGGAGGATTTTTTTCAGGTAATTTTCTGGGTTCATCGTGTTGTGTGAACAATAATAAGGTTACAAAGGGATTTATTGCCAGTTACTCTAATAATATTACACAAGATAGTAAAGTTGTCCCTCCATATCCACAGATTTTGCATTGATGCATCCTCAGATTGAAAATATTAAAAATATTACAAAAAGCAAACATTGAATTTACTACGATATATAAGACACCATTTTACTATATCATTATAGTAAAATTATAGTCAGCAAGCAGCCAAGGATTCAAGTACTCTCAAGTTTCCTGTTCTGTTTCATGCCTTTGTTTCCTGAAAGGGTTTACCTTGGAAAAGTTCCTGTTTCTGTGTTTATGGATTTATGTATGAAGAATTGTTGTGGATTTTGATTGTCTTGACTTTATGTACTTCGTCATGTTTGGATTACTGCTATTTTGTTCTTTCTATTCTACTGACCCCTTTGGACTTTCACTCCCACCTTTTTTTATCTGCTTTCTTTAATAAACATTTTAGATAGAATTATTTGACTCTGTGTGGTGCTGGGTGAAAAGGTGTTTCAGTGCTAGGGTGCAACACATTGTATATAATGGGACCTGAGTATCTTAGTACCAAACCCCAGTGGTTGCCAAGAGCACACTATATGTAATACAACAGAAGCAAGTTCATACTGTAATCAGTATAAGAGGAGGGATTACTGCGGATAGTTACAATGCACCCACATCTTCCAAAAAAACTTCCATGGTACAGTAGACTCTCACCTATCCAACATAAACGGGCCAGCAGAACGTTGGATAAGCGAATATGTTGGATAATAAGGAGGGATTAAGGAAAAGCCTATTAAACATCAAATTAAGTTATGATTTTACACATTAAGCATCAAAACATCATGTTATACAACACATTTGAAAGAAAAAGTAGTTCAATACGCAGTAATGCTATGTAGTAATTACTGTATTTACGAATTTAGTACCAAAATATCATGATGTATTGAAAACATTGACTACAAAAATGTGTTGGATAATCCAGAACATTGGATAAGCGAGTGTTGGATAAGTGAGACTCTACTGTATTTATTTCTTTAATGTATATCCCTTCTTTCACCCAGCATAAGATTCAAAAAACATAATAAAAAAACAAAATGTAAAACACAAACCAAATATTTGCATACTTATTTTTAATTATGCAGTTCGTTATGTAAGTTAATTAGGCAGTTAGTGTAATTGCATGGCAGGGGGTTGGACTAGATGGCCCATGTGGTCTCTTCCAACTCTATGATTCTATGATTTATTTAAAAGACATAAGTTAGGGGCCAGGCTTAGCACAGGAGGCAGAAAAGCCCTGCCGTTCAAAAGGTTGGCAGTTCGAGCCTGGATCTGCCCTCCTAGCAAGTTGGAAGCAGAAATGTGGGTAGATAAATAGGTACTGCTTTTAGTGAGGATGTAATAAAGACGCCCTTAAAAAGGACATCGATTGGAGGAAAGTTCCTCAGCATTCCAGATGGAGTGACAGCAATGCCCGTGGCCGGAGTCGAGCACAGCCTCCAAGATGCCAGAAATAAGATGGGAAAAACTTCATTTACTTCTGTTTGTGTTGTCTGTTCTGGTTAATTGTATAATTGGCACTGAATGTTTGCCATATGTGTGTTCTGTGAGTAGTCTCTCAAATCTAGGCTGTGATGGAGTACTGTATACTATTTTGTCCACTGTAGCTAAAATTTTAAAAAAGTATAGCTGGAAAGGGTCACAGAAAGCGCAAGTTAAAAGGATGGGCAGTCTGGAGTGGTTCCTTTATGTGGAAAAGTCACAACATTTGGGAGTTTTTGGCTTAGGAAAAAGCATGAGGAAAGAAGGATGATATACAAGTGAATAAATTATTCATGGTGGGGCGAAATTGGCTTTCTTTCTTGTAATATTAGGCAATTGGGTCATCCAATTAGGCAGGATGGTGAGGAATTCAGGAAAGATAAAAGGGAAGCATTACTCTACCCAGCACTATTAAACTATGGAATTTGCTGCGCTGGATGTAATGGTGGCTGCCAACTTGGCAAGCTTCAAAAGGAAATTGGAGAAATTCATAGAAATAGGATTATTAGTGCATACTGAATTAGATATAATATAGATTCCTGCATTTATGTCCCAGTTGTGGGTTTCCCATAGGCAGTCACTATGCAGACAGAATACTGATCTATATAGGGCTTGTTCTGATTCAGTATTTCTATTCTCATATTCTTAATTTTTGAGAAGAAATGTTGGAGCTGCATCCATCTTAATTTATTGCATTATAATCCCTGCTCTATAGTTTTTAAAAATGTTTTTGCAGTTATATATCTTTTTTTATAGCCTCTAGGCTGACCTATACATTTACAGATATTTACCAACTTTGCAGGACATTTTCAAAGAAATGAAGAATCAGAGAATCATGGAGTTCGAAGAGACCCTTTGGGTCCTTAGGCCTAGTCGCCTCCTCAGTGAAGGATTCATACAAAAAGGGTTCATGGAGCTTCTCTGCTGCATATAATCCTGACATTCAGATTGTATTGAATGTTATTTCTTTCCCTGTTTCCTTTTTTAAACCAAAATCCCAATATAGAGCTGCAAATACATTTAAAGCAACAATATCATAGCAATTTTTGTTATCACTAGAAAGCACCTGAAAGCACCTGGATTTTTTGGTTGTTTTTTTTATCATGTCAGAAGCAAATTGAGGCAAGTTGCATCTGGGATGAAATAATCGTCCGTCTTCAAAGACATTGCCCATCTTGCAGGGGACTTCTCTCATGTCCCTGCACAGGAAGCTGAGGCTGACAGACGGGAGCTCACCCCGTCTCGTAGATTCGAACTGCCAACCTTCAAGTCAGTAGTTTAGCCGGTACAAAGGTTTAACCCAGTGGTTCTCAACCTGTGGGTCCTCAGGTGTTTTGGCCTACAACTCCCAGAAATCTCAGCTGTTATGATTTCTGGGAGTTGAAGGCCAAAACATCTGGGGACCCACAGGTTGAGAACCACTGGCTTAACCCATTGTTACCATGGCTCCGGTAACTTGCTTATAGAACATGAGAAGGGAAAGCAGACTCATTTTCTCCTCCTATGTACCATATTTATTTTCAAATTGTGTACATATGCAATGACTATTATAAACTAGCAGACTTCCTGGAACAGTGGATAGACAGGAGAAGAGTAAACACCAAGGTAAACGGCAGTCTCATCTGTAATACTTCATGAAGTTCATTTGTCATTTCTGCAGAATTGCTTTAACTAGGCACAATGGCCATTGCTTTAACTAAGCACCATGTCAGAGAATAAGATTTAGCTTGGCAGAACGTTTTGCCACAGCTTTTGAAAATGAACATTTGTCTTTTCCACCTTTCTAAAGCTGATGACAAAGAGCCAATGAAACCATACAGATTCTGTTTGTTTTATTATAAAATGAACAGACTGTATTTTTTGTGAAAATAATAGATGGATTCTATCAGTACTGAAACTCTACAGTGTTTAGGCTCTACAGTGGGCCTAGAATGACATGAACACAAAAATTAAAAGAAAAGGTTCTTTGTGGTGAGCTACAAACCACAGTTAGCATTCCCTCTTTCCCTGGGGCTGGGCCTTTCTCCATCTACAAAAACAAGAGCTGTATTAACTTGTATTAAACAGTGGCAAGAGCAGCTCTAGTTTCAGTTGTTGCCATTGGAGAGCACCATTTCTGCAGAATATTTCAGAATAGTAGGCTGGGCAAGTCATGTAGTCTTTTCTTATGCCATTCAAAGATCTGTGAAAATCAAGAGAGGATGTCTAAGACATGTCAAAAAGGTAAAACAGAATAATGTGTTCTTTAGTTTGTTAAATCTCTTCATAACAATGTATGACTGAAGTATGAAAAGCTTTCTGTCCTGTCCTTCCCACTAATTCCATTTTTTTCTTTTGTCCTTGGGAGTTTACATTGATTTTTGAAGTACAATATTTTTTGAATATGTGTACTAACATGGTGTAATGGATTGAGCATTGTGCTTTGACTCTGAAGACCAGGGTTCGAATCTCTGTTCAGCCATGGAAACACACTGGATCAGGCATGGTCAAACTTTGGCCCTCCAGATGTTTTGGACTTCAACTCTCACAATTCCTAACAGCCTCAGGCCCCTTCCTTAAGCTTAAGCGGCTGAGGGGGGAAAGGAAAGGGCCTGAGGCTGTTAGAAATTGTGAGAGTTGAAGTCCAAAACATCTGGAGGGCCAAAGTTTGACCATGCCTACACTGGATGAACTTGGGCAAAGCTCATACCCTCAGGCCTCAGAGGAGGCCAAACCAAACCGGCAATGAAGAAAACTTGCAGGAAACCTCTCATGATAGGTTTGCCTCAGGGTTGCCATTAGTCTGAATTGACTTGAAGGCAGACAACAGCAAAAACAAAGTGTTTGTTCGGTAATAGTGGGAAACAGAAGGCATTCTTTATAATCCATCATGCAAGTTGAGCAGTGACCCATGTAGATATCTGAGAAATGGAAAATGGTTAAAAAAAATCTGATGGTATACATGTCTTTTGAAAAAAAATCTACATCATACATCTATTTTGTGTTTGTCCATATGTAGGTTGTACTTTGGTCAGTCATGTTAGATGTTAATTTCTAATACGTGTTCTAGGCAAGCAAGGACTGAAAAATCCTGTTGTATAAAGGAATAGACTAACTAATGGGCAGCACTGTTAGGCTTGCTTCTATTTCACATTTCTTGCTCCTCAATCAATTAAAAGTGCTGTGGCGCAGGCTGTTGAGCAACCAGCTGCAGCCAGCTGCAACAAATCACTCTGACCAAGAGGTCATGAGTTCGAGGCCAGCTCAGAGCCCTGCGTTTGTCTTGTCTTTGTTCTATGTTAAGGCATTGAATGTTTGCCTTATATGTGTAATGTGATCCACCCTGAGTCCCCTTCGGGGTGAGAAGGGTGGAATATAAATACTGTAAATAAATAAATACATGTATTTAAAACAAAATGTGATAAGTTGCTTATGCACTCACACCGATCCTTTAGTGAAACAATATTCAGCTAATTTTGAATCGGTGTTTTCAGCTTGGAATTGAATTAATAGATACAATCTTTAGATATGTCTTAAATTGTGTTCCTTAATAGTGTTCTTTCAGGTGTAGCTTTCTGTTAAAAACAAGAGAAATCTATACTATCTGCTTTATGTTACTATAAATATATCAGGGCCTTGGTAGTGTACCGGGTTAAACCACTAAACTGCTGAACTTGCTGACCAGAAGGTCGGCGGTTCAAATCCGCAGGATGGGGTGAGGTCCCATTTTTAGCCTGTTTCTGCCAACCTAGCAGTTTGAAAACATGCAAATGTGAGTAGATCAATAGGTACTGCTTTGGTGGGATGATAACGACACTCCATGCAGTCATGCTGGCCACATTACCTTGGAGGCATCTACGGACAACACTGGCTCTTTAGCTTAGAAATGAAGATGAGCACCACCAATCCCAGAATTGGATTCGACTAGACTTAATGTCAAGGGGAAACCTTTACCTTTACTATTATAAATATTGTAATAAAATAATTTCCATATAAAGCTTTACATTTGAGCCAAATGTGCTAAATCTGCTATCATCATTTATAGCACTGGAACATTTACTAGAACATTTGGAAATTTCCAGAATTTTTTTTTCAGACCTACTGTTTCTGTGAAACCCACACCACTAGACACAGAAAAGGTTAAGCATCTTTCAGTTGTCATTCAATTAAGTATTTCACTTAGGCTAGATTCTGTTCCTCTGTGGGGAAAATGGTAAATTTACATTGAGGTACTTTTGTTTGAGATGTGTTCTTTTCAGTGTTGTGCTTTTCGCTGTGTTCTTAGTTCATGTGTATGTTTTCATCTCATTTCATGTCTTATTTTGTATTTGATTTTGCCCCTTTTTCTTGAGTACCATTTGTTGACTGAAAGGCAAGATACGCATTCAATAAATTAAGTTACCACTATTTATTTACTCTTGAAAATTGGAGGAGGAAGGGGCAGGTGGCCAAGCTAGCTGGTAAAGTTTTCTGACAACCAAAAGCAATGGCAATTCATGCTGTTTTCCTGCCTGTATCTTCTGCTGTCCTTACCCGCAGATCTCATGGTAGATGTGATAAGATCTCAGATTGCATGTTCTGTTGAAAATATTTTAAATCAGTAGTTGACAAAGTTTTTCTGCATTGTCTTTTATTGTAGTCTTCTAGAAGGGTTACAGAGAGTTCAGTGCTATTTCCTTGTTTGTTAAGCAATATATCAGTGCCTTTTGCCATAGTTGAAAAGGATATGTTTAGTCTGAGGTGTGTAGGCAAAAGTTTCAGACAGATGTTTCCTATAAACATGAAAGTTGAGTGCTGTTTTTGTTCTACAGAGTACAATATGAGGCATGAGCAGAGTTGTGAAGTGATTTGTCCATGCAAATGGAAGTGTGCTTAATGTAATTTTCTCTCTGGTATGGGGCATTTCTTTGCCAGTTTTATAGTGGGGATTGTACTATCTTGAGCTTTAAGATAACACCTCTCTTTCGTTTTGCAAGGGGGCAGGAAGCTAAACCAGCCACAACGTAGAGTGTGGGAGGAAAGGAGACACTTGATAGGGACATATAACATTTCCTTTTGTTTGTTTTTGTAATGGTTTTTGAATAATAGAAAAATGTGGTCATCAGATATAGCTACACTGTTGCATGTTGACAGATGTCAGTTACACAGTTAAAACTGACAGTCAAAACTAAGAGCCACGTGGCCTTTCAGACTAAACAATGAGTCCTTTCTATTTAAAATTTATGTGTATTTAGTAACATTAATTTTTGTGTATAAGAGTATACAATAATAACAAATTAATATCAAGAGGCAAGAAAAAAGGAACAAGGAAAACAAAAGGAAAAACAAAAAAATGAAACAGCAACACTACCAGTCTAGGAATACAAACTTTTTTTAAGCTTAGCTGTATGCAGAAATGATTGCATAGTATCCCTTTAATTGCTTAATTGTTTGAGGCTCCATAAGATGAGAGGAGAGTTGAAGACACATACTTTAATTTTTATTAAAAGGCAATATTCAGTAATACGTATTATCATTAGGAAACATAATTACAGTAGTTTTGGCCCATGAGCTCTACTGGAATAACATTTCTGGGCCAACATTGCTGAGTCTCACTCCATTATCTCCTTTGTATTATGTGCCTTAAGGTACAACCAACTATTGCAATCTTGCATTAAAAATTTGGATTTTGAAGACTGATTTCCAGGTGGTGAAAATTGTACACTATTTGAAAATTCTCATTGTTTGTACACTATTTAAAAATTCTCATTGTTATGATCAAATACTCTTTGGGTGAGAAGGGCGGGATAGAAATATTGGAAATATTGGAAGAACTAAGTATATCATTGAACCAGCCAAATAATTCACATCTTGCAAAATATTCAGAATGTTAATGTTATCAGTCAAGTATAAGTTTTGCGTCAATGAAATATTTTATCATTTTTCAACATGGAGCTATAAAATGTGAAGTTGGAACTGAGTAATGTCTTGAGTGGTATGCTTATTTCTCACACCATACCTCAATAATTTTTCCAGGTATATCCTGTATTCCTGAAGAAGTGCTCACATTTTCCAGGAAAGAAATACAGTGATTTACAAAACAGGTGAGTAAAACATATGGTATATTTCCATAAGCTGTATAAATCTGAATTTGGGAGATGGAAACTCTGCTCTTCATGGCTAGCAGTGAGCAGTATTTGTTTGCAGGTTACACAAAGAGTGATGGAAATCAGACAAGGGCCGGGCTTTAGCACAGCAGGTTAGCCATCAGCTGCAATAAATCTTACCAACTGAAAGATTGGCAGTTCAAAGCCCAGGTCGGAGGTGAGCACCCAACCTTCAGCCCAGCTCACTACTCACCTAGCAGATCGAAAACAGCAGTGAGTAGATAAATAGGTACTGCTTAAGTGGGGAGGTGTTTTAATGGCACCATAAGGAAATACCAGAAAAAGGAGGAAGTCTGTGAACAGGGTTCTTCAACATGGAGAATAGAATGACAGCACCCCCCCCCCCCCGTGGCCGAAATCAAGCACAACCTCCAGGACGCCAAATATGGGAAATTTCTATATACCTCCATTTGTGCTTTGTCTGTCCTGTCTGTATAATGGCATTGGATGTTTGCTTTATATGTGTTCTGTGATCTGCCCTGAGTCCCCTTCAGGGTGAGAAGGGCGGAATATAAATACTGTAAAATAAATAAATAAAAACTTTATCATTATAGATGTCTTTTAGCAATCATAAAGTTAGTTTAAAGAAAGCTGCAGTAACATTTCATTTGTTAATTCTGCTTAAAACACCATGCTTTCCATGCTTCCAAATATGAAGAAGCTGGAACTGCTTGGCCAGGCAGATATGCATGGTATACTAGAAAAGAAAAAAACTGGGTTTAGTCCTTGCAGACACTTTGAACTGTCTTTATCCATGGGCATTGTCCTATCCATTCTCATTCCTTCTCTTTTTAATGTGAGATTTGCAAGTATTTAAGGTACAGGGGTATCCACTGAGGTTTGGATTCCAAAATCTGTGGATCCTCAATATGGATGGTGACATAGTAAAATGGTATCTCTCATATAAAATGATAAATATTTTTTAAAAAATACTTTCAAACTATGAATGGTTGAATCCATGCATACAGAGGGCTGGCTGTGTTTGTTTTGATATCGTGCTTATCTGTGTCAACTTATATTGAGACTAAGGTGAACCTATCACTGGGTTTTCTTTGTAAGATTAGTTCTGAGGTGGGTTTAAAAGGTAAAGGTAAAGGTTTCCCCGACCTTAAGTCCAGTCATGACCGACTCTGGGGGTTGGTGCTCATCTCCATTTCTAAGCCGAAGAGCCGGCGTTGTCCGTAGACACCTCCAAGGTCATGTGGCCGGCATGACTGCATGGAGCGCCGTTACCTTCCCGCCGGAGTGATACCTATTTATCTACTCACATTGGTATGTTTTCGAACTGCTAGGTTGGCAGGAGCTGGAGCTAACAGCGGCCGCTCACAGTGGGTTTGCTTTTAGTTTATTCTGCAACAGAGACAGTGTGACTGCAGTTCTTAAGACCATGTTCCCAGGAGACCAACTCACTCATTTTATCAATACTTAGGCAGAAAATTCTAATTCGTCCAGGAGAAAAGAACTGAAAAAACAATCTAGAAAATGGGAATCCCTATACATGCCCATCCAGGCCACAATCTTTCTCCCCACAATTGGCTAGTCTTGAACATCCAGCTTATTCACTTCATTAGTTACTGTTGGAAACACTACCATTTCAACAGGGAAATAGAACAACCACATTCAGTAACATGGATGCTTGCTTTCACAACATTTTTCTTCTCATGTCTCTTAATACCTAATGGGTTTCCCTGGTCAAGTGGGGATTCAAACCCTGGTCTCTAGAATCATAGTCCTAAACTCAAATCTCTGTATTATCAGGACAGGGAACTTTAAATGGGTACTAAAATATATGACAAGAGTATTTTACCATACATTTCATATAAATATTTGCATTTTAGCATTGGAAACACATAAATGGCCATGACTTTGGAGTTGAAGATATGTATCATTAACATAAATTTGTGAATAAAAATAACTTGATCTGCCTATCCTTACTCAGTGAAAACAACTATAATCTGTCAAGAACAAAAATGTTGCCTGCCTCCCCTAAGATTAGCACCATGGGCAGCCTAATGCCATTAAAAAAAATCAAGTGTTTTTAGCAATTTGATTTGTAAATTGAAGTTGTAAATTGATGCAGCCGAAAATCCCATTGGCTTTTTTAGCTGCTGCATCACATTGTTGGCTCATGTTCAACTTGTTGTCCACTAAGACTCCAGGGTCTTTTTCATTTGTACTGTTGTCTGTGCATTCCATTTTTTCTGCTTAAGTGAAGTATCCTACACTTCTCTTCATTGAAACTCATTTTGTTAGTTTTGGCCCAGTTCTCTAATCTGTTAAGGTAATTTTAATTCTGATCCTGTATTCTGTCCCTCCAAACTTGGTGTCATCTGTAGACTTGATAAGCACCTCTAAACACATTCCAGCTTTAATTAATAAAGGGTTTCATATCTTGCTTATTTGTTTTCTCTGATATGTATTTTGTTTTTATTAAGGGGCTTCTTTGATTTCTTGTCTTTACAAACTCATGGTCTTTGAAGATATATTTTAAAAGCCTCATGTATCTCATGTTGCAGAAACCAAACATTCTGATATTTGGAAAGGAGTGACCTAAGCAATATGGGACAGAAGTGATTTCATCTTTGGACCTTGTCCAATCTTTGTAGCCTATAACTCTTAATATTTTGAGCACGGAAGTCTCCCCAGAGTGTATTTCAAGCTCTGTTGTGTGAGATGAGATCAACATCTTGTATGCAGCAAAAAATCACTCCTTAATTACCAACAATAAATCAGATCATCTTTTTTTTTAAAAAAAAAACAGCAAATGGACAGTAATTTAAACCATTTGCTGGATACTGCTCATATACGTTGTTCTAGCGAAAAAGCTGATTTTTGTACAACAGACTTGTTGGTTTTTTGATATAGTTGTCTGGTTAAAGAAAACCACATTGTTGATATCAAAATAACTGTTGCATTGTGATGCGGAAACATAATAGGTATAAATCTGTTCTGCTAACACAGGAATGAATCCTTTGCCTGATGTTCCTCTAATGAACAGTCACCATTGGATGCAACCTTCAGTTATCATAATTCAGCACTAAAATACATGTACGCGATAAGGGATGTAGTTGCCTTCTCCTTCTAGATTTGCTTCACTGGAGCACCTTTTAGGTGTCACAGGATGGTGGCAGAGCAGGGCAAATTCAACTGCATGAGTATTGTCCATTGTCTTCATGCAACCTTCATAGCTGTTTTTGAAACTTCTAAAGACCTTTACTGTCTATTTTGTTCCATATAGCCATTTGAGACGTATTGTGGGCCTAAAATGCAGGGAAATTTTCTCTCTCACACACATCATGGAGGCTGCAATGTGAACAAAGTTTTTAAAATTTTGGAATTAGGTCACAGGTACATAGTTTGGGATTGCTCACTGATCCATCTCTGTCTAAGTGGATTCCATAACTCCGAGTGTTTGGTGTTGGCTCTAAGGCATCAGCTGCTACAGCCTTTCCTGGATAGGGATAACAGTCATGTAGTCCATGCACTGGTAAGTTCCTGACTACTACTGAAATGTACTTTGTGTGAAATTGCCCTTGGAGATGGCTTGGAAGCTACACGAGGGCAAAATGCCGCAGTCTTAAAGGAACTGCAATATCTGCCAATTGACTACTATTACTATGGCAATGAAAGTGGCGTCATTGTGCTAACAATGTGCAGTGTGAAAGGATCTTCCAGTCCAAAGTCCAATATTTTACGCCATGCTGGCTCTTAGATAGGCCTAAATCAGAGGAGGGAAATTCTATTCTCAGCCTGTGGAGCTTCCCTGCACAACACAGTAAAATTCCTATCACTCTTCTGGCTTTTCCAGTTATCCTGAAAATATCAGATGTCTTCCCAGCCTTTTTGACAGTATTTGTGTGCTACAAAGGGAGGAGGAATCTCTGCCTTTCCCAATTACACTAATAGAAATAGTTATACTGTTGGACCTCACCAGTGATGTCTAAGAGAAATAGATCTATATATATAAAAGGGTAATGAAATTTCGGCCTAGGACAAAACAACAAAACCACACATCCCAGAAACACTAAACTTGGCAGCACAATCCCTCATCCATGCCTCTACGTTCATACAACAAAAAGAAAAGAAAAATAAAGTCCTAATTAGAGGGAGAGGAAGAATTGTTTTTATCCAATTGCTGCCAGTTAGAAGGCTAAGCTCCGTCAGGGGAAAACCTTTACCCTTTACCTTAACTACCACTAATACTTCAATACTTTGTTTCCCATACCATCATACTTCGCCACAGCAATGTGTGGCCGGGCACTGTTAGTACATACTAAAACTATGAATTATCTGAGCAGTGCCTTTCCTTTAAGAATTAGTTTTATAAGTGTAGTTTGGCTTTGTACCTCAATGCATGCTGCATACTATTTTGTTCTGTGTTGTGTCTATCTGTTAAAAGAGTCCTGACATTTAGTCTTTTCTGAGGTCCTTATTAAATCAATAGAGCAAAAGAAAATATTTTCATAGAGGTGTGTATGAGAGCGTGTGCACACTCACAAAAGACAATACACTTCAAAACTAACGGGAAGTTGAAGATTTTAAAAAAGAGTTTGAAACATTTGCTAAATAAGGGAAATATTATTCCCTGCAGATAATGTGTTTTGTTTGTTTGTTGGGAAACGTCCGACTGGGGAGAACAAAAGGAAATCCAATACTTGGGAGGTTGAAAACAGCTATTGAATTCAAACTGGTTTTCCAGATCAAGTCAAGAATTTTTCTTCTTGGAAGTTGGATGCATTTCAGGTCACTTCCTGAGGCTGTCAAATTCATTATGAATGTGGTAGTAAAAGGGTCTTGTGGGGGAGGGAGATGGCACACATGCTGAGGCAACTGTTCAAAAAAGAAACAGCAATGTAAGTGTTCATAAAATTTGACTTGGTGTATTCTATCCCCAGTGACTGGCCTTTTGGTTTGCCTTCCTGCCAGCTCCCCTATCTAAACTTTATTTCATTAACTAGTCCAGGCATATTGTTTCTGTATTTGAAAAGCCTGGTGTTAGCCAATTTTTTAAATATTGTTATACAAACTTCTGTTCCAGATACAAAAGCTGCATGTTGTGCAAAGCTAATGTTCAGTACAAGTTAACTCCTGGGACACTCACACACAGCTTTAGTATCTGTTCTTGCTGGCATGGATGGTGACCGGGGGAATTGATATTTCTAGGGATCTCTAGGTTATCCTGGAGGATCTAACAATTCCTAGAGAGATGTTCTCTCAGAAATAAAAATAGTGTTACTGTATTCACATTTTATTTCTTTTAGTGGAATCCTGTGTCCCGACCCCAGCGAATGTAGAGGACTGAGTGCATAGATAGTTCTACACAAATGTATGGCACAATAGGGATATTTAGCCAGATTTGACATATATGGACATACAGGAGGTAATCCAGCCTGTTAACCACCCTCCTTGAATTTCGCAAGTGATCATTTGGTGATTTCCCAGCTTTTGCACCATTTCCCTTCCCACTCAATTGTAAAATACATTCCTAAGGCTTAGTTCTTGGCAAAAAAGCCATAGAGACATATTGGATATGACCACAAGTTCTATCTAGTTGAACCTCCTGCCATGTAGGAATTTACTAAGAAAGCAGTTTTTAAACTTTAAAAAATGTGAATTTCATGCCCTCCTCCTTTGGTTCCATTACTCTTGGAATGTGACCCTTGACAGCTGCCCTGAAATCAAATTCTACCATGAATTGAAAAGCGGCCTCCCATTCTTGGCATAAAGTAGAAATGGGCAACTCCGGCAGGACTGAGAGAGAAGTCTCTGTCTCTCACCCTCTCAGTCCTTGAGGAGCTGTTCAAACTGCCAAATATATCAAAGTCTAAACAAACCTTTAAGTGTTTTGAAATCCTCTTTGGGTTCCATTCATATTAAACAGTTGTAGCTGTATGATTTTACCCTTAACTGCCATGGCAAAGTTGACAGTTTGGGGAAGGATACTTACACAACTACCAAAGCACTGGTGCTTCATCTTACTGTAAAACCCAATATTTCATAGTGGAACAATGGCAGTTTATTTATTTATTTCATGTCAAAGGCATTGCATAAATAAATAAGTATAAAACTGATGATAGAAAGGGAGTACAAGCAGCTAAATTATTTTAGACCAAAAGCGGGCAACAGCGATGGCATTGTCTGTAGTTTTAAACGGTTCTTCCTCTGTGCATGAGGTAGGGCGTTGTGGGCAAGCATACAGGTGCCGAGTGGTTTGCTCTGCTCCCTAATCGGACAAGGTGAAGGATTCTTCTAGGTAGTGCCATTTTGCCACTGACGAGACTCTAGTGCTCTCTAGGTGAGAATTCAAAGTATCTTTGATATTCCATAGAATTTTCCCATGACAGCTAAAGTGAATTTATAGCACTATAATTGAATAGTGTGAAAGAGTCCCCAGTTTTGAAAAGAATAGATTTATTTAAAGGTTAAAGTGTGCCAGGAATCTCTGTGATCTATTTAAAAGATGAATGATTACTTCTGGAGGCTTCCAGGACATACAATTAAGGGTGTTCTGGGGAGAAGGTTGGGGTTGTTATTGTTGTTGTTGTTGTTATTATTATTATTATTATTGTTATTGTTATTGTTATTACTACTACTACTACTACTATATTTATTTATACCCCACTTTATCTCTCCCGAAGTAGATACCAAGGGTTACAAAAACAGCTTGGAGATGGGGCTGTATATGCCAATTATTGGCGCTGCCTGAACTGGAGTGAAAAATAATGGAAGTCCTCCAACTAGCAAACTAGTCAAATGTGGGCTAGGCAATGTTACTATTCAGTGGATCTGTAATTGGTTAAGTGACCGAACCCAAAGGATGCTCACCAATGGTTCCTCTTCATTTTTCAGTTCAAAAAAGATATTGACAAGCTGGAAGGTGTCCAGAGGAGGGCGATTAAAATGATCAAAGGTCTGGAGACCAGGGTCTCAAATAACTATGTTTAGCCTGCAGAATAGAAGGTTGAGAGGAGATATTATAGTCATGGATAAATATATGAAAGGATGTCATAAGGAAGAGGGAGCAGACTTGTTCTCCGCTGCCTTTGAAACTAGGACTAATGGGTTCAAATTACAACAAAGGAGATTCCACTGAAAGAACTTTCTAACCGTATGAGCTGTTCAGCAATGGAACTCTCTGCCTTGAAGTGTGGTGGAAACTCCTTCCTTGGAAACTTTTAAACAGAGGCCTTTGATTGTGTTTTTCCTGCATGGCAGGGGGTTGGACTAGATGGCCCATGTGTATTATTCTATGATTCTAGATTTACTTTCCACAAAGAGAAAGTGCCTCCATCAGGGTTTAGGGGATTTGTCCCTCTGCAAGACTATGTCCCACCCTATTCAGTGGATTTCTCAGTGACTAGAGTGGGCATTATATGAAAGATATGACAGGAAGGTTTGTTTCTGTAAGCTTGTTTGCCCATGTCCAATTCAATACAATCAATACGCCTTCACTACAGATTAAAATTGTATGTGTTTTAATAATCTTATAAGATACAGTCAGGCCTGTAGCGAGGGTTTTTTTTTAGGGGTTCAACCCCCCCCCCCCGAAATTTTTCAAGTTATAAAAAAAATCTCGTTTACTCATGAATTTTAACTGGTTAACCAAATCCCCATGCTAAGTCTATGAGATGCAAAACATTAAGAGTCCCTCCAGGCACTATCTCAAGCAGATATTGACAGGTTTGTAGCGGGGAGGGGTATGTGCTAGGGGTTCAACCCCCCCCCCGAAATTTTCAAAACCCCTCCCGAATTTTTTTTCTGGCTACGGCCCTGGATACAGTACATGTACGTGAATGTCTGGCATTACTGCATTTTGGATGGTCCTGTATTTGTGTTTGAAGGGTTTGTTTATAACATTTACAACTGACACTGTAGCTAACCTTCTCAAGGTGGCACAGACAGAATAAAAGTATGCACAATGGAAAGAATAACATTGCTTGAAAGTAACAGAAATGGAAATGTAGCAGCAATTGCAATATTTTAAAAGTCAATGATAAACACTGGGGCAGCTAGAAAATGCAACAATATGTAAACAGGGAAAGTGTTGTATTTTGAAAAGCACATTTAAACATACCATTAAGAGTAAAATAGATAGCAAGATGAGTATTAAAATTACAGAAGGCTTAAAAAAGTTGTGTTTGCTGCCAAAATGTGCATAGAGTTGGTGCTAGGCTAATTTTTTAAGAGGAGGCTTTTAACAGTTTGGAGGTTATCAAAGGAAGGCTGTTCTTGAGTAACCTCTCCTGAATCTTAGAATATGGAGTGATGTATAAACAGCATTACATAAACATTACGTAAGGTTTTCATACTTAAAAGTAGTGTGCATGCTAGCAAGGCAAGTAAGGATTGGGTTTGCTGAAAAATGTGGACATTTGTGTCTGGTGTAGTGCTGATTAAGTCTACAGTGACATTTTTGGTGTTTGTTTTTGTTTTTGTAAGACTGATCAAGATAAAGAATTCCTATATATGCTACTCTGTATTTTCAGAGGAAGTTACTGGCAACCCAAATACCCTAAAGGTACCAGGTTCTGTTGAATTTTGGAAACTAAGCAGGATCAGCCCTAGTTAGTACTTGGGTGGAAGACAAGGAATTATATATTTCAGAGGGAAGAAATTGCAAAATTAGCTCTGAATATTCGTTGTCTAATAAAATCTTCTGAAATTAATAGGGTTGTGATAAGCTGAAGGCACAAACACACAAACATTTATTGTACTTAATGCAATTGCTGATTTTACTCTTGGTTAAAGAGAGCCAGTGTGGTGTAGTGGTTTGGCCATTGGCATGTGATTCTGGAGACCAGGCTCGATTTTCTGCTCAACGATGGAGACCCACTTTGGGCAAATCATAGTCTCTCAACCTCAGAGGAAGGCAACACCTTGCAAAGGAAACCCTGTGATAGGTTTGCCTTAGGGTTGGCATAAGTCGGAAATGATTAGAAGGCATACAACATGAGAACTGAATTGGAGTGACTATTAGCTCTCACTGCCCTTCCAGGTTTCCTGTGCTGTGGCAACACCTAATGAGCATCACAAGGTTCATACTTTTTGTCCAGCTTCATCTAGGCTTCATTCTCACTTCTTAATAATTGGATTTCAAAGAGAGTCATTGCTTCAGATGCAGTCCATCTGTTTTGTTAAATGCCCAGCTGTAGACATATCACATCCCCTCTCCTTTTCACATGGCTCCCTGCAATAACAGGTTTAATTGTCACAGGCTCCTAAGAAGCAATCTGATTAGCAGATGTTAAGAGGGGACGTTTTCAGCAGGTTCTTGGTGTGAAGTGGTAATTTGAGAGGTCTTGTGTGTACGGGCTTGCAGAGGTCTGATTGATGGGTTGCTGGGCTTTGACTCGGCTAGTGCTTTGGAAATGACATCATTTCCACCACCGCCCGCCCCACTCCATCAAGACCAGGTGGAAATGTTTATGTGGAGAGCAGCCAGAGTGCCATTTGTACAGCTGGAAGGCTGTTGCTCCTCATAAGCAAATCAAGACAAAGTATAGGAACTCCTCCCTCGTGCAAAGCATACCAGCTGCATTCACATTCAGCTTTTGTACTGTCTTAGAAATTAAGGAGGGGAAGGGACTTACTATATTTTATTTATTCAGGCTTTGCTAAAGCACCATTGTTCTGTTGAGTATATTATCCTGAATGATTTATATTCTAATCCAAAAGGGGTTTTGAACTAGGATGGATTTTCTTACATTTCCCCTGTTTAACAGGGCTTTGTTTTACAGCAGTAAGTCTAAATTACATTGAAAGTCTATTAGACAGGGTATTTCTTCTTATTAATAGTGCTTAAACCTTTTAGATGCTTTACAAGTAACTGATACTGCTGTAAACAAATGGGAACTGCAACGAAATGGTGCAAATTGTGGCCAGCCGTCTAATCTTCTAATCCTTCCTTGGTCTGATCCAATCCTATCTTCACTATTTCTCATCATTTCATTGTGTCTGCAAATCTGCTCCAGAAAGTTATTGTTGTGTACCTTACAGTTGCTTCCTATTTATGACAACCATCAGGCGAGTCTGTCATGGGTTTTCTTGGCCAGATTTGTTCAGAAGGAGTTTTGCCAGTCCCTTCCTTTGAGATTGGGAGTGTGTGACTTGCCTAAGATCTCCCAGTGGGTTTATTTGGTGAAGCAGGGATTTGAATGTGCCAAGGTCAGTTAGACCTCAGTTACCATATCTATAATTATTTGTGGGGTTTTCTCCTAAGATCAAGGGTATCACATTACTTACATGGAGTACCTGCCTGTCTCTTTGACTGACTGACTGTTGTGTGAGTATAATATTTTAATTTTAAAAAGTATAGTATAACCATATGGATTCTGTCTCTGATCTTCTGCCAGCTGATGTCATAAGCATACATGATTAGCTGAGCATATGAAACATGTTCTTGGATGAGCAGTAGTATAATTGAAAGTGTGTGATCTAAAGAAAGGAATATAATAGATTTTAAAGCAAATAATGAAGAGTTCTGATGCCTGGGATCCATGTGTCCCGGCACCCTGAATGTGGCTTTCCCAGATGGTTCTGGGAAGCCTGCAACAGATCATGGAAACAATAGTATTCTCCTGTTTTGTCTGACCCAGCAACTGCTAACTCATACATACAGACAGTCTCCGAGTTATAAACATCAGGCTTACATACAACAAATAGTTCAGAATGGGGGTGAAACAAAATGTGAGATGAAATGTACCCCTTGAAAGGGTAATTCACTTCTGGAAGAGTTATCATGCAGGAAAGGTGTCACCAGTCATCAAGCCACATTTTTCACAATCCAATTATCACAGGAGCAGAAAGTGAGGTAAAATCTTCTGAACAGGGGCACAAACAGTGAAAGAGACATTAAAGGGGTGTTGACCCTTCCCTATGTTTTCCACAATTAAAAAAGGTCTTTGTCTAGAGTAACACTTTAAAAATGTATCTATTGCATCTTAAATACAGATTCAACTTGAGAACAAACTTACAGAATCTATCTTGTCCATAACTTGGGGACTGTCTGTACTCAATCTCTGAACATGAACTATCCGTTGAACTTGCCTCATTACATTTTAAAGCTATATATATCCTTTTCTTTTTCTGTTTTGAAATGGGATGACTCAATACACAATATTTGAAGTAGCCATGCAGATGTGTATAAAGCAGTAGTTCCCATATTTGGGTCTCCAGATGTTGTAAGATGGACATTGGCTTCCAGTGGACACAGATACTAATAACACATCTGGGAAGTCCAGTTTGGGAACCACTGTTTAAAGTGCTTCTTCATTTCAGTCCATTTCCTGGTCATTCTAACAGCAAGAGCTACTCAGTGCCAAAAGAACTGTAGCCACAACAACATACTCAAAGGAATGCCAGCATTCAAAGAAGTATTTGAGAAAACCTTAGGGAGAAAATAGGTTGTGTTTAAAGCTTTAGAACAGCCTACTAAAAACAGTGCCAACTCAGTGGCCACAAATGCTGAAGTTTCTTTTGGTGAAGGAAAAGAATTGAGGACAAATATCTGGGGCTGAGGCAGATCGGAATGGAGAATCTTAGAAGAGGACTTGGCTTGAGTGAGTGGCACACTAAACAAGAGCATGCCATAATGCCACATTTTGTTTTATATGAAATACAAGGAATATTTCAATGTTAAACCTTTGAACCATTGTCTTATAACAGAAGGTGACATTTTTAATGAGTGAGGTCTTTCTTCCACAAATTCTAAAACATCTGTATTTTAAATGGAGCTATTGTTTACAAATATTTCCATTTGTGTCCCTGAGCAGCAAGAGTGAGTGGGAATAATTTAAAAAACAGATAGAGAGGAAATCATTGTATTGTCCAGATGGAGTTTTATACATGTTATTTCCACAGTATTTTTTCCACTGATCACCTCACTGTTAATCTCATCAGTGTTGAAGAATAATAGCTCACCCTAGATAAACAGTTCTATTGCCACACTAAAGGCTAGCAGCTTTGTGACATTCAGATCTTTCCTTCTAAAAAGTAAACATTTGTTCCTTTTAAGAAATGGGAGAATCAGAGTTATTTCAAAATTGTAATTATAGTGGTAGCTAATGTCTGGGTTACTGCAATAATTGCTTGCTTAAAGCACCATTGTAAGCACCACTCACAGGTGTTCCTGATCAGATTATTACTTTGTGCCCTAACATATACCAATGAAATATTGTATTAGACCAGTGGTTCCCAACCTTTTTTTTTTTTTTTTACCAGGGCCCACTTTCACCAGAGACCACTTGACCAGGGACCGCTCTCCAACATTAGTACCAAAAGGGCTATGAATCAGTTTTTGGTCAAGTTTAGATTAGGTTTGGTTATTTGGGGTGCTGATTCGAAAAATTGCATTGACTAGACCACATCAGCTCTAGTTTCTGATACAGAACATATGCCATCCAGTAGTCGCCATCTGCTCACCTGTAGAAAACCATATTTAAAAATCAAGGGCTGATGTAGTCTATCCAATGCAATTTTCTGAATCAGCACCCCAAATAACCCCAACAACATGCCAAAAAACAAAGACACCAAGATATTTTTTTTTTTGGTTTGGGCTGTGTTATTATCCGTAGTAGTAACTGTGAGACTGCGGACCATATTTTAGTTCTTAGGGACCACTGGTGGTCCACGGACCACTAGTTGGGAACCACTGTATTAGATGAACATTGCAAGTTCTTTTGAAAATATTTGGAATTTAACATTTGGGACTCAAGTTGTCTTGCTGGTTGTAAAAAAACCCTTAAATATTTTGTTTGTATCATCCCTCTGAGCTTGATTACATGGCTTACATTGAGATGTCTATTTATTTGAAACTTCTAGACTGGAAACAATATTACCCCTCTATTGTTCATGTTTTGTTTCACGTTTACACCATTGGGTTGTTGTTGTTATTCTTGTTGTTATTTTTTATATAGCATCATTGAATATACACGGAACACTACAAAAAAGCAACAAAAATGGATCCTGACAATCTAAAATATATGTGTGTGCGCATACAAACAGAGAGGGAAAGAGGAATAACAAATCACAAAATTGTACAATACAATTGCAAAGCAAATCATCCCGATAAAATGCAAATTAAAATGCATACAGTATTATATAAATCAAACTGACAGTACATGTAATCAAAATATACAAGACTGCTGTGATTTTCTTAGTGAAGTTAGCATTGCTAAATAACCACTTAGTGTCACAAAAATGGCTGTTTGGTGGAGACAGCTTACCAGAAAAGCACTGCACCCTTTGTGCACAATGACAGAATGGAAGAAATCTAAGTCGTGGAAAGGTTTCAGCAACCCCTCTCCCCTGTAGTTTGCTTTTGCAAATTAGGATACATTTCTCATGTGAGAATGAAGACAGAATAGTCCAAATTGTCTTAGCATACACTTTTAACCACATGGATAGTAGTCAAAATAAAGTTATACACTGCATGAAGGAACAGCAAATGAATTCAAGTCATTTTGAATGTACAGTTTCATTCCCCATATCTGTGTGGGATCCATTCCTGGGCTTCACTTGGATAAGTGAAGCCTCAGATAAAAGCAAACTCTATTGAAATGAAGAATAGCTCAAGAATACCATAGAACCGTAATGGAGGACCTAGAAAATGCCTAGGGGATAACATATTTTATCTGAAAGGGGATAGATGAAACTGCAGGTATCGATCCCATGGATGCATTTACATCTGAATAAGAAATTTACGGTGCTCCATGCAGTCATGCCAGCCACATGACCTTGGAAGTGACTATGGACAACGCCGGCTCTTTGGCTTAGAAATGGAGATGAGCAACAACCCCCAGAGTCGGACACGACTGGACTTAACGTCAGGGGAAACCTTTACCTTTACCTAAGAAATTTTACCTGTGAGAATATTATGCAATATGCCTATAAATAGTTGTTTGTAATATGCTTATAACATGAAATATTTGCTTTTAGCTTTTTGACTTGGAAATAAATATTTTTAACAGCTTAACATTAGGGCCAGTGTCAAATCTTCCTTTTGGGCAAGATGGTTGAGAAGGCACTTGTCTCCCCATGGTAGGCATTTTTGAATGATACAAGTTACCTAGTCTCATTTCAAGTTGACTTCATTAAATTAAAGCTTAATGTCTTCCAGAAGCTCTAGCCAGATCATTTTAAATCATGAGTATTAAATTATGAATATTAAATTGTGTAATGGCTTTTTAATACAGATCTTTTAAAATCAAGTTTTAACTGGTTTATGTATTATGCATGTTTAACTGATCATATATATTGTATTTGAATATATTGTTATTCCATACAGGTAAGAAATATTATTATCACTGCTACTGCTGATATTCTTGGCACATTCTTTGGCATGGTTTGAAGGGGAAAACGTAGTTGGGATATTATAAAAACATTCCAAATTTAATTTCTTATAAATACAGAAACATTTTGCTTTCCTTTGAAATGTTTTGGTAAATAACTTATGAGTTCTTTGTTCATATATCCAGGATGATTCCTTTGTCTATTTCAGAAATGTGTTGATAAGAAAATATTGGGAATGATTGTGACATAGGACTTTTTATCCTGTTCCTTTTATTCCCAGCACCCTCCATTTTTGTAGTGACTGAAAAAGAAGAAATATAGTACATTTATCATAAATTTGGTGACATGGAGTTGCAAATTTTAATCCATGTTCATGTTCAGTTGAGGGAATTGTTTTGCAGATATTTTTCTACATTCAAAGTCATCTGTATGCAGTGAGTGCTGTAGTATTCTTCAGTTGAATTCATGTGTAATCAGTGTAGGGTTAACTATCTTAAAAGTTAATTAGTTTGGATCCCCTTGTGTTTACGCTTGAGTGTAAACTTTGTATTTGTGGCACAGACATAAATGTGTATGAAACACAAGACTAGTACAGTACTAAATTCTTTTGTGGTGATATGTGGACAAATTTGGAATTGTTACGCAAGATGCCAAATCTTTTGCTAAGTGATGTATTGTGAAATCTGACTTTGATGTAATTTCTCAAGAGAAGAACGCCCTTATCCTCAGCAAATGATGTTGTTGCCCCTTCTTTTTTTTCCTTTTGTATTCCATTACTTCACAACTTTTCCACTTGCGACCCCTTTTCATCTGATATATGTTTCTTTACATCAGATATATAGGTACAGTATATAAAATAGATTTAAATCAAACATTTACTGATAATAAATCAGCCGACTTTAAAAGCAAAGGATCCCTGTCAAAGTGCGGAAACAGATTTTTCTTAAAGCTATTAGTCTCACTATTTAGAGCTCTTTATGACATGATAGTTTTCAAAGTACAGATAAAACAAGCCCCTGTTTTGAATGTATTGGGATACTGAGTGCAGAAAGAGATGGAGAAGCAAGATGAAGATGAAGAAAATAAGCTCATACAGGATCAAGGAATAGACAAAAAGCCAGTGAAGGGATTTAAGGAGAAGACTAATTGTCAGAGCAATGAGAAGAGAGAATTTTTGGCAGCCAAATGCATGTGACTAGATTAAGATAGGACAACTGGAGAATAAAGGGAAGAAGACGGCAGTTGTCACTTTGAGAACACACTAGCCTGAAGTGTTTTATTAAAGGGAAAGTGAGAAAGAGGCTCATTTTTGTAATGGTTGAATGGGAGATGTAACATGATTTAATGAAGGACAATTTAGGGAGCAAAGGAGATGCAAGAATTGGAAAATCAAAATTTGATACTATTGCCTACATTAAGTCTTTAATAGCTTTCAAAGATCTACAGAGATACTCACAGGAACATCTCAGCAAACGGGAGTCCAAAAGTAGCAGGTTAAAACCCGGAACCTCAATTGGTGGCTGATACCAGATGAGAAATTCCCTCCTGGGCACACAGAAGACTGGGTGACTTGGAAGGCACTGAGCAGACTGTGCTCTGGTACAATGAGATACAGAGCCAATCTTAGGAAATTAGGCTTCAAAGTGGAGTCCATGACGTGAGTGTGGAGAAGAGCAAACCACAGACCACTTACTACAATGCAGCCTTAGCCCCGCTACATGCATGATGGAGGACCTTCTTACAGCCACACCAGAGGCACTCCAAGCTTCTGGTCAAAAGAAATCTAGTATAATGCCAAGTTTGTAACTTCGTTTATGTTTTTTAATACATTATAACTGTATCCTCAATTCGCTTCTGACATGATAAATAAAATCCAAGTATTTGATAGCATAGCACAAGTTGAAGGTTATGTCTTGTTTGAAATGTCACTGCTTTCAACTTGCCGTTGGTTCAGGCAGTTCTTTCATTTCTGTAGTTCTTTTAAGTTCTTTCTGCTGAGAAAAAGAGCAGTAGTCTTTATATGAAACACCTTGTGTGAGATGCCTTTGCTCTTTTCTTTACTGATCTAGAGACCAAGATCTCCACTAGACTGCCACTTTTGCATTCTTGATGAGGGAGTGAAGACACCTCTGACTTAGACGCTGACAGAGTTGAAGTTAATAGGGGTTCTCTTTCCATTCCAAATGGATATCTGTGTATATTTCTAGGTATAGGAATGTGCACTAGGGAAAACAAACCTGATGCCATAGTATATTTTCTCTCTGTAGATGAGATTTGGAATCTTGATTAGCAGCATGCATAAAATGATAGGCATGATTTCTGGCCCAGAGGTTGAAGAGCTGCACATGGATATGAATAAATATATAAGGATATACATGGATCGGATTAAGGCTTTTGCACAAGGTCTGATGGATGATTGGTATATATATTTGGTGTTGCATTGTTTTAAATTTTTATATATTGTATTTTACTATGTTATTTAATTATTTTAACTGTTTTATTCTTATTTTATTGTATTATGATGTACTGGTAGTGATCCTACCAGTTGTGTAAGCCGCCCTGAGTCCCCTCGGGGAGAAGGGCGGGGTAGAAATATTGGAAATAAATAAATAAATAAATAAGGATGCATACTCGTACAGTAGAGTCTCACTTATCCAACCTTCGCTCATCCAATGTTCTGTATTCTCCAACGTAGTCTGCCTCTCTAGGCAGCAATGTGCAGCTGTTTCTCTAGGCAGCAACGTGCAGCCAACATGCCCAACAACAACATAAGTGCAGCCACACTCCCAAACAAGTGGCAGACCTGTTGTAAAACATGATGTTTTGGTGCTTAATTTGTAAAATCATAACGTAATTTAACATTTAATAGGCTTTTCCTTAATCCCTCCTTGTTAACCAACATTTTCGCTTAGCCAATGTTCTGCTGGCTCGTTTATGTTGGATAAGCGAGAGTCTACTGTATATGCAAAAACACAGGCAGACACAAAAGCAGAAGCAGTTGACCATTTTCCTGCTCCCCTTCCATACCAATGTACAGTTATGTGGAGGTTTAAGCCTTCCCTCCCTGCTTGCTGAGATGGGAATACTGCAAAATAAGGGGGAGTAAAGTCTTCCAACATATGGACACACTATCAATTTTTGCCAAGATTTCTCCAATTTCTCCTTATAGCAGCACTTGTGTAATATTTGTTTCCCTGCTGCCTGGCTGAGCTGTGAGGAAAGGTAGGTGGAATTCCTGGACTTTCAGTGGAGTCCAGAAGAGTTCCCACTTGTCCAGATAATGCGCTAACGTTTATTTTTGTTTTATGGTAAACGATTATTTAACTGTGCAAGGGATACAATGTAGATTTAGTTGCAATATTTTTCCAGTTTACAAGAAGTTTCACATGTTACAAGTGTTAAAGAAAGATCTCCCCTTACCTCATTTCCTTAGCTTATAAATGAGGGCTGCCCATAAATTCCTAGACCCTTTGCAGTTGCTTCCAAAATGTAGGAGTGATTCACTTGGCTAGCTTCATTTTCCATTATGAGTAGACATTTTGCTTTTGTACCAGATTCCCCATGGAACTAAGTCATGGGAAGTGGCTGATATACATCTGGATCATACACCAATGCCTTGCTCAAAAAAGTGATTTCAGAATCTCTAATCAGTAGAATTTGCTCATAACTGTCCATGAGGGTTGCTTAATCACACTGAATTTGAATCATGTGGGACACCTAGAAAATAACTCTTCCTGAATACCACTTTATGGTCTCCCTTTATTTATTAGGTTTTTGTTCTAGAGACTTAATAAGCTGTTTTCCAGGCAGATGGCAAAATAAATTACTCATCATCTTAAGTAGTTTTTCAGAAAATATCTAATCAGTTTCACTTCCTGAATACCAGACAAGCTGAGTAAAAAGATTGTAGTAACAGAGTGAGTTTGTTTGGTTTCCAAGATACATTTGTGATATCTGTGCACTAATCCTCCAGAAAGAAGGCCTTCAGATCAGGTTTAACAATGAAAATGGCTTTTTTGGAATTAGGACTTGAGAAATGCTGGACTCTGAAGTAATTATGGATCACAGATGGTTGAAGTTCTTGTTTTCACATATTGGTCTCCCCTTAATAGTAACATTTTCCTGCTTTTCATAGATTGTGTTGTCGAAGGCTTTCATGGGCAGGATCACAGGGTTGTTGTATGTTTTCCGGGCTGTATGGCCATGTTTTGAAACATGGCCATACAGCCCGGAAAACATATAACAACCCTTTTCGTATATTGTTCTGTCCTTAATAAATTATCTCCTTGCATATCCTTTTACTTAACTTTGTATGTACAGATTAAGAAATGTTAAATTGAACACATATTATTTCCACACCAACCACTATATTCTAGGGCTGAATTTTGAAAGTTCCCATTTGTATCTATTGGCTGAAGCGGTTCACCTGGTGCCTATGTGGCTTTTCACAGCACTCCGATATCAGGCAATAGCAAAGGAAGGCAGAGTGGGGGCTTTTTCCTTGATATGCCAAAAAGCCCAGAATTGGGTGAAAAGTGAGAACTACATCAGCCAAAAACATACATGTATATCACAGTCAATAAAGTGGCGTGCTATAGCAGTTAGCCTTGGACAGAGGAGATCCATGTTTGCCATGATATTCACTGGGTAAACCTGTGTCAGTCATAGTTTTCAGCCTGCTCCACTTTCTGACTTGATATGAGAACAGAAAGAGGGGTAAAAGGAAACATACACGGGGTGCCTTAAGCTCATTGCAGAAAGAGTAGGTTTAAAATGGAGCAAATATAGTACAACCTCTGTGTCCGCAGAGGATTCATTCCTGAATTTACCATGGAAACAGGAAACTATGGATAATAACAAACTTTATTGAAATGAATGAGTTCTCCCTGGTCATCCTGCAGGGGCTAGAAAATTCTAGAAAGGACATATTTTGTGAGTTGTGGGTAGGTGAAACCATGAGTACTGGTCCCAGGAGTCATACTGTGAACAAGACACTGAGGTGAGATATAATATCTTAAGGGGCATTTTGTTAGGATTGGAGGTGATCTACCACATTATTAATTGATGAAGAGTTATAGATTTATTTTTTAGTTCACACGGGGTGGTTTGTAGAAACCTTATAGGTGTGTTGCTAGAAATCAGTATTTGTCAGAATGCAGCAAGAGTGGCAAGAAGCATTTGGAAGTGGAAGGGTAGAAACAACACACAACTCCAGTTCTGGTTGCATACACATACCCTGGTTGTATGCATTGATAACTGAACCAGATCTGATTGCATAATAGATTTTGAAGACTCTAATCTGACTTCCTTTAGTCTGAACTCTGTTTTCAATGGTGTATGTGTAGGAAGAGTAAAAAATTATGTGTTAAACAGCGCTTAAGCTGCTTTCTCCTTCCTGAGAATCAGCAAGTTTTTCCCTTTCTGATTCTGGAATATATCAGACAGTCAGTGGCTTATCTGAACTACAGTAGAACTTGCCTTCGTGTAAGCCTTATATGTACACTGAACATATACTCAAAGGATTAAATCAAATGCATCTGTAGCAGCATTGTGCACCACTTACAGTTGGAGTTCAGTAAAGCTGTGCAAATTTCTTTTTCTTCCTAAAAAAAAAACCCCAGAAACATCTGTAAAATAAATTACGCATTTCAGAGTCAAACCATTTATAATGTGAAATGAGTTCATACTTGAGTTTTGAAATTACGACAGGGAATTGTGCACAAAACATTTGGTGTTGTTGCTTGATTAGGGTGACTACGACTTAGGTCTATGGAGAGAAACAAGCAAGGGAGAGCTTTTCTAACTAATTTCTTCCAGACCTTGCAGGAGACTTTAGTTCTTCTACTGCATTATTAATTTATGAGTTGAAGGCAATATAATATCTATAAATCTGATTTAGTGCTTGACTTTTTCCTGGTTTGTATAGGACCTGCTCCTCAAAGCACAGATGAAAAGCCAACAAAAGCTGCCTTCATGTATATATATATCTGTATACTTGTGAGTAGGATCTTTTTTTAGTAAAATGGATAAATTCTGACTATTGAAACAATTTAAACTGATTTTTAAACAATGTTCAAAGTACAAACTTCTTAAGATAAAATGTGAATGAAGACAAACTCTTAAATAAATCCATGTATTCTGGTATCAGATGCAGACTGTTAAGGATGTTTTACACAAGGAACTGATAACTGGTTCTTTTCAGGCTGAACTTTATAAATATGCCATTGCAGATTATTTTTGTGTGCTTGGTGCAGGGAATGGGGTTCTCATTCTGAAATTCAGGCTTCAGGGATAGCCCTGGACATCTTCACTCACTCTGCCAGGGCAGTCTGCTGCTCCTTTTACTGTCCTTTGTGTGACCTCATCCTAATTTGTTTCTTTCTAGTTAGAGATTGCTTCCAAAGGTCTTTTATTTCCTAGTGAGTTCCACACCACTTCTTCCACGACACTCCCTTGTTCCTTGTTCCCTATTACATTTCAGTTTCTTGATTTTTCTTCCATTTGTTTAGTTTCAAAGTAAAATTGCATTCCTAAAATTACATCCCTCCAGGCATTCCTTTTGGTTAAACCAATGAGGTTTTCACCAGATTTCCCCCCACTTCAGGATGGAATGAGGTTAAGAGAGTCTCCTAAACTATATGATTCCCAGCTGCATGATTCCCACCCCTGGTTTTGGTGATCAGGAACAAGTTAGAGAGAGCTTGGGCTTTCTCTTTTTGCTACTACTGAATACACAAGAAAAGTAACACATTTACTTTAGAATAGGGTTGGGAGACATGTGGCCCTCCTGATGTTGTTGGGCTGCAGCTTGTAATGTCCCTCACATTTACTTATACTGGCTAGGGCTGATGGAGTTGCAGTTCACTACCTTAAAGGTCTCATCACATGCATCCCTGATTCAGAGCAACAGTTCTGTGTTACATGTGAACACAAACACTGTCAGAGTAATTTGCAGCGCAGCAATAGTTGGATAGAATCAGTGGAACGCAGAACGAAGAGACATCAGAGACGTTGGTAAAACTATACAAAGTTTTACTGACTTCAGTAATAATCAAGACAAACAGGCTTGCAGACAAAAGACGAACACAGGACTCTCACTCTAGGCAGACAGAACTCGACTCAACTCAGAACAGAACTGAACAGAACTGATGCAATCAGCAATGCACACACACTTGTGTCTGGATACTCCCCAGCTCCAGCCACACATCAAGGTCATCACAGCTTCTTAGTAATTAACTCTTTCCAGACTATAGTACACTCTGGATGATACAATCAGTATGCAATACAGGAAAGACACAAATTTCATTTAAACACTACCAATACACAAATCCCACATTAACAAACTGCATTTTGGTATGATCTTAACATATTTAGTTGACATACTAGAATCTGCAAACCATAGCTTGAACTTCTGACAGTAAAGATAAAAAGAGAAGCCTTCCTTCACAAACCACTATATAGAAAGTAACAAGGGACAGGGTACAAGGCATAGTGTCTATGTAATTTGTTCCTAATTATTTGATCCATGGTTTAAGTTAATAGACAACACACAACCTACACATTACATGTGGCTCCCTAGACCTCTCTTGTGTTTCAGCTGAGGATGCCCCTGGAATTCTTGTCCAGCTATTACCACCACAAATTCAAAGAGAGCCAAACATCCAGGCGTACCCTGGGCAGCGTCCTTGCAGACTGCCAATTCTTTCACACCAGAAGTGACTTGCAGTTTCTCAAGTCACTCCTGACATGAAAAAAAACCCCATTCATCCAGCAAAAGTGAGCAAACTCTGAGAGCTTGGAGAGTTATCCCCTCATACTGATGATTCTTAACTTTTTTGATCCCTTTGCTAGTCAGGTAAAACCACAGGCCCCTTCTCAGAATACAGCAGCAGATAGTTTTATGATGCTTGACATGGGTATATCTTTAAATTAAATTTTAGGATATATTCAAAACTATGTTCGACAACTTCCCCAAAATGTTAATGCCTGAAAACTACTGTAATTTTTGCATACCTTCCTAAGTGAAGGAAATGTAGATTTCAGTCAGAGAAAATGAAGTTAATAAGTTGATTTTTTTTCCAGTTCAAGCTGACAGACCATCTGAATTCTTTTCACAGATCCGTAGTTAAGAACCTCTGTTCTATATCTTCTTTCAGAAGACAATCTCTGGCTTTAAGATTTTTCGCTCATCTTAGCAGTCCTGACAACTGTAGCTTCGGCTCCTAGTCTTTAGCTTTGCTCCCATGCCAGCATTACTGAACTAAACCACCTCTTGCCCCGCTTTCACTTCCGTCTCTTCTCTGACTCTCAAGGTCTTAGAATTTACTCAACCCTGGTTTATGTGATTATCGGAAATGAACTTTTATAGCCCCCCTTTCACTGCCCACTTCAGCAAAATCCCAGAACATATCCTCTTTTTTCTTTATTATCATTATTATTTTTCTTTCTATCCTGTATTTACCTTATTACTCAGTAGACATCCATGTCTTGCATTTTGTATTCTCATATGTCTTATTATAACCCTCTGTGTGGTCTTTTGGATAGGATGTGCTTCCTTAGCATCGCACCACCTTGTATCCATTAATCTGAATCACATGGTTGAGTGGAGTGTACATCTAACAGTAAGAAGTGCTTTTTACATTCAAGAACCTTCAGTTGTTATTATCCTGTAATTAGAAATTTCCTTGCTGTAAAAGCTTTGAAATAATGTTATCAAGGCCAACTGTGATTTGTTCAGCGTAGCAAAGAATTCTATCTCCCCCCCCCCCATCAGTAGTATAAATGTAATTTTCTTTTAATTCAATCCCTTTTCCATTTATAGTCAAACCTGCACATCCACAGGTTCTGAATCCATAGATTCAAATATTCGGAAAAAATATTCCAAAAAACAAATCTTGATTTTGCCATGTGTTGGGTAGTGTAGCGGTAGGCATATTGTGCTGTAGATAAAGGTTTTCCCCTGACATTAAGTCTAATTGTGTTCGACTCTAGGGGTTGATGCTCATTTCCATTTCTAAGCCAAAGAGCCGGCATTGTCCATTGACACCTCCAAGGTCATGTGGCTGGCATGACTGCATGGAGCACTGTTACCTTCCTGCCAAAGCAGTATCATAGAATCATAGAATCATAGAATAGTAGAGTTGGAAGAGACCACATGGGCCATCCAGTCCAACCCCCTGCTAAGAAGCAGGAAATCGCATTCAAAGCACCCCCGACAGATGGCCATCCAGCCTCTGCTTAAAAACCTCCAAAGAAGGAGCCTCCACCACGGCCCCGGGGAGAGAGTTCCACTGTCGAACAGCTCTCACAGTGAGGAAGTTCTTCCTGATGTTCAGGTGGAATCTCCTTTCCTGTAGTTTGAAGCCATTGTTCCGTGTCCTAGTCTGCAGGGCAGCAGAAAACAATCTTGCTCCCTCCTCCCTATGACTTCCCTTCACGTATTTGTACATGGCTATCATGTCTCCTCTCAGCCTTCTCTTCTGCAGGCTAAACATGCCCAGCTCTTTAAGCCGCTCCTCATAGGGCTTGTTCTCCAGACCCTTAATCATTTTAGTCGCCCTCCTCTGGACGCTTTCCAGCTTGTCAACATCTCCCTTCAACTGTGGTGCCCAAAATTGGACACAGTATTCCAGGTGTGGTCTGACCAAGGCAGAATAGAGGGGGAGCATAACTTCCCTGGATCTAGACGCTATTCCCCTATTGATGCAGGCCAGAATCCCATTGGCTTTTTTAGCAGCCGCATCACATTGTTGGCTCATGTTTAACTTGTTGTCCACAAGGACTCCAAGGTCTTTTTCGCACACACTGCTGTCAAGCCAGGCGTCCCCCATTCTGTATCTTTGATTTCCATTTTTTCTGCCGAAGTGAAGTATCTTGCATTTGTCCCTGTTGAACTTCATTTTGTTAGTTTTGGCCCATCTCCCTAGTCTGTCAAGATCGTTTTGAATTCTGCTCCTGTCTTCTGGAGTGTTAGCTATCCCTCCCAGTTTTGTGTCGTCTGCAAACTTGATGATCGTGCCTTCTAACCCTTCGTCTAAGTCGTTAATAAAGATGTTGAACAGAACTGGGCCCAGGACAGAGCCCTGCGGCACTCCACTTGTCACTTCTTTCCATGATGAAGACAACGCATTGGTGAGCACCCTTTGGGTTCGTTCGCTTAGCCAATTACAGATCCACCTAACAGTAGTTTTGTCTAGCCCACATTTTATTAGTTTGTTTGCCAGAAGGTCGTGGGGGACTTTGTCGAAGGCCTTACTGAAATCCAGGTACGCTACATCCACAGCATTCCCTGTATCGACCCAACTCGTAACTCTATCGAAAAAAGAGATCAGATTAGTCTGGCATGACTTGTTTTTGGTAAATCCGTGTTGACTATTAGCAATGACCGCATTTGTTTCTAAGTGTTCGCAGACCACTTCCTTAATGATCTTTTCCAGAATTTTGCCTGGTATTGATGTGAGGCTGACCGGACAGTAATTGTTTGGGTCGTTCTTTTTTCCCTTCTTGAAGATAGGGACCACATTCGCCCTCCTCCAATCTGCTGGGACTTCTCCTGTTCTCCAAGAACTCTCGAAGATAATTGCCAGTGGTTCTGAAATAACTTCCGCTAGTTCCTTCAGTACTCTTGGATGTAGCTGATCTGGCCCTGGGGACTTGAATTCGTTTAGAGTGGCCAGGTGTTCCTGGACAACTTGTTTCCCTATTTGGGGTTGGATTTCCCCCAATCCTTCGTCCATTCCATGTAGCTGAGGTTGAAGATGGCTTTCTTTTTGTGAGAAGACCGAGGCAAAGAAGGCATTAAGTAGTTCTGCCTTTTCCCTGTCCCCTGTCGCCATCACCCCATCTTCTCTTTGCAATGGCCCTATCGCCTCCTTTTTCTTCCTTTTTCTACCAACGTAAGCAAAAAAGCCTTTTTTGTTGTTTTTTATGTCCCTGGCAAGCCTGAGCTCATTTTGCGCTTTAGCCTTGCGAACCTTTTCCCTACAGGTGTTGGCTATACGTTTGAATTCTTCTTTGGTGATTTCTCCCCTTTTCCACTTCTTGTGCATGTCACTTTTGAGCTTTAGCTCAGTTAGAAGTTCTTTGGACATCCATTCTGGCTTCTTTGCACTTGTCTTATTTTTCTTCTTTGTTGGCACTGTTTGCATTTGCGCCTTGAGTATTTCACTTTTGAAAAACTCCCATCCATCCTTAACTCCCTTGTTTTTTAATATCGGCGTCCATGGAATGCCGCTCAGTAATTCCTTCATTTTTTGGAAGTCAGCTCTCTTAAAGTCGAGAATGCGTGTTTGACTTGTCTTAGTTTCAGCATTCCTTTGTATTGCAAACTGCAGGAGCACATGGTCACTTGCCCCTAAGGATCCAACCACTTCAACTGTATTGATCAGTACTTAATGATCTACTCACATTTGCATGTTTTCAAACTGCTAGGTTGGCAGAAGCTGGGGCTAACAGCAGGAGCTCACCCTGAATCCCGGACTCGAACCACTGACCTTTCGGCCAGCAAGTTCAGCAGCTCAGTGGTTTAATCTGCTGCACCACCAGGGGCTCCTACTGTTCTGTATTGTCCTGCAATTTTACAGATCCTCATACTTTCTCTGAAACTCATTTTGAGTTGTTTGCCATTATATATCTTATGCCATTGTGTATAATGGGACTTGAGTATCCACATGTTTTGGTATCCATGGGGGGTTCTGGAACCAAACCCCAGCCGATAAAGGGAGCACTATGGTTCTTTCTTTCAACACTCTTTCATTGGAACTTAAGGTTTAGGATCAAACCGATGTTAGGGTTTTGCCACCACTTCAGTAGGAAATTGATAATGCATCATGGTGGATAGAGTGGGTTGCTAAACCTCATATGCAAGACAATTATTAAGAGAGAGATGTCCACTTGTCCTGTTTATATGGTAGGCTGCCTTCATGGGCAGTGCTCCTTCTGTTGAAGTAGTGCTGCCTCCATGTGGTGGAGTGTACTGACTTCCCTCAGTAACAGATCTTTTAGTTTCCTGCTCTTCAATTTAATCCCCTTCCATTCTTCATAGAATATGTTTTCAGTTCCATATTTTCTGGTACACTGTATGGTAACATTTCTGGTTTTTGTCTGACACCTGCTAGATTTAATACTAATTACTTTTTCCATTCCTTGTCATTTCTTCCAACGTGTGTCATCATGAATCTGTCACAAACATTCCCTTTCCCGATATAATCCCCACAGTTGTATGTTTATTACAGTAGAGTCTCATTTATCCAACATAAATGGGCTGGAAGAATGTTGGATAAGCAAAAATGTTGGATAATAAGGCAGGATTAAGGAAAAAGCCTATTAAATGTCAAATTATGTTATGATTTTACAAATTAAGCACCAAAACATCATGTTTTACAACAAATTGACAGACAAAGCAGTTCAGTACACAATAACGTTATGTAGTAATTACGAACTTGGCACCAAAACATCGCAATGTATTGAAAATGTTGACTCCAAAACATTGGCTACTAACAAATTGACTACAAATAAAGATAGAATTGCCTACAATGAATGCTTTTTATTCAACAGCACAAGGAACAGTTGCATGGTGTTCCTCTGCTTCCAGTTAATGAGGCTGCACAACCATAATTATAAGTGTAATTGAAACAATTACACCTGAAAAGGATTTAAAATAATCCCATGTTACAATCATAATGTAATATGGACAGAGAGAAAGGGAATTAATTACGAGCTAGTCATTGTAACAACATTGTCAGATATTAAATCCATAAAAAGTTCAGTCCTTGCTGCCTAGAGAAACAGCTGTGGATCCGAGTGGGAGGCAAACTGTGTTGGATAATCCAGAATGTTGGATAAGCGAAAGTTGGATAAGTGAGACTCTATTGTACTTATTTTTAGTTTTCTCTGCTGTGCATACCTGGTTTAATTGCTTCCTTATGTTGCATGTTCCATTCAGTTAATTCTGAAAGGTTTACTAAAACATGTTTTTCTCTTCAGCAAACAAGACATCATTTTTAGGGGTAATAGGTAAATAGGCTGAGATAGTGACAACTTCCTTTTCTGATGGTTCAGTGTGTACAAACTTTATTTCATGCACAAAACTATTTTAAATATGTTGTGTATAAAGTCACCTACAGGCTGTGTATATAGGTAGTTTATGAAACAAATGAATATTGAATCATAGAATCATAGAATAGTAGAGTTGGAAGAGACCTCATGGGCCATCAAGTCCAACCCCCTGCCAAGAAGCAGGAAAATCGCATTCAAAGCATCCCAACATATGGTCATCCGGCATCTGTATGCAGATGATGTTCAGTTCTACTACTCCTTTTCACCAGATGCTAAAGAGGCTGTCCAGGCTGCTGTGACGGTCTGGATGAGAGCGAATAAATTGAAGTTGAATCCAGACGTCCTCCTGGTCAGTCGTAAGGCAGAACAGGGTATAGGGTTACAGCCTGTGCTGTAACCCTATACCCTGTCCAAAAATAACCTTTCCAAACTTTACTTTTTTGGGTTGTTGTGTGTTTTCCGGGCTGTATGGCCATGCTCCAGAAGCATTCTTTCCTGAAGTTTCGCCCACATCTATGGCAGGCATCCTCAGAGGTTGTTTTTTTTCCTCTTCATGTCAGGAGCAACTTGAGTTGCTTCTGGAGTGAGAGAATTGGCCGTCTGCAAGAACGTTGCCCAGGGGACGCCCGGATGTTTTGATGTTTTTACCATCCTTGTGGGAGGCTTCTCTCATGTCCCCGCATGGAGCTGGAGCTGATAGAGGGAGCTCATCTGCGCTTTCCCCGGGTGGGATTCGAACCAGGTCAGCAACCCAACCTTCAAGTCATGAGGCTTTAATCCACTACTCCACCGGGGGCTTCACCGGGGGCTCCTGCTATAGATGTGGGCGAAATGTCAGGTAAGAATGCTTCTGGAACATGACCATACAGCCCGGAAAACACACAACAACCCAGTGATTCTGGCCATGAAAGCCTTCAACAACACATCTTTACTTTTTTATTCAACAGCACAAGGAACAGTTGCATGGTGTTCCTCTGCTTCCAGTTAATGAGGCTGCACAACCATAATTATAAGTGCAATTGAAACAATTACACCTGAAAAGGATTTAATATAATCCCTTGTTAACAATCATAATGTAATATGGACAGAGAGAAAGGGAATTAATTACGAGCTAGTCATATGTAAATAATGCCAAGGTTCTGGTAAATATGTAGACCGTAGAAAGTTGTCTTACACATTTATGTAGACTGGACTGATTCAGAATAACTCCTCGTGGAATATAGTGTAATCTTCACTATTGAAGACTTTCTATAAATGTGTAATATAAAATCATAATGATTCATGCAGCATTTGGTCATTTTTTTTCCTTTTCAGAGTTCAGTTACAATGTAGAATCCCTATTTAGAGCAATGGGAGGATATCCCAAGCTTGACATAATCTGTGTTGGCTGTATCCAGAGAGATAATTTAGGCATACAAGAAAGGGGATTTCATTGGGGGATCTTGAACATTGAATGATTTCATCTGGAATGGTTTCATCTGGAACAAAAGAGGTGAAATTCCTAGTTGTCCTCCCAGTTTATAAATTCTTAAACAGTTATGTTATTTTAGTATTTGTGGCCAAAGTTGCTCTGGGTAACACATGCTTTCTGTTCCAGTGACTTGCACCTTTCTTTTGAGATACCAAGAAATGCCAGGCTGTCTGCATTCTTTTTCCCATATATAAAGTTTAATAAGTTTTGGAAGCACAGCAAATCTGCAGTAAGTTTTCAAAACACAATGCTTTGGCTATAGACGTAAGGAATTTGAAATACAATAACAAAGAGTAATTGGAACATATCCACAGTCCAGGAAATTGAAACTTCGATGATGCAGGAAAATGTTAGGAGTCTGACATTTTTGCCACCAAAGGAAAAAATATCAAGTGGTACATTAAAGAGTTACATATATGAATTACAAATCAATCAACGTTTTAATGGATATTTATTTAAGATTCATGTTTCTGGTGGAATATGTTTCACTTCTTATATGTTTGACTTGTCACATGTTTTTTTATATATATATTTCAAGTAGAGGGTAAGTAATGCTTCTCCTTTGCAACATTAGAAAGATATTGATTCATCTCAGGCATAGCATGGAACTGTTTGAGTTTAGATAATTGTTGCCATATTAAGGACTAACAGCCATTTGAAAGCTAGGGAGTCAGAGGAGCATTGTTTCCAAATTTGCCATGTGATCTTGATGACCACATCCATACTGTTTTGTGATGGACCACATAATGTGCTAAGGTGAAATAACCTAGGGGCTAAATACAATCATCAGGGATTTATGTTTGGGTGTAGAAAACATGCCTTTCTATGTAGAGAAATAAGAACCATACAAAAGTTAAGAAAGCAGAACTTACGCAACTGTCAGATGATCTGCATGACTACTTTCATACCCAATTATGCCACATCACATGACAAACAAAGAAAAGGTTACTTATGGGCTCAGTCCAGCTGACAATGACTTTCCACATCATCTTCTGCAGATCCTCATTCTAAGAATTATGATCTTGTTACTTCTGCACATAGCTGCTTTCTCCCATGCAAGTTGCCATGTAGGCAAACTCAAACAACAGCTGACGTGCGTATGGACAGTGACATGACAGTCACAATGACTCGTGCTACCACTTATTATGAAAAAATTAAAACACCAAAATGGAATCCTCTTAAGCATTTACGAATGTGTTACATTTGTGACTGTTTTTTATTGCTTAATCTCCATGTAAAGCCTAGTCCAAAGGATTTGTTGGTTTGTGAAGTAAACTCCACTTAATGGGCAGTAACTGCTGTGATGAAGGAGGTCTGTCCTGTTATTGGGGAAGCAGCAGACTCTCCTTGCACAAGCAATCTCTAGTGTGAGGAGGAATTGAAACAGGGACCCTGCTTATTATACCTATTGCAATGGAGATCATGCATGAGATGTGATGAGAACATCAGTTAGCTGCTTCCTGAGAGACAGGGAAAAGAGGCTTGTTGAAAGAGGTATCTACTGTCTGCTAAATGGGAATGGTGGGCTGAGCCAGGGTTTAAGTGTCCTGTAAAGCAATTGACAAAACATATTGCTGTTTGCACAAGGAAGGAGAGAATAGTACCAACATTGTACTAGTTTTGCTGACACTTCAGTTATCTGCTACTTTAGAAGATAGACTTTTGTTAAAAATGTAGTTCACAATCAGGATTTAAGTGGGTAGGATGTAGCTATTCTGTGGCCTAGTTGTCTGAACTTCATTGGAACAAGTATTAGCCATTGTAGAAGTGAAATTTTGGGCTAAACATTCTGTCTTTGGGAAGGATAATCACAATGTTTGATTCAAAAGCTTAACTATCTTTGCAATATTTCAATTTTTCTGGACATTCCATCCTTGATCTCAGAAAAACTGTCCTTGGACTTTAAAGATGTTACAAAGGAAGATTGGAAAGAGAAACAGTGGAATTGGAATATGTCAACAAGCTCCAGTCCATCAACAGTGGGTTTTATGTCACACAAGAAATATTATAACACACTAGTTAATGCCCCAGCCTCTTGAGGGCGTCCTTGGCCCATTTTATCACATCACATTATATTCCAGTATTTTCCTCCACTGTTTACATGGTTATCTACTTACCTTATCTTTAGATAACATTTTCCTTCCTGTCTTTGTCCCCCAATGACACTTCATGCCCACAAATTTTGCATTTCTGTGGCTATTCACATGCAGTCTGCCTACAAAAGTCTGTTCCTAGGCATTTCATGCACCTGAGAACATAGACTAGGAAAGTTCATGCTACCAACTTTGTTCCCTTAGTCTCTACAAAATTCCTTTGCATATTGATAGCCTTACAACAGCCGTGACTACTATAATGTACGGTTCCTTGCTATTTCCCCCTTATTCTATTCCTATGTCCCTTTTCAGCCCCATGGACGAAGAATATAAACTTTCTATCTTTTTAAGAAGAATGCCTTCTGCTGCCCATCTTTCATCTTCTCTGTTCATGGAGAAGAAAGCCCAACATGGCCTTGGATGTTCTCTCAGGGACCATAATGTTATATATTTGTAACTTAAACAAATACCTCTGCATTAAGTTGAATTTTGTGATCTGTACATATGTACCTAAACACCCTAAAGGCATCAGATCCGGTCAGATTTTGGAAGCTAAGCAGGCTCAGCCCTGACTAGTACATGGATGGGATGGGTCAACAAATACTAGATGTGGTAGGCTGGGAATACTTATGAGTTGAAGGCACACACACCTCTTTACAACTAAAACAAACACTGTTGGTTACACAAAAAGTAGATGAATTTTGAAAAAAAGATGAGAGGTAGACTTTTGATTGATATGAAATTCAACTCCTTTTAAAGTATGTAGATGTGTATGGGAAATACCCTGGAAACAGTGAGACAGGAAATCAAAGTCATTATCCAGATTGACCAACTTCCATTAACTTTGTCTGTTTTGCTGCTATTCTGCATAGAAAGAGTGATAGAAACTGTCAGTTGGTGGTTTAAAAACTGAGTTTAGTCAAGTTGAGGGAAGCTGACTAGAAGCCTCTCTTTTGTGTGTGCACAAATAATGTGAACTCATAGAAGTATCTTTAAATGGCAATAATTTAAACACATGCACATATAAATAGCTGCTACCTCTGCTATCCATTTGCTCAAAGCATTCTCAGAATGTGGTAGATCCAGTAATGAATAACAGTCCAGGGAGAATCTGTGCCAAGACTCTAGCGGCTTTTCCTCATTGTAACTATCAAGATGTTAACCTTCTGTTTGGTAAACAAAAGATACACAAACTCCTCTGAATGATTTCATTTCAGACTGTACTGGACATGAGAAGAAAAGGCCTGGTGGTGCCTGCAGCTGCTGCTTGCTTTTCTTCCCCCCCCCCCCTTTTTTTCTCAAAAATGGTCCCATTTCAGCTGTCTGTGTGGCCCTCACTGCAGCTGTTTATTTAAGCTCAGCCAAAATGCACTTTTCTAAAGTTGATTTATTAGTTAACCAAACAAGAGAGGCTGCACTGGATAGAAATTTAGGGGAGTGCTGATATTAATCCTTTCAGGCTGGTTTTTTTTTCATTTTTCAAAAGAAACCAGAAATTAGAGTTTGTACAACTAGAAGAGCAGAAGCCTTCTGACCTTCCTTATAGTTGAATCCAGATTGTCCATGTCTCAAAGAAGTTTTAGGCGACGTTCCTTCAAATCCTTCTGAACATGATGTACTTCAAATAGAGGAGAGGAAGACCAAGAACCAAGGTGTGCCTTAAAAGAGGCATCTCTGCTGAGCAAGTACAGTGTATAAGTTAAACACAGGTGGCTTAAGCAAACAATCTACACCTACAGTAGAAGTGCAAGGAGAACCTCAGAATCACTAACTTGCAAGAAAAACCTTTGCTCCGACTGTAGAATGCAATTTTTGTATCAGTATTTTTGAATTGATATTAAAGTACAACGTAAGACCAAAAAGCTTTTCCAGGAACTCAGTCATTCCATGTGCTTAACTGGTGGGGGACTGGGGTTGTGTACATTAAAGGGAAATGCATTCAGAGTTGTTACTTGCCTCTAATAAATTGATGTTGCATAATCCTGCTTTCTCAGGAATAGGGCCACTAAACTAAGCCTCCATTCTCTGAAAACTCTGTGATCCTAGTTCTAGTTTATTGGTTATTGCTGAGACTTGTTGCATTTTAAACTCCACTCAAAAGGGCCCTGTAACAGCTGTGCTCATCTTGCAGACATATTTGTGGAGAAGGAATGATAGAAGCAATGGTTTGTCAATTAAACGTGCCTGCAATATTAATGAGTCCCTTTGCAGCACGTAAGATGCATCTGATCATTACAAATATGATGGTGTTGTGTATTTATCTACTCCAATTTTTAAAGAAGGTGACACAGTTGAAATCACCTGCCACTGATAATAGAGGACAGTGTCTTCCAAAATAGCATCCTCCAGATGGGCTGGATTACAATGCTTATAATCTCAGCCAACATATTGGCTGTGGGCAGTGGAAACTGTAATCCAACACATCAGCAGGATGCCAGCTGAGAGAGGCTGTCTATCACAACTTATTGTTTCTACCATTTTGCTCACAAGCAGTGTCCTGGTTCCTGACCATAAAAACTGAAACCTCTTTAAAAGGAAACAGCACAAAGAATAACATGGAGCGATTCAGTTTACTTTGGATAAACTATCTAACACATTGTTAATCCTAGGCATTAGTGACTTCATGCAGTGGTTGCCATTTCTGAATTCTTTCTGAATGAGATATTGCTGACTATCTTCTGTAGGCTCTTCTACTTCCACTCTGATTATCAAATGAATGGGTAATGGTGGAGTGGGGGAAGTATGACATTGCATCACATATTTCACCAATCCTAATTAAACAGATGCCTTTTATCATTTATCCAAATGCAAACAGAAGTCTCATTTCCAGAACTTCTTGAATACTGGCTATGTAATAGCAATGATTGTCAATACAGATAGCCTTTTAAAAAGATGTGCAATTTTGAGTGAAAAGGAAAGTATATCCCTTTAATCTGAGAGGCAGCTCAAAGATGGGAAGTTGATATAATGTTCTGAAATTATAGCTGATACATTGTAAAAAATAAAATGCTCTGAGTTGAAGACGATTCAGTCATGCCATGGAGGGTACACTAGTTGAAGCAGCCAAAATGATTAGCTAGTTGTCAAAACAATATAAGCCTACAGAGGATCAGAAGCAGATTTCATACTGTGAGGTAGTCCCCTTATTCTCAGTAGTAAATCCTATTGAGCTCAGTTGGGTTTATTTCTGAGTAGACATGTCTAGGATTGCATTACTGGGACTGAACTGGGCACAGGCCTGATTATTTTTAGAAAAATGTCGCTTGATTCAGTGAAACAGGTCTGTCATGACTAATTTTAGGGGCCCTGCTTTAAATATGATATGTAGAGGAAAGTCCAATATTGGGAACACAGAAAGATTAATTCTTTATTGTGTACACTATCTGTGTTGTCTATACTATCTGCCTGTGGTTCTTCAGAGTTTGCGAAGATGCTTCCCCAAACCTATCTAAATAATGGAAGAATTGAACCCAGAACCTTCTGCATACAGAGCAGGTTCTTCATCTCTGAGAGCTTCCATCTCATTTGACCTTATTATTATTGTATTATTACAAGGAAGCAGCACCTGCTATTTGAGGTATTCTATTTGCTTTATTTAGCTAATAGTAGGATGAGCTTTGGGAATGCCAGATTACCCCTGGAAGCACAAGGCCTGGCTTGGACTTTGGTTAGTGGATGCCCAGCTGGAGCCTGGAAGTCTCTATTGCTTTTTTGCCTCCGCCAGGGCAGCTGTGAAGGAAATTGTCTGCAGTGATTGTGGCACAGACATAGATTGGCTGAATGTGTATGTCTGCTGTCATTGGAGATTGAAGGCAGGGGCTGGCAGCACTGAACCTAAAACTGAGAAAATTAATTTTTGAATTACAACTGGCTGTGCTGTTTGGAAAATTTTGCAAATTCCACTAAAACAGCAAGTTTTCTAATTTTACTTTTAGCATCTGTGCAGAGCTTAAGCACTTTTTACATAGACTCTGAACCACACCTGAAACCTTTAACTTATGGTATGTTATGTCTAGTAGTAAAAATGGCATTTGTTTCTGTTTCATATTTCAGATACCTTGCTTGTTATCACTATATTGTCATATGATAAATTATTCATCCTTTTACTACTTTTCCTTTCTAGTGATCTCCACCTGTAAAATAAATATGAACCTTGCTTTTCCTTGCATAACTGTAGATACTTCTAGCACATTAACTCCATATCATGGAGGGATTATATATTCTGTGCCTTATTTCCTCTGAGCTGCAAACTGCTCTCAGTAGCTGTAGGAGTGTTTCTGCACCCAACAGCGAGATGTTTCCCACATTTGAAAAGTTTACTTGTTGGGTCAGGATTTATTTGTTCTGTTGGTCTGTCAGCAATGTTTTGAGCCTCCTTGACTCCCATTTTTAGAGAAAAGTTGGGATATAACAACTGTGGTGGGAGCATTCCCCCTAGCCCCCCCACCCACCCACCCACCACCCACCCCGTCCCCTTGAATTTGCTTTGGAAAAATTGAAGCCATCCGGTGCAGATTTTTGAGCCTTGCTGCAGGAAGGAGGGAAGGAGATATTCCTCTTGTGGTAGATGAAGTGGACTAGTGCAGTGTTAAAGTTAACTCTGTTTCCTAAGCCAAGGTTCTTATTAAACTCTTCACCTCCTTTGTGACATGGGTAAAGTCAAAAGAGACTATTATTGCAGTTCCTTCCTCCTAGTTTATTATTAAAATGGGACATGCTGAGAGGATTTGCTGTTTTGGCAACTGATACGTTATCTTTCAGCTTTTGTTATTTACAGAGGGTGTGTTTGCACCACATGCCCATCTGTCTGCCTGACAGTGATGCTGCTTGTCTTTTAATTTCTGCCAGAGGTCACATTGCAAACTGAACTAAGCTCTTTGCTTTAACTGTCTTTTAGTGTATCCGGAGGCTGGGGCGTGTTTTTTGCTTTTCTTAAATTAAGAAAACATATCCCTAATAAAATGTTACTTTCTGTTAACCAGTATTATGTTAGTGTGTACTCTCAAGCACAGACCATAACTATCCATCTACTAAGTCATGTCAATCATGCCAACTTTGGGATATTTTAGTGCTGTGGAGAAACTCAGTATGTGCACGGGTGTCATCTCAGACACTCCGGCACATCAATGCGCTTTTGTGTGGAACTGCTTCCACATGGTGTCATTTTAAGTATCAGCAGCCACCCAACAACTTGTTTGTTTAATTATGCTTTACCCACTCTTGGTGCAAGGAATGCAGACTCAGCATATGGTTTCCAGATGGCTTCTTACCAGGCCAAAACTTGGAATCATAGAGTTGGAAGAGACCACATGGACCATCTAGTCAAACCCCCTGTCATTCAGGAAAGCACAACCAAGGCACTTCTGAGTACAACAGAATCAAAGTGGGTTAGCGGAAAATATATTGTAGCCACATGCCTGTTATGTCTCCTGATGCAGGACCTTGGCCATTGTTTCAACAACACATACATATTCTGCAAGGGAGCTTGGAACTGTTTTTAAGATGGGGGTGCTCAGTTTTGGCAGGAAGGTTATTAAATTTGCCCACATGCAGGGTGAAGGCAACTTACTTTTCCCATCGGTTGTCAGTTAGACATCCTTAAATGTAATGATTCTTACAAGCTCAAATGTACTTAGAACTACCATCCATGTATTATGTAGCTTACGCCCAAAAAAATAAGTACAATAGACTCTTTATTATCCCTAGGAGGTCCAATGACAATTGCTCTTATAATGTTTCTTAATATTTCTTAATGCTTCGTTTAGTATGCTTCTGATTGATAATTCCTGAAGAGACTGAACAATGTAAGAGTCTTGGCGGTCTAATTTAGCTGGATAATTTCAAGGAGAGCTGCACCCCCCCCCCCCAGCCTAATATTAGGAAGGACGTCAGCCCCAGCATTCCAATGTCTGTGCTTTATTGGGTTCATATGAAATTGTTAATTGTGTTGATACTGTAGAATGTAGCCTGGTGCATTTGAACAAGCCAGAGAATGTTGTGAATGGAGATGATGAAGTTTCACTATAGAAATTAAATGAGTACAGAAGGTGGTGAAAGGCTAATAGGCACAGGGAAAAGGCAGAACTACTCAACATCTTCTTAGTCTCAGTCTTCTCCCAAAAGGAAAACTGTTCAACCTGAGCAATATGGAGTGAACGGGACAATAGGGGAAATGCAATCCAAAATGAGTAAAGAAGTAGTCAAGAAAAGCCAGGCTTCTAAATAAATTCAACTTCAGGGCCAGATGAACTACATCCAAGAGTATTGAAGGAACTAGCAAAATTGATTTCAGTACCACTGGCAGTAATCTTATTTATTTATTTATTTATTTACATCATTTATATTCCGCCCTTCTCACCCCGAAGGGGACTCAGGGCGGATCACATTACACATATTAGGCAAACATTCAATGCCTTTTTAACACAGGACAAAGACAAACAAACATAGCTCCGAGCGGGCCTCGAATTTATGACCTCCTGGTCAGTGACTCATTGCTCTCCCGTCTGCGCCACAGCCCCGGGCTTTGAGAATTCTTACCAAACAGAAGTCCCAGCAGACTGGAGGAGGGCAAATAATAATAATACTTTATTTTAATAATAATACTTTTATAGGCCGCCTTGCCTCTCCGAGGGGACCCAAGAAGGGGAAAAAATAGGACCTAAACAATTATTGTCCAATCAACCTGGCATCAATACTAGGAAGAATTCTGGAGCAAATCATTAAAGCGGCAGCCTGTAATCACTTAGAAAAGAATGCTATGATCATCAATGGTGCTCACCTCCATTTCTAAGCGGAAGAGCCAGCGTTGTCTGTAGATCATGTGGCCAGCATGACTGCATCGAGTTCCGTTACCTTCCCACCGGAGCAGTACCTATTTATCTCACATTTGCATGATTTGCATGAAGCTAGGTTGGCAGAAGCTAGGGCTAACAGAGGGAGCTCACCCTGCTCCCCAGATTTGAGCTGCCAGTGTTTGAGTAAGCAAGTTCAGGGAATGCTGTGGATGTAACATATCTTAATTTCAGTAAGGCCTTTGACGAGGTCCCCCATGATCTTCTTGCAAGCAGACTAATAAAATGCAAGGTGGACAATAGAACTGTTAGGTGGATTTGTAATAGGTTGAGTGACTGAACCGAAAGGGGGCTCACCAATGGTTCCTCTTCATCCTGGAAAAAAGTGACTATTGGAGTGCCACAGGGTTCTGCCCTAGGCCTAGTGTTGTTCAACATCTTTATTAATGATTTGGATGAAGGTACTGAGGGCATGCTTATCAAGTCTGCAGATGACATCAAACTGAGAAGGATAGCTAATACTTTAAACTAACTTAATAGATTAAAGAGCTGGTTCAAAACTAACAACATGAATTTCAACAAGGAGAAATGTAGGATACTACACTTAAGCAGAAAAAATGAAATGCAGAGACACAGGATGGGTGACACCTGGCTTGACAACAGTCCATGTGAAAGAGATCTTGGAGTCTTAGTAGACCACAAGTTGAACATGAGCCAATAATGTGATGCAGCGTCTGAAAAAGCCAATGGGATTTTGGGCTGCATCCAAAGGAGTATAGTGTCTAGATCAAGGAAAGTCATGGTGGCCTTCTATTCTGCTTTGATTTGACCTGTGTTCAGTTCTGGCCACCACAATTCAAGAAAGATATTTACAAGCTGGAACATGTCCAGAGGAGGGTGACTAAAATGATCACAAGTCTGGAGACCATGCCCTATGAGGAGTGGCTTAGAGAACTGGGCATGTTTAGTCTGCCGAAGAGAAGGTTTGAGAGATGAAATGATAGCCATGTTTAAATATTTGAAAGGATGTCATAAGGGGGGGGGGGCTTGTTTTCTGCTGCCCTGGAGACCAGGACTCATAACAATGGGTTCAAATTACAGGAAATGAGATTCTACTTGAATATTAGGAAGAAATTCCTGACTGTAAGAGTGTGGTAGAGGCACCTTTTTTGAGTCTTTTAACCAGAGGCTGGATGGCCATCTGGAATAAGACCCATTGTTTTTAGTGGCGTTTACTCCCAGGGAACTTTAGATAGACTGCATTCTAAGTTGCTTTTATTTCATCTTTGTTGTCATCGACTGCAGCCACTAATGTGTGATTTTCAAGTGAGAATTTGAATGGATGGGTGTGGTTGGAGTTTCTGTGAAGCTTGTAAAGCTTTTGACAAACAACTGCTGAGTTGGATGGTGAGGAACTGATACTGTAAGTACAGGATTGCTGCAGGGCATTAATCACTCTCCTGAGGTTAAAAGGTTGGAAAGTCTCCAGCAGACAAGCCCATGTTAGAACTATTAAATGTTGATTTAGATCTCTGCTCAAAACTTGGATTGTTTTCAGAGATCATAGGGCTAGTGTTAAACCTTTTCCCCCTCAGTCAGTACTAACTTTCTCTCCCTGTGTCTTCCTTTTTTCTCTGTAGGTATGTGATGTCAAACCAGTAGGCAGTCTCAATGGAGCCTCCCACACACTGCTGGAACGTCATGTGCCAGTATGAATATTAACACAGCCACACACACTTCAGCACTCTGCAACCAAAGAAGAGAAAAAGAGAAACCAAATGTTTGAAATCAGTGAGTGGATTGCTTGCAAAACTTTGCCTGTCTAACATCTACCAAGAACACCTCCCATTTCTGGAGAAGAGTGGAAGAGAAACAGGATCTTCCTTTTCCTCTAACTTGAGAAAAGGAGAGTGAGTTTTACAATTCTTTTTTACCTTGGATATCAAGCTCTCCGTTGCAGTGGCCACGATCACTGGACAGCAATATGTGTCATGTCATTGTCACCTGCCGTTCAATGCTGTGGACACTCCTGAGTATTGTTGTGGCTTTCGCTGAGCTCATAGCTTTCATGAGCGCCGATTGGCTGATTGGCAAAGCTAAACCTGGGCGTCCTGAGGAGTTGGATGACTGGACAGGGGAGCCATATCGTCCGACCCTAGGGATCTATGGACGGTGCACCAGAATCCCGCACATGCAGTCTTCCATGCCTGATACGCTTTGCGGCCCCTATGCAGAGAACTTCAGTGAGATCGCCAGTGGGTTCTGGCAAGCAACTGCTATTTTCCTTGCCATGGGGATTATGATACTCTGTGCTGTTGCATTTGTATCTGTCTTCACTATGTGTGTACAGAGTATTATGAAGAAAAGTATTTTTAACGTCTGTGGATTGCTACAAGGGATTGCAGGTAGGTGCGACCAAGTGCTAATCTGAAACACCCTTTATTTAATATGCTTATTTTCTGTAGATAACAAAACAATTTTCTTTTCTAGGTATTCTCCTGTTCTAGTTGACCTAATCTAAAATCAGGAAAAAAATCCAATATAAATAAAAATTGTGTGTTTACCAGATAAATCATATCTGATACATCAATGGAAAGGTGAATTACATATTCTATAATTGTTTTAAGGAGGGATATTTGGAATCAATGGAGGAAAATGGGTAATTTTTCTATCGGCATGCTCTCTGTTATATCTATGATTTATCAGTACAAGAAACAAAACTCATTTGTCTATGTTACATTGATCAGAAAACAAACATGCACATGTTGTCCTTGACCAGTTCAGTTAAAACATAGCCAAATTTGGTTGTGAGAAGAGGGAGAATTTGGACTGTTACTGTTATTGCTTGTGCCTGTTAAGGCACTGTTGAAGGAAACCCACACTGCAGTGTAAGCGATTTGTTTAAAATGACATATTCCAGTTTTTAGGCCTGAGAAATTGTAATGTGGGATCATTCTGTTTTAATATTTTTGAATGTTTGGTCAAATTGTTTTTCTTCTGTTTTAATCTCATTCATCTGTTTCAAATGCTACGACAAACAATGGTCAAGATCCTGCATCAGCATCGTAAGTATGATGACAGAGCTCCATCATCATAGTTTTGACAGATGAGGCCACCCCAGACTTACGTTTATATTTGAGGCAGTGCCTTGAATGCAGGATTTCTGAGGTGCTGGAGATTGGGGTGCTGAGAAATGATATTCACAGTGTGCTCCTGGTTGAGAGTGCCTGAGAACAGTCAGTGAAGATACCCTGGATCCTGTAGAAGTGCTTGTCCCAAAGCCCCCGGTCACTGGGAGCACGTGTCAAAATTAATTTCAAAGGCTCCAATTTCCAGCGCCTTGGAAATGCCTTGGTCAGGGTGCTATCAAGCTGCAAAGGTTGGTTGTAGGTCATGTTCAGGAATTCGTGACTATATGAATCCCTAGAGGTTACAATATTATACAGTGAGCCCTCCATATTTAGTGGGGTTAGGAGTGCAGGACTCCCACAAAAGTGGGAAAACCACATATACAGAACCACTGTGTTTTTACTGGAGAGAACACTTTTCTAGGAATCTCTTGGCCCTCCTATCCAACTCTGTGGTGGATGTTGTCCATAAAGTCAGAATGGAGGACCTAGAGATTCCTAGAAAGAACATTTTAATCAAATCTATGAACAATTAAATCTGCAAAAGTCAAACCCATAAATGTGCTGTATATGTCCATCTTATCATATTGTAACTGTTGAATAGGATGCCAGCCAGCGATTTAATGCTAAAATAATAGGGTTTTACTGATATCTTGGCTATATGTTGCCTGATCACTCATAGATTGTACATTTGTACATTTATCTCCCTATTTTGAGATAAAACTATGAATTGATGTATCACGTGAACCAGCACACTATGATTTGCATTTGGGAAGCATGTTTTTTTTTTCTTGGTTCCAGTGCAAGGTTAGCAGCAGGGCCGTAGCCAGAAAAAAATTTCGGGAGGGGTTTTGAAAATTTCGGGGGGGGGGGGGGGGTTGAACCCCTAGCACGCACGCCTCCTTGCTACAAACCTGTCAATATCTGCTTGAGATAGTGCCTGGAGGGACTCTTAATGTTTTGCATCTCATAGACTTAGCATGGGGATTTGGTTAACCAGTTAAAATTCATGAGTAAACCAGATTTTTTTTATAACCTGAAAAATTTCGGGGGGGGGGGTTGAACCCCTAAAACCACCCCCTCGCTACAGGCCTGGTTAGCAGGACTACTATCATCAATTACTTTTCTGGTATGGAAAATGGCAAACTGGAATAGCGGGAAGAAACTGTTGAGAGATGGGTTTCATTGAAGTTTTTAAATACTGTGATGAACCTGAGGATAGTTTAAAGTCTCATCACATCAAACCATGGTTTGGCATTATAAATGGCCCAGCAAATTGTTGTTCTTTCTGTAGTTCTTCTTCCAACCTGCTTTTAATTTTGTTTAAGAAAAACCTGAACAGAAAAGGAGGCAAAATTAGTGCTTCCCCAATCCACTGTAAATCGGATGGTCAGCTACTTCTGGATTGCTACAGTTCCAGATTTATGCTGCCTCCTTATGGTGATTTTACGGATTTTCAACCTGTAACACAAGTAGCCTACATTTCTTTTAAGTGCAGTTTTCATAAATGGAAGCCAACCACCCAATTTTTGAAATATTACTTTCTCACAAAATATATTGTGACTAGAGTATTAGTAAGCTTGAAATGACTGTACTGGGTTCATTAGAGCTTTGTCTGGGTAGCATTACTTTGACTGGATTATTGCCAGTGTTCAGCTGATGACGTGCTGTAGCTCTGATGCATGGTTTTTCCCATTTCTGGTCTTGCAGACCGCTTAAGCAAGTGTTCCAGGAGTCTGCCAGCACGGCTGTAAGCAGATAGGGCAATAAAAACCTCTCACTTTTGGATTCACTTTTAGTTTGCTGACAGATTCTGTTTTTCTAGGTTGTTTCTATGAAGTGCAAATACATTTCTTAAATTAGTTGTGGTTTTGTGTTCTTTTAATATTTGTTTGGAAAATGGTATGGCTTTTTCCCTAAACTTGGTCATCTTAAATTTTATTGTGGGCCACAGAATGAGCATTCTAATAATAATAATAATAATAATAATAATAATAATAATAATAATAATAATAATAATAATAATAATGGTCCTATTTTATCAACAGGGCAGAATTCCATATTTGATCAGAAATAATTCCCATGGACTACAGAGCTGGTTGTTCCCTAACAATTTCCTGATGAAATTGTTGTGCAAGGTTTCTTAGAAAACCTTTATAAATATCTGTGATTAATGCTTAATATGTTCCTGGGCTGTTCTCTTTGTGTGTAAAACCATACTCCCATTGTTGAATCTTTCTTCAATTTCTTATGCTGTGATTTTGAAAATATGTACAGAATTTCATTTCTGTACAGACACTTCTGTTCTTTTCAGGTTGCAGTCCAAGACCTTTTTCTGGATGAACAATGTAGACCTGCCAGGTCACAGTGAGCCCACACACCATCTTGGTCTAAACTACTTTTGAGTCTGTCTACATACAATCTCGTCTTCTTGATTTAAAAGTTCCTCTTTGAATTCTTGCTTTTTTTAGTGCTTACAGTTCCCTTTTTGTTGTTGAAAGTGGGGAAGCTGTAATCTTCATTTTGTAAACATTTAGAACCCAGACTGTTAAGGAAAAAAACCATGCCTTCAGCTTCAAAGGGCCCAAGAGCAATTGGATCATATCATTAGATCAGTAATTGCTGCTTTACTCACAAAAGAAGAATGGACAGGCTTTCATTTCAGCATCTTTTGGGAGTGTGTGAGCTATTTTTAAGAAGTCTCTGAATCACTTGGAAAATTTGGCATAAGGAATTTTGTTCTTTGAAGTACTAATAAGGAATTAATTTTAAGTAGATTGATTGTAATAATAGCCTCCTCTTTCCAGCCTGTCAATTTCTGCAGCATGGTTATTATCAGTATTGTTTAGAACAACCTTCAGCTTTCAGGGTTTTTTTTTTTTATAGATTTATACTAGAAATGTATCCTGAAGATATTTGAGAACTTATTGTGAGAAGATAGATATTTTCTAGGTATGGTTTGGGAGCATATCTTGTGCAAGTAGCGGCTACAGAGTAACATCCCATGGACTTTCTTGTCCCAGAGCATGAGAAAGTGACAGAAGCAGATGGTGATGCTAAAGCTTCTATGAGACATAAAAAAGCATCTATGACCATAACTTTGCTATTCCAGACGTGACTGATTATCATGTATTCTGCTTTTTTCTACTACAGTACATGTATGTGACTTCTTTTGTGCATATGCATTATGTGCCATGGAAATTGCTTCTACATTGTGTTTTTCTGATTGAAATGTTCCCAGTTCCCAGTTAAGGAATATTGAGGAATTCAAATGCAGGCAAAGGCAGTCCCCTTGTTGGCAATGTGAGAGTTGGAGATCAAGAGCAATCAAGAGAGGTAATGAGATCTCAACTCCATTAGCAACAGAAAAGTAACTTCTTTTGAGATCCAGGTGCCCCTGTCCTGTGCAAAGCTACTTACTCTTTTCTTAAGCAGAGAGAATGGGATTTCTCAAGGACTCTCTCTACTGTTACAGCTAGAAAAACATCCAAGGTCTGTATAAGTAAAATTTACCAAATTGTAGTTCAATGAAAAAGAGTTGCCTTTCATGAAGGTAGAAACCCTCAGAATTAAGTTCCAGTCCTTTGGTTTCCTGTCATTTAGCGTCCCTGTTTTGTAGCTAAATTTGGTATCTTGAAATCTGTGAGTGGTGGTGGGGGTGGAGAGGGAGAAAACATTTAGAGGGTTCTACCACTTAAATAGTGTCTTCTCTCCTAGCGGGAAAGATCCATGGGATTATTCAAACTAATATGGTGATGTTTTCCTACAAACACATATATCAGGGTTGGATGAGACAGCATTGTTTCAATTAAGAAAGGAAAGAAAGGTGTTTGTAAGGCTTAATGAAATTACACAAACATATTTTAGCCAACTATGAACACCTTAAACAGATTTTAGAAACTTTCTTGCTCAAAACTTTCCTCACCCTTTACACTTTTCATTTAGTGTTTTCTGATCGCCTCCGTGGAAAGTAAACAAGGTAAATTTGCTTTTCCATTTGCCAATGCAGTCTTTTGTTGTTGTTGTTGTTTAATCTGAGGGAATGCGCATGTTCTAACATTTAGTATGGTTCTAAGCAGCAGGAGGGCAGATCTTATACAATATGTGTGTGCTGGAGATAGGACTTAAGATGGAAACATAGAATTAGCTTGTTAGGAATATTTTGTCACTTGTCAGTACACCAGAATGAAAAACAGCAGAAATAGAGCAGTAGAATAATTATCCAGACTTTTTCTAAATTTGGAGACATCAGCAAGCCAGCATCTGCTTACTCTGTACCACAAACACCAACAGAATCAGAAAAATGTTTCTTAAGAATGGAGATGACCAATTTCTTTACCATCTACCTTACTCAATTGCCCATCATCTGGAGGAATGTTGCCAGATCAATGTGGAAAGTATTGTGTATGTAAATAGACAAAGTTTCCATGTTTGGTGTTGTTGTTGATGATGATAATGATAATAGCAACAGCCACACCATTGTTATCACCATCTCCTCCACCATCAAGAGTTTTGGATCCATAATTGTTCTGTTTTCAGCAATAAATACTATATATTCATGATTGTGGCATTTTTGCCACTATTGGAAATGGCTCTCCGCCAACATAGTTTAACATCCAGTAGTTGTACCAAATGAAAAATGTCTGTTCAGTTGGCAATGGAACACAGGAGGATGACATGTCCTGCTCTCTTTTGCCAACATGAGAGACTGTGACAATCAGAAGCAGGTCCCCTGTTGCAGTTCTTTGTCCCAGCCTTGCTCATGCTGCACCCGCTGCCAGCTGAAAGGACTCCTTTGCCTGTGGTTGAGCACTTCTTACTTCCTCGTGGTTTCTCTGTTACACTACCTCCTCCTCAAGCTGTTTTATCACCAAAGTTAGTGTGAGGCAACTTTGTTCTACCTGTTTTTTCACTGATCTTGGGAATGTGATTTTGAAGAAGGATAAGATTAGGCCTAAACGTTTTGTATGCACATGACAGAGACATCTGGATAAATTAGATGCTCTAACAGAACAATTACAGAGGAGCACTGTGCAAAATGAACTGGAAATTTCCTTGTGGCCATTTCTGTAGTCATTTTAGCAAAACATTAAAGTATCAGTCAACAGATCTTTCTGAAATGAAAACAATCAGAAAGCTGGCCACTGAGCTTTTGAGAAGCAGCCTGCTTGACATATGTTTCTCATTTTAGGAATGAGCAAGACTAAACTTGCATGGCGATAGTTACAAAGATAGTACACACTAAATCTGCGTATACAGGGAAAATTGCGTCAAAGATTGTGAAATGTGTGTTTTTACTCTCCATATCTTTCTCGGTTGGTTTACAGCACAATTCCAACTGCATATCCATGCAGGAAAACGCCACTGATTTCCAGGCAACATACTCCAGTTCAGCATTACAAAATTAATGGTTTAACAGATTGGAATGACAAGATGGAAGTTTTGTTATCAAAAAGGCCTGGGATATTCAATAGCATAACTATTTTCTAGCTTTGGTGAGATTAATATTGTTGACAATAGTTTTGATAATCCCATTGGCCATACTGACTGAGGGATTATGAGAGTCTTAATTCAAAATAGTAACTTTTCCAACCTAACAGTTTCAGTCCAAAATACACATCCAGAAAGGTTCTTGAAATCTGTTGATGCACATTTTGTTATGAGGCACTTATCTTAAAATGCCATTAATATATAATTAAAACTCAGGGGAAGTCATTGATAATTTGAAAACTGGATGAAGATGATGAGCCCAAATGTTGTGTAGAGACAATGAGAAAGGTAAAACATGTCTGATGTGTTCTTCTTGTCTTCATATTGCACTGGTTAAAGTAGGGTTCACTTAGTGCACTTAGGGCCCTTCCACATAGACCTATATCCCAGGCAGAAAATCCCACAATATCTGCTTTGAACTGGGTTATCTGAGTCCACACTGCCATATATTCCAGTTCGAATTAGATAATGTGGGATTTTATTCAGCTGTGTGGAAGGGGCCTTAGATGCAGGACTAGATCCTGGATATCCAAGGTGAGAAGATAAACACAAAAGAAGAAAACTATTACGTGTGTTTAATTCTCTGGCTAGGGAAAAGCAATCTACACACTGCTGGATTTTCCCTAATTTGCTGCCCTTCCCTATAGAAGAATGAATATTTATGGTAACAGCCAGGGCTCCATTTCCCCCCAACCCTAGTTCTTTGTACTGGAGCATTTGAATGGATGGAGGGCCTATGAGCTCTAGTTTTATAGTGGGCCTAGGTTTTATAAAGAGACTGTGAGCTCTAGTTTTCAAGTCTTTCACCTCAGCACACCTGTTGAAACACCAGCTGCCTTTGTCACATTGTTTCTTGGTATCCCAGAGGACTCACTGGCTAGCCTTATTGGGGATGAGAGCTGCCCTTTGTGAATAGGGTAACCCTAGAATATTCCCAAGTCTTGTTCCCCACTTCCAGAGTTTGAGCATTGTTGAGAAAAATGATAGTGGTTGTCAACCTGCTTTTCCGGAAGCTTGTCTGCTGTTATTGACACACCTTTGATAATTGTTGTAATCCACTGGTACAGCTCTTGGTAGAGGTTACATAGAGGGAAGAAGAGAAAACCACTCATTATAAGAATGGTGTTATGATGTTTGTGATTCACTGGATGGGGATGTTCTAGACAAGGGAAGGAAGAGGGTATTAGTAAAAGGCTTGTTTTTAGTATTGTTGCTGATATACATTAGGAACACCCATGGAAATCTCTTGGTCTTGCCTTCCACCTCTTATGGCTTTTTGTTTCAATCTCTTTTTGCCATTTACTTCTGCCGAGTTGAGTTCTGTAAATATTACACAAGAAGATAATTTCCACTAATATTTGCCAATCTTAATTTTTCCTGTTTTTTTTAAAAAAAATTTTTTTGAGTAGAGTTACCACATACAGAGATTCAAGGATGAGAATCCTGACTATCTGCCATCATGCTGAACTTCCACTTTATCTCCAATGCTACTCTACAGGCAGATTAACAGCAGGAGATGTTCTGCTGAGTGTCAGATCTTAACATGAGACAAGGATGAGTCAGATTTTCTCCAGGCTTGCGCAATGATGGGGTTCTTTTCATGTAAAAATATTTTTATCAGTTAAAGAGCTGACAGCTTAATTTATAGGCCTTTGCCTCAATTTCATACCATTTATGTCATGGCTCCATCCTCGGGAAGCCTAGCTACTGTACCCGAGACACATAAACTTCCTGATGCAAGATTCCAGCCATTTCCCTACTCTCCCCATTGTTTAACCAAATCCTTTTTGTAGTCCTCATGTTTGGTTAATTTGTTTTCTGTGGGGCATGTGCAACAGACAGACACTTTCCAGTTTAATTCAGAAATGGGAGAGGATCATTTCTAGATTTGGAGTGAGGGGGTCAGGCTTTGCTAGCATTCTTGGCTGTTTAATGCAGCAGAACAGCATCTGTGCAAGGACCTTGAGTGCTAAACAGTATTCTCCTTATCCAAACAAACAGCTGGGCAACTGTTCTCTGAAGGGACTCTTTCCAGGATCCGGCAGCGTTAGGGGAAGCGAAGGGGAAAGGACCTGTTTTATGTCACTGCAAAGCTTCTATTCCCCTGGTGCTGTTCTGGCCTTGTTTAAATGCAGAGCATGGCAGGCAGTCTTTAGAGTGATGTTGTTCTATAATGAATTTCTAGTGCTCAACTTCATAAATTACGTTTTTGGGTTTAAACACTGGCATTGGTATTAGTTCTGAAAGCTAAATGTAACTCCAGTATTCAGGGATAGTGTTGCTCTGAATATCTGGCACAAGGAAAAGTTACCTCATGTTGGTTGAAGATTTTGGGAAGCTGTAGTCAAAAACATTTTTCCAACCTGGCTGGAGGATTTTGTGAATTTCAGTCTTAAAAAAGTAACTTTCCCTAGCATTTTAAATACCAGAACCAAGCAATGTTTGATGCTTTGCTAGTTTAGCTGAATATTTGCCCCAAAGTCCCTGGTTATCATTTCAAATTGAACTTTGTACTGACCAAATTCGACCCACCAGAGTTATTGTTAAGTTTATGTTGCATTTCAAGAGTTCCAGCAAACCCAGAAAAATACTTATTGCAATCAGTTGACAAGGTTATGTCACTTAATACATTTCAACTCAGAATTTATATGGACAACGCTTTGAGCGCATTTTTGACATCTTTTGCTCTGCAGTCCATTCTTCTAAGTGACCTTGAGGTTATCAACTGATGATAGTATTTAGAGCACACTTTCTTTGTTCTTTATTTTGGGAGCTGTGTATGCTTTAATTTCTTATCTATCCCTTAAGGATGAGTGACAATCATGTGAAAACAGGAGATACTTGTTTGATTGAACAACTAACTTCAAACATTTCGTCTCCAACTCTGGCTTCAACTATTTGCACCTTATTTTCTTAAGGGCATGACAGTAATTAACTAGTTCAATTTCCCCCAGTTTGTATTATGCAGGACTTCAATGAGGACCATTAAGTATTGGATACTTTAATATACAGTACCTAAAAATTGAAGGGGATGTAATTTCTCATTTTTCAGTTACACTACAGAGATGAAATTAGTGGTGAACATAAAGGAATAGAAGGAAGAAACCAGCTTCTTAATGTTGGTCTTTAATTGGTACCGTGACCAATGGACAGAGTGGCTGCACATCATGAAATGTTTGGTCTCTAAACAAAACATTCATGCTTCATAGTGTTGACTTGTACATATTTTCACTTGGGCCTGCTTTTAGGCAGGTGTGTATAGCGTTGCACCTAAATTCAGTGAAGAAGCTAATAAATCTGTTTGTTACAGATGAAATTTAAAGAATTAATGATTATTGGAACCAAATTAAAATAGACTGACTACTTTGCATGAACAGTATATTTAGAGAAATTCTGCAGGATAGGGCTGCAATGCAAAACATATTCAATTTTCAAAAATGACACATAAAGCTTTCTTCAAAAACAGAACGAATAAAAATCCAATTTTCAATGCTGCAGTTGTTCAGAGAGCATTTCAGTGATATTTAGGTATATGATCCTGTACTTTTCCTCTTTTTTGTTGCAAAAAGGCCAGTTTCAACTGCCTTGATATGCCCCTTGACTATCTGGATGTAAGAAATACTATGTTGCAATGATTTCAAATCCTATGCATACTTTGTAGAATGAGATCCTCCAATAATGAATGCAGTGTACTAAAGTGGCCAAAATAGGAGGCGTCTCCTCTTTATCTTTATATTTATTACAAGAGTAACTTGTCTCTGAAAAGTAAGTTAAGGAAGTTAGCCATGGAATACTTCACACCTTCCAGATCCATCATGTTCCTCACTTTTCAGTTTCTTACTAAAATAATAAAATACTTCCCATGACATATTGTAATAGTAGCCCAAGACTGTGTGTTTAGGGACTTCATTGTACGCAATAAAATCACTTAAGAATTGGCAACCCATGGAGGTGATCATACAATGCAAATTTCAACTGTGGGTTTCAGGTATTTTGCCATTTCTAAAGTGTGGGTTTTCCCCATGATCCCTAAGTTGATTGACAAGCAACTTATTTTTCAATTCCCCACACAGAGATGTGTAAAGACATCCCCCTTACCCATTTGTAAATAAAATGATGACATTGTCACGGGGTGGGGGAGCCAAGATGGGCAATATATAATCCTTTCTTCCACCATAATCTTTAGAACTGAGGGGTAAATTATATCATTGTTTAACAATGGCTAATGCTCCCTCAGGTGATGTGGCTCCCACTGAAATAAGTGTTTTTTTAAAAAAAACAGTGCCTTAACTCAGCTTCACTGGAAGGGCGTTGAAGGCAAACAACCCCAGAAAGCATGGTTGCTTAAGACTGATGCTTTAACTCTGCTGTAGTTGAAGGTTTTTGAAGAAAAACGAGGGGGAAGAGACAGTGGAAGGAGATATATGTCTCCTGTGTGGTAGCAAATCAAACAGATAAATCTTAAGAGAAAAACAGAAAAAGATTCCATGTGATGGGGGTAGGAAAATCTTCCATTTCAAAATAAGGTATGGCGAAGCTTAGGGGAAAACCAACAATTTACTTCATTTTACTTATCCTGTGGGAGGAAGTCCTGGGACTCACGATTTTCACTTCATTGAGGCACAATCCCAAGTAAGCATACAGAGGAACCCAGTCAGTGCCAGGTGGTGGTTCCCATGTCATTGAGGCAGGCCGTAGTCTAGATTTTAAAGGAGCTGCTCATACTGTAAAACATATTTGAGTATATAATTCAAAACTTTAAATAGCTTTAACCTTGTACTGTTCTAACTAAGACCTAGAATATATTCACTGCTTCACTGCTATGGTGCCATTACCTGGCCCCAATTCCAACTCTTGTTTAGCAGCCCAGGTTTGGTGTGTTTTGTCCTTTCACCAATTTTCAGGAAGGAGAGGAGTCTATGAATGACTTGGCAAATTTCAATAACTACAAACAGCTGGTGAGCCTCAATATCTTAACAATGATTTCGATCAAGTCTTCTCCAGAGCTTAGAAGAGTTACTTTTTTGGATGACAATTCCTTGAAGCTGGGAGAACCTTGAAATTATTGTCCCTCAGAATAACTTTTTCCCCACTCTGGGGAGAGCTGGGTTTAAGTCACTCTGCAGCTGTTGATATTCACCTGCATTTGTATTATTGAAAGTGTTGGCATTTTAATAGAATAAACAGCAGTCACTCCTGGCCTCAGTAAACAGTATTTCTTGGCATAGCCAAGTGAAATTTTATGCCTCTTTCAAGAGAAATCATGCTTGAGTTCTAAGAGAATGTTCTTTTTGATCTTTTAGTGCACTTTCTTCCTCAGCTTTTTGGACATATTATTTTCCAACATTTTCCTATCTTTTCTTTTTAGCACAATAGGAATGAAGGTCATTGTGCTGAGTTAGAACCACTTCTGAGTATGTGAAAAGTTTCTGTCATTGCAATAAGAAATACCACATTAATCAAACTAGAATACAAAGTTGTATGTGAATGTTTGGGGTGGCATGATTATTGAGAATGAAACTATCAGCATTTCTTATATCTGCTCATTTTATGAAGACTAGGATGAGGTGCACAAAGACAGAGGTGCACAAAGACAGAATTTGGCACAAAGCTGGAGCCACTCTTCAAGAAGAGGCTCCTCGGAGCAGAAGCATGTTGTTTCTTTGCTCCTGCAACTATAAGGAGTACTGTATGAAAAATCTGAGACAGAATTCCAGAATCCCCTATAATGTAAGCCTTTTACATCATAGGTTTAGTCATAACACCCTCTCTCCAGAAGAGTGAAGTTCTATAAATAAGAATCAGTAGCTGATCCTGTTCAGTTTTTAAATTCAGTATTTAATTCTAACCATACTTCCCTACTAGAAATATTTGAGTGAAGCCATAATTGTTAGAATTGCTGTAAAATAAAGATTATACTGTAGATAAGCTTGTAGTAATTATGCTTGTACACAGGAACATGACGGTATCACTTGCTTGGTACAACTTTAAAGCATTCTGGATTTTCTAGATGAAAGCTATATCAAATGGGAAGCTTGCGACTCAAAATTGCAATTTTCAGACTTTTTTGATGCGGTTAAATGAACAGTAGGTCTCATAATCAGAGGAATTATGGTATATCATACTGACAAAGGAACATCTGATGACATCAGGAAGGGGTTTTCTGGTGTTTAGTCTGTCACAGTTGGTGGGCTCAGAGGGATGAAAGCCCAGTTTATCTTCGTCTGCCCAAGATTAAGCAGTACTTTATGCAGCCTGGGACACAGGCTTTCTGAAAGGAAATGTTACACAATGTTCCCGTTGTTCATGAGAATACAGAAAATCCCTAGTCAAGACTGGCTCATAGGGATTTCAATACCCTAACAAAATGATAAAAGATTGTTCACCTTTTTATTTAAGAAATGCTTGCTAAAGGACTTTTCAGTCACTGGCTGCCATATTTTAAAAAAAACATGCTATTTCATCACTGTTTCAAGCAAAATTAGGGTAGTACTTTTTCCCAGCTGGTTAACATTCTATCCCAGTAATTTAAAAAACTATAATTTACCGGAGCATGTAAAATCTTAATTGCTTTGAATGAGATAGAAATTAGTTCTCACATCTGTTCTTGCCTTGAAGATTTCCAGGAAGCAAACAGCTACTGGCTATGATTTATAACTTTAGGAAAATGTCATCCTTGGGACAGGGGAGAAAAACTAGCAGTGCATTTAATATTGAGAACTATGAGGTGGGTTTGCCAGAAAAAGTAGAATTGGAAAAATTTCAATGCTGTCATTAATGGTATTTGATTTAACATATTTGGTGTACCATAAATGTCATACATCAAATATGTTATTTATATGTTTTTATTGAAATATTTGTGATAATTTAAAGATAAATATATAGACTTTCCTTGGCCATGATTGTATATTGTGGTCTGTATTGCATAGTTTTACACATACTTATGTTACATAGCAAAGGAAATATGGAAACCTGCCAGTAATTGTGAAGATGCATATCAAGATCCCAGTGAGCGTGTTGTATTGTCCATTGGCTTTTGCTTCTTATGGGCAATTGTGGTTGGTTACTGTAGGATTAGATGCTGAATTAGTCAGGCCTTGGATCTGAATCAGCTGTGATTCTTCTGTGCACACTGAAAGCCTTTCAAATCAAGCCAATTGGGGTAGGACAGATTTCTTCAGCAACATACCCCCCATTTAATAAAATAGTGTGTTGTCTTTTAACCCACTGTTCTGCCAAAATCCTGGTGGATCAGTGTTCCAGATAATAGCAATGTTTGATCAACCTGATGTACATTTTAATTATGAAAAACATATGATCCTTGAAATATTCCTTCAAGAATAGCTTCCCTTACATGCTACTTTCAAAAAACGATATCAGTTTATTGCCATTTGTTCTAATTATTCTTTTTCTTCTTGGTAGGTCTCTTCCTTATTCTAGGCTTGATCCTATACCCTGCCGGTTGGGGTTGTCAGAAGGCAACAAGCTATTGTGGACCTTATGCTTCAGCTTATAAACTTGGTGACTGTTCTCTTGGCTGGGCTTTCTACACTGCCATCGGGGGCACAGTCCTGACCTTCATCTGTGCCGTCTTCTCTGCCCAAGCTGAAATTGCCACCTCCAGTGACAAAGTACAAGAGGAAATTGAAGAGGGGAAAAGCCTTATCTGTCTCCTTTAATGATCCAAGAGAAATCTTTTGCATCTCTCATAAGAATTGGTTTCAAAATGGTTTAATAGGTGGACTCCAGTAGGCGGCAGTGGAGACACACGTTTCCTGGAAAGGCAAGCCTTATAGTGTCACTTTATAGGCAAAATAAGAAGAAAATGTTAACTGGTGGGAATTCTGGTAGTGGGTACATTAACATGATGCTACTTCGCACCCTGGTTGGCTTCAGGTTTCTACGAATGATTTCAAACAACTGTGGAAATGATTGACTTTGTGTTCATCACTATGAAGGACTGTGAAGGAATCCTTTGAAGGATATTGTTTAAAATAAATATGTATGCCTCCAGTATTTACAGAAAACGATAGTGTAATCAGAATCGGTGTCAAAGGTTTTAGGCATCATCCTCCAGAGCAGAATTAATTTTAACAAAAAAGCATGTTGTATGCAATAACAAATTGGAAGAATGCCTAGGGAAACAAGTAGGAATTCCAGCTGAAGTTAGCAGGACGGGTTTATAAGCAATACCTTAAGAAATATGTGAAACATAAAAGTTACAGCCTAAATATGTAGGGGGCAGGAGTAGCCAAAGTAGGCCTTCTAACACAGGAGAGTAGCATATGGTATTATTGATTTCTCTGTATAAATGTAGATGGATAAAGGAGGTCTTAGGGCCTAGTGTATATCACACCAAATGTGTGCCTATAAGACAAGATGTTGCCCCTAAACTTGCAGGGACATTAGTAAGTAACTGTCTCCTCTCATCCTTTGGAGTACAAAATGTCATAAGCTTATCATACTAGAAAACTGTGCCTGAAGAAGCCACAGTACTACCTAATGGTATTTCTTTTGAAATCTCTTTTTGTGTTGTATTGCACCGTAATGGAGCAGCAGATGAATTTAGTAGTTAGTGGTTTCCCACAAGTGATCTTCTTGCATTAGTCATGTTAATATGTTTGGTGATTTCCCATGCATTTTTGAAAACACATTGAAAAGATGACTAATACCCTGATGTTCAGTTGTTAGATTACCCTTATTATTAACATTGATACAATATGATCCCCATATCTGTGGGACCAATGCCTGCAGTTTCATGTACCTACATCAAAATATGTCCTCTTTGGCATTTCCAAAATCCTCCAATGCTTCCACTGAAGTAATTTCTTCAATAATGTTTGCTATTTGTTGTTTTAACTTAACTGTGGTAAGTTTGGGAAAGTATCCACTGTGGATATGAGGGTCATACTTACTTTATATTATACCTTCCGGTAGACAAAGGACACAGTAGTTGGGAGGCTGCTAGATTAAAATGCTCAAACCACTAATGATAACCACTTATTTCTACTATATTTTCTAAAAGGAAAAAAATTGGATGAAAAGGAATGTAATTTGGAATCTACCCTTTAACTCAGGATTATAGTGCATGGTTGCTGCTGCTTTAACCACTGCTACATGAACTCCAATAAGGCACCTGTGAAATTAACAAGTAGGAATTACAAACATATGCATTTTGTATGATGTTATCATCAGTGCTGATCTGTTGAATGCCAGAAGTGCTGTGGGTACAGTCAGTTCACAAAAGTCAGGCTGCCTCTAAGATCAGATGCTACAGCTAACACCATTATTGGTGGTCACGAATGTGTGGATATTCTTCCCAAAACAGAAGCATGAGAGAGCTCTGCTACAAAGAGGCTACCAAAACTTAGCAAAGAGTATTAAAAGGGGGGGACTCATACCACTATAACAACATAGTTTACTACACCAAAATGTTAACCCAGCTATCTTTAAATTCTGTATTTACCAGCTCCTCCCACAATATTCCCAAAACATGTCTCCCTCCCCACCACCAAGACACTTGTCGAAAAGCTTTCACAAGGAAGACTTACTTGTGATCAAAGACAAATGCTGCTTGCTATTCTGGACTAACATTTCCCAGGGTGAAAAACATGGCTGGTAGGATCATTTAGCAGGTCCAAGCTGGATACTTTCATGCTACTACAATACTGGGAGGCTGCAGTACAAAGTCCTGCTCAAACCACTCAATGTGTACATTTATGGTTGTGTGATTTGTTCTCATTGCTAATACTGAAACAAACACGCCTGATTGAAACATTTTACCACTGAAGTTAGAATAACCAGTAAGAGTTATTCAGATGTTTACATCAAGAGCTGCCTTAAATCATCACAGGGTATGGTTTTACCACATTTTGCAAAGGGAACGTGCTTGTCTGAAAATGCCTCCTGTAAATATTGCTCTTTAGATCCAGGTGTGTATGCACCATCAGTCTGGCTGTGCACTAAATGGCACTTCTTTTTTGAAAATACAACGTAATTGTTGTTAAACTTCTCTCTCAAAGTGCCATGGAATGTTTTTTTAAAACTAAATTAAAAGCAAGTGCATAAATCAGCCAAGAGACACAGAGCAGTTGAAGGAGATTGCTTTTATGGAACAGACTAGTACAAGGTGCTCTTGAAAAACACCTGTCTAAAAAGAACTTGATTCAATAAACCACTAGTATTTTTGTATTCAGTCTCCTACATTTCAAAGTTTCCTTTTTGTCAGGGTTCCAATATGAATATATCAGCTTACTGAAATGCTAATTTGTTGTATTAATTGAACAAATAAATAATATTTAAAAAACAGATGGGGAGGCATTCATTAAAAGATTTTTAAGTATGATGTTCAGGGAGATGGGAGAAGGGAAATCAGCTTCTACCTTATTTTCTTTATTTTCTACATTATTTTATTTGCATCCATTCCACTGATGTTCGGATTTTGTGTATGGTGTTTTTCTCTTGAATAGACTTGAAAAAAGATAGTGGATCAAAAAGGCATGGTAACTTAGAAATCACACACACAATGCAAACTAGGCCCAGCTAAATCTTAGCACATAAATTAGAGAGATAAACATGTACTTTTGCTCCTTTCTTAAAGACTGCCTTACCCTGTTTGCATTAGTCACCACAACCTAAAACAATTGCTTGTCATAGTCTAATAATGGCTTAGCTATAAACCTGATTTTCTGTAAGTGCCTCTAAGATCAGAAAGTTCATGGCGAGGAAGGTACAGTTTAGCCCCTTTCCTATTGTAACAGATATTAAGGGACAAAGCTTTCCTCTGTTCTGAAGCTTTCCTGGAATCCAGAGGCACAGTCCCATATAAAGGATTTTACATACAGGATTTGTAATTTAATAGAACTAAATTGATACAATTAAGACCTCAGCTTCTACATTTAAGTCAATGCATATTTTAGCAACCAAACATTGGCTTTATCTATCTATCCTACACAATGCACAGTGTTCCTTTCTTACAGGTGGGATATATTCTAGATTGATTCCAGTTTGTGATTTGTGAGTGGGGTGGTGGTACATCACCTTAAAAAACCAAAAATACAACCATTACACTTTAATTGTTTTATCCGCTGCTACTAATACCATCTCATACTTCCTTGGATGAAAGATCTGTTGCCATCTACTGAGGTAGCTTCATGATGTGCGCCTCAAACTACCATGCTTTTGATAAAAGTGTCCAAACAAACACAACACTGCAATTTAATCTGCAGTTTTAATCTCTAAACAATTCCTGCAAAAAGTGTTTCACATTCCTCAGAGGCTATGTACAAGATAACTGTGGGTTAAATCTTTTTATAAATATATGTTCCATTGCTCTTTCCAGAGAGTAAGAAATTTAAACTCTAAACTGTGTATATGTAATGTGCAATAAGAAGTTTAGAATATGAATGGTTTGAAAGGGACAAGAATGGGAAAGCTTCTATGGACAAATAAAACTACTATGATGCCATTTAACATTAGAAATTAACTTTGTGCTATAAAGCCTTCTTTGAAAGAAGGCAAGGTTAACCATAACTGCAGTGATTGGTAATCTAATTATAGCCTTAACTCTAAATGTGAAGTGTATGCTATTATTTAGCAACTAATGAGCTCATCAGCAAAAAGAAAGAGCAACTGGGGGGCGGGAAGGGGGAGACATTTGATGTGCTGCAGTCGAACAAACTCAGTAAGGAACACTGAAGTTGAGTTGGACTGCTAATTTAATTTGTCTACAATATAGTTTGTTTTGTTTGTTTTTTTGCCTAATAAACAGTTATTAACCCCTGATGTTAACAAGTAAATCATTTGCAATTTTGAACTGGTATTATTGGCAATTTGAAAGCTGTTCTGAGTGCCTTTGTAGCTAAGGAGCAGGGTAAACATTCTATAAATAAATACATATCAAAATTCATCATTCTGAAAGCCACGTGGCTAGGTTATCTGTAAAACAGAAGATAGAAACTACACACATTGTTGTGGTTCCTGACAGAAAGGAGACATAGAAAATGGAGATAGAAGGTAAAAGCTCTGTCTTCCATTACTGATATGTAAAAATAAGCTAAGGTTGAAAATAACAAGCTAACATTATTTCATAAACTTTTTAACAAGGAAAGACAACAAACAGGAATCTACCTATTACTGACATGTCATTGTTCCCAAGTGTATTACTTATGCTCCAAAAAACCCCTCCTTTTACTACATCTTTTCGCAACAGTTAACAATTTTATAAAATCAAATGGAAATAAATCATTAAAATTTATAAACAATGTATACCTTATATCACTTTTCTTAATTCTTATACACATTTAAACAAATACATTTTGAATAACTTAACAATGGTCTAAAATGCTGCTTTTATCAACATAGAATTTATAGAGTGGGGACTAATTTTGGATGGGAGGGAAACTCAAGAATCTTCCCTTTCAGGCTGCCCTCCTCCAACTTACTTTTGCTAATGGGAACTCTTCCAAGAAAGTTTAGGAAGAACACTGTTTGACAAGGGAGGAACAGGTTGTGTGTTTCCAAGTTTAATTACTCCCAAATAAGTAGTGGTTGTCAATCAGGTGCCTTAATTAAACATGCTGATCATAGTGAAACATTTAAATTTATGTAACATTCCAAATAAAATAAAAATGCATAGGTAAAGTGTGACCTACAACCCTTCCTTACTGTAGTGATGTCAGCTCCCATCCCCATGCCCAGGCACCTGCACTTAGCCAAGCAGAGACATCGACTTGTCTGCACAAACAACTACAATTGTTGAGACCGTGCAAACAGTGCTACATGACAAGAGCTGCAAGGATCATATATGCAAAGTATTGGAGACAATACTATGATATTACTAATGATACTATGAAACTCTTTCAAGTCAAACCTGGGTGAAAGAAATAAGTGAGCAGATATCTGCTTCCATCACAAGCTCCATCACAAGATCTGAGAATTCTTGGGCTGCCTTCACCATCTCGCTGTCACGCAAATCTGAAATACCTTTCCCGCAAGCAAACTGCAACACAATAGTTATAATTTATAGAATGACACAAGAGTTACCACAGAAGAATAACAGCCCATGTCTGGATTGAAGAGGATGATGGGAATGCTTCCCTTGACATGAAAATAGTGTCTATGAAATTGCTGTATGCACAGAAAATGCAGTCATATGCACAGAAAATGCCCATTTCAGCCACAACCTGGAGAACTTCTAAAGCTTAGAACAAAAGGTTTATAAATGTCTAATGCAACTTTGGCTTCCCTTGCTATGGCACTCCTTAAAGCCATATCAAATATACCTCTACATTTAGATTTAGCCTACTGTGTGGTGCAATACAACAGCTTTTTGAGAATGGAAAGACAAAGAAAAGGTGCCACTCCTGTACTTGAGGTGCAGAGCTGGTTCTGTACTACTCTGTCTTCTGGTTGCTATCTTTGTTGATGCATTCTGTAAAGATCAACAGAGTAAATGATCTTGCACAGCAGCAGACAAAATGATCCTAATATAAAAGACAGCAAGTAACAGTCATTTTCAGAGGTTTAATTTTACTTCCAACAAATTCCTGGACAAATTTAAAACTTGTAGATTTCATCAGTACTGACAAACCATTTTCTTTTTTAAAAGCTTCCAATTTACATCACAGAACCAAAACACTGCATCTATTAACTGGGTATTTCCTTAAGAACAATCCCAGTTCTAACTGTACTAATAAACTGTTCCAGTAATTGACACGGGTTTCCCACTGCAGAAGGTTACAGAATCTATATACAGAATACAAAAAACTCCCTGACCCAGCTTTAATAGTGCATAGTTACATGTAGAACAAGAACATGGACGGGGTGCATATCCAGTTGCACATCCATATAAAGTAAAGCATTGCAGTGGGAACCTTTCATTTAGATGAGCATCCAATTATGGGTGTCTTCCTGCACTTCTGAATTTTTGCTATATCTGCATCCATACTCTGTAACTTATATATGTAACTAACTATACAAGACTAAAGCTGGATCAGGGTAAATAACATGATTTTTCTGTACATTTTAACCCTCTTTCATTCCATCTAACCTTTAAAAAACACTCCTAGCTTGTTTTTAAAACTATACAGAGCAAACATTCAGGAAACATGTTTATTCTATGTCACTGAGTTAATACAATAAATATGCAAAACCTTTGAACTATCTAGACATGCAACATCAGAAGATCTGTGTGCATTTCTACAGAACCATGACATTCACCATGATGGCAAAGCATTGTTAGTAATTTACAAATATACAGATATCCCTCAGATAAATAACCCCAATGCCAAAATTATATAAATCAGACTACTGATGATCCAGTGTTGAAAATCAATCTGAAATAAACTTTCCACAACTGGATACTACAAAATGACTTGTAGTGGGCACATATCTCTTCATTGATGTTCTTTAGTAACATCAATATCTTAACATTTTTAACATACAACAGCCTTCTGCCAACATGAAAAATCAGAAGTTGGGGGACAATGGAAATTTACTCTAGCACTTCTGATCAAATGTGTTGGATTATTTTTCCAGAGGTTTGTAAGAATACTAACAGTCAGCCGACGTTAAAACATATTTTCTGGGGCTGGCATAACTGACAAAACTATTGAAAACTAGATCTCCGTTTATATAATTCAAGTTTCAATCTGCTTTATCCCCTGAGAAAAAATATTCAAGAACCATCTTTTTGCAAACCATTAATAGTTTTCCCTCTCAATATAGTTTAAAGAATTAATAACAGGACTACTTATGTACTGAAATAAAAGTACATAAAGGTTGTGAAAGCAAACACATTGACCTTATTGATCAAGAAATATGTGCCCTGATTTTTAAGCTACATCCATAATTTTACTTACCCTTTACTTCATATGAAAACTAAAAATTATTTATACAAATAATCCTCACATTTTACTATTTATAGGTGTAACTAAACAGTTCTAGTTTCCTCATTGTTTTATTTTGTAATTACAGATGAGTATTTTTCAAGCGTTAGCACAAGATATGCTCCAAGTTACCACCCAAAAGTTTGGATGCCTCACAATACCAGGTGGGGGGAAATTATCAAAAACTGAGTCAATTAGGACTCGGAATGTTATGCTGATGAATTAAAAGCCACCAAGAACCTCTGTACAACACATTGTCAGCTGATCAATGCTGGAAACTCTTCCTCAGTTTGCATTGAATACAATGCATTTATTCAGATTAAATTATACACGAAGGCTGAAGTATGTTAAAAGATTTCATGTACATAATTGAATGTCAGTTTTTAAAAGCCTGATAAGTTTGCTCTGAATTTGCAAGACCTTAGCAGGACTGTTACTAAAAAGTAATGCCAACTTGATGGCATGTAACAACAAAGTACAGTAGAGTCTCACTTGTGATTACGATTTAAAATTTAAATGAAATATTGTATATCCAGATGCTTACAGAAGCAGTAAACACTGTGACTGACAAGGCTAAGATTCAGTACCATTGTTAAACACAAGTGCACATTTTTTTAAAAAAAAGTTGGAATTCTTAAACACAACAAAAAATTCCACGGCATTTTAACAGGTCAAGAAGGACTACTAATAGAAGTGTTCCAGATACTGGTTAAAAGCATATTTTTAATGAATACCCTGAATTCCACACTACATCCATGATTTTAAAAGTATCTTAACAGTATGTTTTCCAAAGTCATGAATACTGAATTTAAAATATAATTGCTCAGCTCCAATTCAACGTAATTAACGCCTCTTCATCTTCTTCTGGTGGAACACCTGTGCTCCAATATTTCTCAGTTAGAACACCTTACACCATGAAAAAACAAATTCCCAACAAACACTATAGTGATAGAGACAAAATCTGGACTAAAACAACAGCTCAGCATGGTCAAAACTGTTTCATGCAAACTCAGATGTTTATCAAAAGATTTATTATCCTAAAAAAGAATTTACATTATCTAGCATACTTATTTTAAGCTTACATCTGTCCTTCATCAGCTGCTGAAGCTATAAAGCAGCAGCGGCCAAAATTTCTTGATCAAAACTATCAGCTGCCCTGTTTCTTACTTAAGAAAGTAGGGAAGCAAGTTATTAGAAACAACAGTATTTAATCCAAAGTGCTTGTCTCAAGTCAAAGTGAATGGTTCTGGAGAAAAAATTTCAACCAGAAAAAAAGCCAAAAATCTCATTAAAATTGACCTCAGGAGCTGCCAATCTTTTTCAGATCTACAGTTGAAATTGTCACCAAATATAGGGTGCCTTCAAAAATATGGAGAAAAATAGAACCATTTTATGTCAATAGTAGTAGCCAGGAAATATGTCCGAATAAATATTTTGTCAAGGAATGGAACAATGACCTTATCCTGTTTAGCTCATGCACAGCTTCAAGAGACATACATGCTGTGTGCATTTTTAACACAAGTCTTCAGGGAATATAAGTGACTGGAAAATAAAATACAGCCAGAGAGTTGTAGTGAGTTTCATCTCTTTTTCTCTATATTTGGTTACCCTTAAAAGCATTTTGAGCTGCACTAGTAGCTGCTGTTGATGCTGCATTGGCTGCTGCAGTTTGTACAGTTTTGTTGGACATCACCCCTGTTGCAAATTCTTGTTGGGCTTTCTCAAAACTTGCTCCAGTTGTGCGATATAGGCCATGCACCTATGAAGAAACCAGAAAAAAAAATCATAGTGAGAAGTGTTTTGTGATGGAAGACAATGTCTACATTTTATGTAGCTTTCCGCAGGGTTTCTTAGGCATCAAAATACTTAAGAGGCAAAATAATGGAAATGCTGAAGACTAAGAACTAGCATATTAAATCATAGTCAATTTATATTGCAGATGATTTAACTTATATGATTTGGTACAACATGATGATGCTCGTGCAAACAAGGTTTCCCTGTTGGGTTCCTTCATATTCATATTATTACATTCTGCCTACTTCCAATCACCTAATTGGAAACCATTGGCAAAACACTGAAATGCAAAATGTGATGACACAGAAATATGGATAAGCAATGCTTCAAATTACAAGGAAGAACTTGGCTTTATCAACAGGATTATGGTGTCCAGATCAAGTGAAGCATCAGTCTATTCAACTTTATTCAAGCTTTACCTGGAATACTATGTTCAGTCTGGATCCTACAAGGCTAATGATAAACTGGAATACGTCCGGAACATTATGACCAAAATGGCATAAGATCTGCAAACCAAGCCCTATGACAAAATGGTTCTGGGAGCTAGTATGTTTAGCTTGGGGAATAGAAGACTGAGAAGTAACGCAGCAGGTCTTGAATATTTTCTTTTTAAAAAACCCTGAAAATCCCTTACCTAGATGACCCTTACTCAAAATCTTGTTTTTCCATGAAAGTGTTGACAGGATATGTTCTGCCTAACATTTGATAAAATCTATATTTCTAATATTGTGGGCTACAGTTGAAAAACGGCAGCATTAAAAATAGATTTTTTTTATATTTTCAGGATTCCTCAGGACTAAAAACTATAATGGATATCTTTAAATACTGGCAGAGATTCAAATGAACCAATTAATTGAAATTCCAAGAAAAATGATTCCACCTAAACAGGAGAATCCCATGTGAGTGAGAACTGCTCAACAGTGGAGCAGACTACCTTTAAGGGTGGTGGAACCACCTTATTTGAAGCCCTTTAAACGGGTTGGATGAGTATCTTTCAGATGTGCTTTAATTTTGCATTCCTGCATGACATGGGGGTCAGACAAGATGGCCCTTGCAGTCCCTTCTAAGTTTATGATTATTTTTGTATTGGTATATAATGTATCATTGCTTCCCAAATAAACAACTAGTTCAATAAAATTCAATGCAAAGTTCTATCCAATCATTAACCCTAATGTGTACACATTTAAAGAGTTTTTGGAGCATCGAATTTAGAATCTTTCAGTCTCTATAGACTTTTCAGATTTCTACTAGGTATTCCATTCCTTAAACCTATAATAGGAAGGTTACAATCAACATAAAGCAAGGCAAATTCCTTGAATGTCTAGGCTCTTAATGTTTCTGGTTAGCTAAGTACTTTTAAATGAAGGCCCCCATCCCATGTATCTATCCACAATGATCAAAATACCTTCCTTATGAATAGGACCAACCTCCCAATACTGATCCAGGCTTGTTGGCTGGCTATGATTCTAACTGTATAGTAGCTACAGCTCTGAATTTGCAAGACCTTAGCAGGACTGTTACTAAAAAGTAATGCCAACTTGATGGCATGTAACAACAAAGTACAGTAGAGTCTCACTTATCCAACATAAACGGGCTGGCAGAACATTGAATAAGTGAATATGTTGGATAATAAGGAGAGATTAAAAAAAAGCCTATGAAACATCAAAATAGGTTATGATTTTACAAATTAAGCACCAAAACATCATGTTATACAATAAATTTGACAGAAAAAGTAGTTCAATACGCAGTAATGTTATGTTGTAATTACTGTATTTACAAAATTAGCACCAAAATATCACGTAATATTGAAAACATTGACTACAAAAATATGTTGGATAATCCAGAACATTGGATAAGCGAGTGTTGGATAAGTGAGACTCTACTGTAGTTGTATATATGAAGTCTGACCTCTAGTGGTTACAACAAACAGCTACAAACATATTTGAATGAAACTTGTTTGGATAAAATGAGAAATGGAATCGTATCTATCAATCTGGCTATCTCATCTATCAGTATCCATGCCTTGTTTTGTGCTTTCTTCCATAATCTCTCTTCAAATGTTCAACTCTTTCACTTTTTGGAGATTTCAGACTTTCTCAAAAACTCCAATGTTTGGATAAGGCTGTAGTGCACTTTTAAGGATCTTTGTTAGCCCCTAAATAAGAACTGCTGCCCTAATGCTAATATCTCCTTTTGTTTAGTAGGATGGTTCAGTATGTGGCGACTAGGCAATTTCAAACATTCTAGGGAAAACAGATTCGGGTAAATTTCAAGCTGATTTTAGACAAAAGGCAGGACTGAAGCAGCCTTATTGGCTCTAATTAACTAATTCTAGGTATTCTTGAATCTCCTGGTTGCTTTTTCATATCATGGCTCACAGTACAGTTCTATGAAATAGGAGAAGGAGGAGAAGGAGGCATGGTTATGGTCAGATCTGTCCGTGATCTGATTCCAGACTACAGGTCATCCTTATGGCTATCAGGCTGTAAACTGCTACAAGTGTCCACACCTTATTCCTCATGTCGTTCACCATATATGTTACACCAGTAGGTGAGAACATGAGAAGTCTGAGGTTCAGGTGCCATCAGTATTCTGGCAATAGTTCTATTTCTCCTTATCACTGGAGTTAGTTAAGGCCATTGGGTGTTGAATCAGTGTCCAGATGCTAAAATGGCCTGGATGAGAATCTACAAAGGGAAGCTAAATCCCAATAGAAGGGAAGGAGGCTCTGTGGATAGTGGTTCCTAACATTACTCCAAATTTTATTTCATATACTTCTGAAACTATCTAAAACAAAACAACACTGGGCTAAGCATTCCTACTATAACTGAAGAAATCTGGAAAAAAGAAAGAAGTTAAGCAAATTCCAACCTGAATTAGTTCACAATTATTATAATACAAATTTTAATAATAAACTAAAATCCAGTATCTAATCCAGTGTCAGGTGACAGACTTTAGAAAATGCATATTAAGAAAACATTTAACAGACACATGATTAACATGCACATATGCATATACACCCCTATCAATAGTGAGGATTTGGTACATGAAGAGTACTGACCTTTTTAAACATAACTAGTGAGATTACGGCAGACGCTGTGAAAAGTGCGGCTATGATTATCATCATGATGCCTACTGGGATACTAAGGTTAAGCCCAGTGAGAGATGAAATCCATCCACTGAAGAGAAAAAAAGAGCTCATAAATATTTGTATACTACAGACTTAATAACAACAACAACAACAACGACTATTTATATCCCACCACCATCTTCCAGAGGGACTTGGGGCGGCTCACAAAACACTCAAGGTGTGACATAAAATACAAAATGCAACAAGTACAAAACAAAAGATAGGCAATAAACAGTAAACACAACATCATAATTTCACAGTACCCCCTGGTAAAAACAATAAAATACAGCAATTGCTGTAGATAAAACAGCAGTCTTCGACCTCAGAATTGGACCCATTACTATTGTTCTTTTCACCAACATTCTTTCTCTCTGTGTGTGTCTGTAAATGTATAATTTTACCATTCAGCCTCCCAATATAGACTACAGGAAATGGGGGCGGGAGACAAAACTTTTTGAAAAACCTCATTCTGGTAAGAAGTAGCTCTGCATATATATTGCAGACATAGGGGGAGTTCGTAACTGACAGAATTCAAAACTTTGCTATTTCTTATATGGTATGTAAAGTAGAGCAAAATACACCTGCGGGCGCATTTGAAATTATATAACTCTTCCTGGCAGGTATAAAATGCTGTCAATTAGTAGAGTATATTACTACCCGGTTAAGCATTATTTTAATCATATGCACTCTCTTTGTGCATACCTTAAATCCCCTATTGACTAATGGTGACCTCATTTTCTTAGACAAGGAGGCTTGATACTGCATTTTCCAATTTTGCAAAATCAAAAGGAAAACATAGGAAAACATTTTTTCCTAAGGTTTTATACTTTCAGAAAAATTTACATTTATAAAAGTAGACTTGCATACACACACACACACACACACACACACAGAGAGAGAGAGAAATTCCATGGGCCAAATTTTATTAAATTTATAATTAGGGAGCTAGAAAAAGTGACTAGAATCCATGTTGCCTTATCCTTTACAGGCAGTCTCCAAGTTACAAACATCCAATTACAAACAAACGACTTATGGATAAGAATGGGGCTGAGACAACAGGAAGTGAGAGAAATCTACCCCTCAGAAGGGAAATTCATTCCTGAGAGTTATCATGGGGAAAAGTTGTCTCCACTGAAACTTTCTCACCAATTCTTGTTTCTACAACAAGCCATTTTCATCACAGGGACAGAAAGTGAGGTAAAATCTTCTGAACAGGGGCACAGACAGCAAAACGAATGTCACAGGAGTGTTAACCCTTCCCTCTGCTATCCAAAGTGTGTGTGTGTGTATATATATGGCTGAAGTTGTGCTTTTAAAATGTTCCGATTTCTATACACATTAAACTTAAGACCAAACCTACAGAATCTATCTTGTTCGCAACCTGGGGACTGCCTGTATTTCTTACAAATCTTGGACATCTGTGTCATCTGGGTCACTGTGTCACCCCACAGATTCTGACCAATATTTTTTTGGTGTCAAGCACTGTATATCACGAGGTTTCCATTTTTAAAAGGACATGTGCCGTAAGTGGTGCTGGCATGAGATTTACCTTTGCAGCAATGCAATGTAATTAAAAGCAAAACCTTTCTAGAGGACTATTGGTATACAACTTGACTGCACCATTTATACATGTTTTCACAAGAGACATACATTACAGCATATGAACTACTAATGGAACACCACTCGGAAACAGGAGAACTCCATACAACAAGCAATCAAAGGCCGGTTAACACCTCACAAACAGATAATGCCTCCAGGCAACAAAGGCCAGGATACCTCTATGCAGATATCCTCACTGACTGACTTTGCAAACCTCATGGCTACTCAAATGCTAATTCAAGCTTGCTGGTTGCAACATTCACACTTGCTTTAAACAGACAAGGGTTCTGTCTCTTCCACCCTGGTTATTCCACAGGTATATATACACTACACTTGCCTCACTGCTAACAGAACCTCTGGAGATGTCAGCCACGAATGCGGGCGAAATGTTAGAGGAGAGAATGCTGCTGGAACATGGCCATACAGCCCAAAAAACTCGCAGCAACCCACTACTAATGAGCCTGCTATTAATTTCAGTAAGTTCATATGCTGTAACTGAAAAGCCGTAGAACATATCAAAACTGGAAAAAGAAAACAGTTTAACCAAGTGTGAAAACCTGTAAAAGCCACATGCATTCTAAACAAACTATGTGATTCAATATGATTCATTATCTTCTGAAATGTAAACACTGTGTGGGCAGAGCAGCATTACCCTAGAAATAAAAATCACTATCCAATTATCTTTCCAATCACTTCAACTATTTCTTGAATGATCCTGTGGGATCTCTTCTCCCTCATTCATTCCTCTACGTAGAATAAACATAGTTAGGCTTCATTATTTTTTAACTGGTAACCCATGTTGGTACAAATGAACAAAAACTTAAGACATGCCTATTCAATAACCATAACAGTTTGTATGTTAAACTAACTGCACTGACACAACCACTATTACACTAATCTGGGCTCCACTACATAGACAAGCCACCAAAGCTACCATAAGCAACCTCTTGCATATTATCCCTGTGTCCGATTCAAAAATCTGAAAACTCAGTTGCTACAATGGATTTAGATGTTTTTTCCTACTCAAGACATGCTTTTTAGAAACTACTCCACATCACTTAATGCCAAAGTGACTGTTGAGATTTTAGTAAGTCACCTAGGCCTGTAACATTTCTTTTTTGTCTTTATAATTGCTAATACAAGTTCACAGCCACTAGAAACAGCACTATGGGAAGATTACAATCCAAGCAGAGTACAAATATCGGCTGCTGCTGGTCTGAAAAGAGGCAAGGATTGCTTATAAACACTTTTATCCCATAGCTTGACATAATTAATTAAAGGGTGAACAAAGCTTGGAGGCTACATAAAGTTCCTCGGAATTCTCCCAGCATTTTCTTTAAAATCTCTACATAACTGGCAGACAACTACTGATAACAAAATAGCCCAAGCAAAAATGATCATATGGCTAATCAGTAGTCTCTGATAGCCACGCAACAAGGCTAGAAATCCTGTATCTTAAATCATATATTTCCCCTGTATTTTGGGGTCACAGCGCCTTCTAATGAACTTTAGATCTGAGATTTTGATATATGGGTCACTTAAAGTGTAAATTCCCTACTATGGGCATCTAGATAATACATTATAGCTATGGATATTTTTAGTAGATAGTAATCAGGTATGTGCTGCTTATAACACAATGATTTTGCTTCACCCTTGCCCCCAACCGACGTAGCCATAAGTAAGTATCCCTCGGTATATTATTAAACTTTGAAAACATGGCATGTTAATCTAACTCCCACCTACAATTAATGCTATATAATAAAGCAGTTGCCTTACCAATTGCCCCATCCTTGGAATCCTGCCGCCTGAAGTACATGTACAGCAAATTGACAAATGTATACAAAGAAGAAAACAAAGAATCTAAAGGAGCTGTCACTTCTGAAACAAAGAGATAAAGAGAAAAAAGTCAAGTATTTATGGTATTTGCCAAACATTACAAAAGGGGAAGCTCAACACCTCGACAAGTAGAGCACAATCATAAATAGAAATGTGAAACATGATACATACAGAAGTACTGTTTTTCATGACTACAGCAAATCCTTATGGAAATAAAACTGTCTACTGTTTGTGATAGCATTCCCAAACCTCAACTATCAATATAATCTGATTAATCTATAAAAAATTCAACACTACTAAAACAGCTAACACTATTGAAATACCAGACTTCAGAAGCAAAACAAAACAATATAAAGTGTCTTGATTCATAAAGCAAGGTAAACTACTAAAACAACCTCGCAATGTTACAGGTAGATTAACAAAAATATTTCATTTGATAATATTGTATTTATTAACATACAACCAGACTCTTTTCACTTTAAATCCTTTCTTATTTGGAGACATGACTTATTCTAAGACTAGAAATATATTTTCTTACATAGCTAGTGTTTAGATAAAGCAGGAATCTTACTGTCTCCAGGACAGACCACTTATCTTATTGTCTATCAGACCATATTCATGGCCCTCCTCTTACCCACTTTTCTCCAGTGAGGGATGTTAGGTTGAGAGTGTATGACTGGTACACAATAGTTCATACTGACTCTCAAATATTAGACTTATTTAAAAAATGTAATAACCTGTAGAACTCTGTAAAATAAATGCACCAGTGTTGAAAATAGTAAAATAAGTGATGGCATGAACTAAAATAGTTGTTAATATGACCTTTTATACAGGGTGTTTGAAAAAGAACTCCCTATTCACCATTTAATTTAAATGGTGAATAGGGAGTTCTTTTTCAAACACCCTGTATTAAATGCAGAACAGTATATTTAAGAATGAGATAGATACATATATATTTTTGACTGCCCTATATTCATCTCGCAACTTACCATTCTATTTTTAAAAATCACAACTATGTTTGTAAAAAATCTAATGCATATGTTTTTTCTCAATTCATGCTTTGAAAGATGCTATTACTTGCAACCAACATTATACAAGAAATCACACTATAAATGATGAAACACTTATTTAAGTCATTAAAGATTTTAAAATAGTTAATTTCTGTATGTATTTTAATACTACTGTTTTCACATGGTTGGAAGTACTGTTTACCTGAAGGCTCCGTAAAGTGGTCTGTACCAGCAGACAAAGGAACAGGGTGTGAAAAGTAAGAACCAGAGAATACTCAATCCAAAATCAACTCCTCGCTTAGGATCAAGGCAAAACCAGGCCAGGCATCCAAAGATGTTAAGAAATAGTGTGACTGCATGGACTGGGGGAAAATACAGGCATATTAAAATCAAATAAGCATAATTTCAGAAGTATTAAAGCAATACAAAATCTTAATACATAATCTGTCACCAGTCTTATATCAGCATCTTATTATGTAGCCAGCATGGATAAAACACATTAAATTTAAATTAGATTTTAAACTCTTAAGATTTTGTTACACAAATTTGTTTTCATTAAAACAGGATAAATCTCAAAATAGAGTCTGACAATTATCTTAGGTCCCAGCCTTGAATGGACTTCTTGGAAAATTCCAGTGTCCTGTGCCCTTAACAAGAGGGGAGAAGCCTTTTTGACTTTCTTGCTGGAAAGGGTGGTGAAAGATCTTCAAGCTTACTCTAAACACTGCATGCAGTACTTTGGATTTATACAAATACAATGAAGACATTATGTAGCTCTCTATTTAAGTAAGTGAAAGCAAAAACTTATGACTCCTCGCCTAAACCATTATAAATAATTGTAGTACTAGCTATGAGTGCAGTGGGTTAGATACAGTTTCTAATTTCAGTGAGGCAGCATCCTGAGGAAAACTCTCTTGCCAGCAGAAATGGCAGAAGATAATTCACTGATTTTTGTTTCCCCTGCCGTCCTTAGTGCCACTTTCCCAAATGTCCCCAACTTTCAGTATAGGTTTTCATGGAACACAGATTACAGTAGGAAGGGAACTGAAGAAACCTAAGAATATAACAAGAGGGAAAGAGAGAAAATCCTCGTCTATTCTGCCAGCAGAAATGTGTTGCAAAATCAAAATCAGTTAACAGAACAAGTCCTTCTGTCAACAAAAAGCAAACCCAAGATCTACATTTATTATTCTCCCAATTATGAAATATTTGTCTTCAGCTAAAGAAAATAGGCAACTGCTTTCCATCTCATCCAGAAAAGCTATTTTGCTCAGAAACTCAGCTTCAGATATGACTCAAGTGCGTTCTAGCTGCTCTCCCTGCCAACATCTCTGCACTACTTCAGTTCAGTGCCCCAGCTTTCAGTCATTTAAATACACTCATTCACATTGTCGGATCACTTGGCTTCTGCAAGCTACTTTAATCACTATTTTTAAGGTAGAATTGTTGCAATATTTACATAAGTCCAACAGAAATCCTTCAATTCAGAGTTGTTTTTCTGTCTCTACACAGATGTAAAGGAATGATGTTAAAAGGGATGTCTACTGAAAGGCTAGATGTTCTGAATTGCAATCCTAGTAGCATTAATGACTATTTACTGCAAACAAACATTTTACTGGGTTGTATGTCTTTCGGGCGGTGTGGCCATGTTCCAGAAGTATTCTCTCCTGACGTTTCGCCCACATCTATGGCAGGCATCCTCAGAGGTTGTGAGACATGGATAAAGTATATTTGTTCTCAAATAATATACACAGAAATGCTAGACCACTCCAACAACTATCATGTCAGACTACACAGAGAAGCCATTGAAATCCACAAGCATGTGGACAACTTCAGCAGAAAGGAGGAAACCACGAAAATGAGCAAAATCTGGCTACCAGTATTAAAAAACTCTAGAATCAAAACAGTAGATGGGAACCAACACTATGAGGGCAGAGGAGCCCCAAGGATGGCGAATGACTGAACAAAGGATGCCCCCCAGGCAAGAGACAAAACCTTTCCAATGCTAATTAGGGTGATTAACTGAAACATAGAATCATAGAATCATAGAATCATAGAATAGTAGAGTTGGAAGAGACCTCAAGGGCCATCTAGTCCAACCCCCCGCTAAGAAGCAGGAAATCGCATTCAAAGCACCCCCGACAGATGGCCATCCAGCCTCTGCTTAAAAGCCTCCAAAGAAGGAGCCTCCACCACGGCCCGGGGGAGAGAGTTCCACTGCCGAACAGCCCTCACAGTGAGGAAGTTCTTCCTGATGTTCAGGTGGAATCTCCTTTCCTGTAGTTTGAAGCCATTGTTCCGTGTCCTAGTCTGCAGGGCAGCAGAAAATAAGCTTGCTCCCTCCTCCCTATGACTTCCCCTCACATATTTGTACATGGCTATCATGTCTCCTCTCAGCCTTCTCTTCTGCAGGCTAAACATGCCCAGCTCTTTAAGCCTCTCCTCATAGGGCTTGTTCTCCAGACCCTTAATCATTTTAGTTGCCCTCCTCTGGACGCTTTCCAGCTTGTCAGCATCTCCCTTCATCTGCGGTGCCCAAAACTGGACACAGTATTCCAGGTGTGGTCTGACCAAGGCAGAATAGAGGGGGAGCATGACTTCCCTGGATCTAGACGTTATTCCCCTATTGATGCAGGCCAAAATCCCATTGGCTTTTTTAGCTGCCGCATCACATTGTAGGCTCATGTTTAACTTGTTGTCCACGAGGACTCCAAGATCTTTTTCGCACACACTGCTGTCAAGCCAGGCGTCCCCCATTCTGTATCTTTGATTTCCATTTTTTCTGCCGAAGTGAAGTATCTTGCATTTGTCCCTGTTGAACTTCATTTTGTTAGTTTCGGCCCATCTCTCTAGTCTGTCAAGATCGTTTTGAATTCTGCTCCTGTCTTCTGGAGTGTTAGCTATCCCTCCGAGTTTGGTGTCATCTGCAAACTTGATGATCGTGCCTTCTAACCCTTCGTCTAAGTCGTTAATAAAGATGTTGAACAGAACCGGGCCCAGGACGGAGCCCTGCGGCACTCCACTTGTCACTTCTTTCCATGATGAAGACGACGCATTGGTGAGCACCCTTTGGGTTCGTTCGCTTAGCCAATTACAGATCCACCTAACCGTAGTTTTGTCTAGCCCACATTTTACTAGTTTGTTTGCCAGAAGGTCGTGGGGGACTTTGTCGAAGGCCTTACTGAAATCTAGATATGCTACATCCACGGCATTCCCTTTATCGACCCAACTCGTAACTCTATCGAAAAAAGAGATCAGATTAGTCTGGCATGACTTGTTTTTGGTAAATCCGTGTTGACTATTAGCAATGACCGCATTTGTTTCTAAGTGTTTGCAGACCACTTCCTTAATGATCTTTTCCAGAATCTTGCCTGGTATTGATGTGAGGCTGACCGGACGGTAATTGTTTGGGTCGTTCTTTTTTCCCTTCTTGAAGATAGGGACCACATTCGCCCTCCTCCAATCTGCTGGGACTTCTCCTGTTCTCCAAGAACTCTCGAAGATGATTGCCAGTGGTTCTGAAATAACTTCCGCTAGTTCCTTCAATACTCTTGGATGTAGCTGATCTGGCCCTGGGGACTTGAATTCGTTTAGAGTGGCCAGGTGTTCCTGGACAACTTGTTTCCCTATTTGGGGTTGGATTTCCCCCAATCCTTCGTCCATTCCATGTTGCTGAGGTTGAAGATGGCTTTCTTTTTGTGAGAAGACCGAGGCAAAGAAGGCATTAAGCAGTTCTGCCTTTTCCCTATCCCCTGTCACCATCACCCCATCTACTCCTTGCAGTGGCCCTATCGCCTCCTTTTTCTTCCTTTTTCTACCAACATAAGCAAAAAAACCTTTTTTGTTGTTTTTTATGTCCCTGGCAAGCCTGAGCTCATTTTGCGCTTTAGCCTTGCGAACCTTTTCCCTACAGGAGTTGGCTATACGTTTGAATTCTTCTTTGGTGATTTCTCCCCTTTTCCACTTCTTGTGCATGTCACTTTTGAGCTTTAGCTCAGTTAGAAGTTCTTTGGACATCCATTCTGGCTTCTTTGCACTTGTCTTATTTTTCTTCTTTGTTGGCACTGTTTGCATTTGCGCCTTGAGTATTTCACTTTTGAAAAACTCCCATCCATCCTTAACTCCCTTGTTTTTTAATATCGGCGTCCATGGAATGCCGCTCAGTAATTCCTTCATTTTTTGGAAGTCAGCTCTCTTAAAGTCCAGAATGCGTGTTTGACTTGTCTTAGTTTCAGCATTCCTTTGTATTGCAAACTGCAGGAGCACATGGTCACTTGCCCCTAAGGATCCAACCACTTCAACTGTATTGATCAGGTCTTCCACATTTGTTAAGATTAGATCAAGAGTTGCTGATCCCCTTGTTGCCTCTTCTACCTTCTGGACCATAAAATTATCTGCAAGGCAAGTGAGGAATTTGTTGGACTTTGTACTCTTGGCTGAGTTTGTTTTCCAGCAGATATCGGGATAATTGAAATCGCCCATGACTACTATATCTCTTCTTTGTGCCTGTTTGGTCAGCTGTTGACAGAAGGCTTCATCAAGTCCTTCATCCTGACTCGGAGGTCTGTAGTAGACACCCACGACAAGATCTTTTTGAGTCCCGATTCCCTTGATTCTTATCCAGATGCTTTCAAGCTGGTTTCCCGGATTACAGTCTTGCATTTCTTCTGCAACGTAACTGTTTTTGACATATAAAGCTACTCCCCCTCCTCTCCCCTTTGTTCTATTTATGTGAAAGAGGTTATAGCCCTCAATGGTTAAATTCCAGTGATGGGAGTCATCCCACCAGGTTTCAGTGATGCCTATGACATCGTATGTGTGGTGCTGTGCTAGGAGTTGGAGTTCGTCTTGCTTATTTCCCATGCTCTGAGCATTAGTGTAAAGACATGTAAGCCCCTGTGACCTCCCCTCGAACTGTTTATTTGGGATTATTGTGCTCTCTGTACTTGGTCCTTGCTGTGTTTGTGCAGCCCTCCGTTTAGCCTTACGGCGGTTCCCTGTGGTCGTGGGTAATATAGTGTTCGCCAGGCTGTTGTTCCCCTCCCCCAGTGGATTTAGTTTAAAGTGCGCCTGATGAGGTTTGTGAGTCTGTGTGCAAAAAGATGTTTTCCTACTTGTGTGAGATGCACCCCATCGCTTGCCAGTAGTCCATCCTCTTGGAAGAGTAGACCATGGTCAAGGAAGCCAAAATGCTCCTCTTGACACCATTTTCTGAGCCAGTTATTGACCTGTACTATTTTTCCGGCCCTTGTAGAGCCATGTCCTACAACGGGGAGGAGGGATGAAAAGATCACATGTACATTATACAGTTTTAGCTTTGTTCCCAGAGCTCGAAAATCATTTGTGATCTTTTGAAAAGTATGCCTAGCGGTGTCATTGGTACCTACATGAATCAACATAAGGTGGGGAGGGTGATGGGGCTTTAGGAGCCTGCTGAGCCTCTGAGTGATATGGTGTATTTTTGCCCCCGGGAGGCAGCATGTTTCTCGAGCCATCCCATCCGGTCTGGAAATGATGGCTTCCGTTCCTCTAAGGAGGGAGTCACCTACTACCAAGACCTGTTTTCTTTGAGGATTGACAGGGTCCCTTTTGTGCAAGACAGTGTGTATGTCCCCTGAAGAGTGTTCCTGTTGAAGTGAATCATGTAGGTGTAAAGTGTTGTCCTCCTCCTCAACATCCCCAGTGCATTCATCAATGACAATCCATTGAGATACATCCGAGAGCCCATTACTCTCCCAAGGATGTTCCTGTTGCTCCTGGTCTATGATTGGGGATGGAGCATTTGCATGATTACATAAGTGTGACTGTGGTGATGCACTGTCCCTGTCAGGGCTATCCCCTGCGCATTGATCCAGGATGGTCCACTGAGTGGTATCTAAGAAACTGTGGTCCTCCACAAGATGTGTTTCCTGATTGTATGTTAATGATGTAAGAATTTCAAATCTGTTGTGTAAATGCAGCTGAGCAGAGGAGTTCTGTGGAGGCTGCCTGGTCCTGCGTCTCCTTCTATGGGTGACCTCCTTCCAAGCCTGAGGGTTGTCTACCTTTGAGTTGATCTCCCCATAAGGTTCCTGATCATGGTCTTGGTGGTGTTGGTGTGATGCAGGCTGCTGATCTACAGCAGCGTGTTGTGCAGTGTCCAAGAAGAGCTCGAGTGCCTGAATGTCCTTAAGGGTCTTAATACGGTGCTCGAGCTGTTGGATCCTCTGCTCCATCAGAGTCATCTGTTTGCATTTGGAGCAGATGTAGTTGTCTAGTTTTTGTGTGAAAAAGCGGAACATGCCACAGCTGGTGCATGTGATGGGAATGTTTTGCTTTTGTTGCATCTCTTGGTGAGCGTGGTGGCCAAGTGGGATCTTTGTACAGTTAAGTAATATGCACGCACTTTATGTGCAGACTGCAACAAACCACGTCTTTGTGTATTTGTTTATGTTGCTTTGTTTCCTGTATGTACTGCAAAGGACGGCGCGCGCGACACTGGCAAATAAAGCTTTCCCAGAAACTCAATTAACAGGGGACAATGCCTGCTGTCAATCAACTTAAGTACCTGGCTCTCTTTCAACACAACAGTCACACAACAGTTAGACTTTGACCACAGGAGCCAAGCCCAAACTCAGTTTAAAATCTTAGCCAAATCTTAGCCAAATCCTACCTGAAGCCAGGGAGCAAAAATGTCCTCCTGCTTCCTCTGCTTCTGCGAGAACCAACTGCCCTTCTGGGATCAGGCTCTGGCAGAAACTCACACTGGCAAATAAAGCTTTCCCAGAAACTCAATTAACAGGGGACAATGCCTGCTGTCAATCAACTTAAGTACCTGGCTCTCTTTCAACACAACAGTCACACAACAGTTAGACTTTGACCACAGGAGCCAAGCCCAAACTCAGTTTAAAATCTTAGCCAAATCTTAGCCAAATCCTACCTGAAGCCAGGGAGCAAAAATGTCCTCCTGCTTCCTCTGCTTCTGCGAGAACCAACTGCCCTTCTGGGATCAGGCTCTGGCAGAAACTCACACTGGCAAATAAAGCTTTCCCAGAAACTCAATTAACAGGGGACAATGCCTGCTGTCAATCAACTTAAGTACCTGGCTCTCTTTCAACACAACAGTCACACAACAGTTAGACTTTGACCACAGGAGCCAAGCCCAAACTCAGTTTCAAATCTTAGCCAAATCTTAGCCAAATCCTACCTGAAGCCAGGGAGCAAAAATGTCCTCCTGCTTCCTCTGCTTCTGCGAGAACCAACATTAATGCTGGCTTCCCAGTGACAAAGGACTCTTGCCACACCCTGGACTCTCACGGATATATATTTTTTCCTTTCCTTGCCTAGGTTATCCATGCCTCACAACCTCTGAGGATGCCTGCCATAGATGTGAGCAAAACGTCAGGAGAGAATACTTTTGGAACATGGCCACACAGCCCAAAAGACATACAACAACCCTGTGATCCCGGCCATGAAAGCCTTCAACAACACATTAAACATTTTACTTGTTATAAACACCAGTTGTCAAATATAGCTAATCCCCATGTTACAAACATCCAACTTAACAAATGGCTCATAGTTAAGAATGTGGGTGAGACAACAGGAAATGAGAGAAATCCGTCCCTAGGAGGCAAAATTCACTCCTAAAAGAGCTATCATGAGGAAAAGGTGTCTCTCCACTGAAGCTTTCGCACCAATCCTTGTTTCCACAACAAGCAATTTTTTTTCAAAATTCAATTATCACAGGGACAGAAAGTGAGACAAAATCTTCTGAACAGGGGCACAGACAGCAAAACAAACACCACAGGGGTGTTAACCATTCCCTATGCTAGCCAAAGCTAATATATATGTATGTCTGTCTGAAGTTACACTTTAAAATGTACTTGTTCCAACTTACATACAAATTCAACTTAAGAACGAACCTACAGAACCTATCTTATTTGTAACTTGGGGACTGCCTGTATGTCTTTAGAGGAACTAAATTAATGAGAGTAGTTAATATAATTATATCATATGTTATATTATATACCCATTTATTATATTGTATCAATAATGGAAATCGCAGTCTCCTTCTTGAACACCTTTATTTAAATCAAACAATTTGCTATGGCGGCTGAATTTACTCTGTTTTTAAATTTTATTTTAGCTCAAAGTAAAATTTGAGCTTTTAAACAACAATGAGCTTTGAATTCGATTAAATGCTGAGATTTATTGTAAACTATAATGCTCCAGAAATTCTGCCCCAAACCAGAAGAATCAACTGCATCTATTGCCAGACTTTCCTGCAAATACACCAACAACTTGTGTTTTTTAAATAGCTGACATCTGGACAATAATTACAGCATACACAGATTTTTACACATAGTGGCATGCATGTGTATAAATTTACTCACAGTGAGTCAAATTTTAACTGTTCATTTAAAAACTCAACTTGTGAAAAGTTGGGCACCCATGTAGTTATGGTTTGAAATAAAACAAAGTTTTCGCACACACACAAAAATAAATTCTGCTAACGCAATGGATTTTAATTCACTGTATGCTTTTGTTGAAGCAGTTTTTTTTTACTTTCATACCCATATCCAACAAAAGTACTATCTTACCTTCTCTTTCAGAAGGCCCCAAATCATCTGGAAAAGCTTCTAAGGGAGGCATTAGGTAAAAGGAGGGGAAAACCCACCTCCAAGCTCCCTAGAGAAGCATCCTTTGAACACTACTCAATTTGGAGATCCTAACCCAGATCTTTGGTGCTTTTTCCTTTTCTTCATGATCATGGAGGAAATGAAATCTGAAGGAATTTTGCCACATGGCCATGTCAAACAGCTACATTAACTTCAGCTTTACTTATAATGCTATATCAATGCTTACATGTTAACCTAAGCAATGCTTATAAGTCTGTGCCTATAGGAGATTCTGTTCTGACAATTATTGCAACTACTACATAAACTTAATATTTTACAGAAACTCTATAGACTTTACTTACACATCCACAAATAATACATAATCTTCACAGTCTTCTGAAATTCTACAGGTATGTCTACAGAGAAATCCTGGTAAAAACAGGGACCCACTGGGAAATTGCCAGGTAGTGGAGGCCAATTGTTCTTTCTTCCTGCAAGAATTTAAAATAAAGTCTTGGCTATTAAGGTCAATTTCACAAATGTTACTATTGTAATACAGATTGAGCATCCCTTATTCAGAATTTCAAAACCTCAATTCAGAAACTGTCTACATAGGTGGCCAAGAGAGTGACACCTTTGCTTTCTCGTACTTCAGTGTACAGAAACTTTGTTTCATGCACCAAATTACTTCAAATAGGGTATATAAAATTACCTTCAGGCTACATATATAAGATGTACATGAAACATAAATTAATGTTATGATTAAAAGTATTTCAAAACCTGAAAAGATCTGAAATCCAAAACGCTTCTGATCCCAAGCACTTCAGATAAGTATCTGAAGTAATGTTTGTTGATCTTCTGCAGCTTAGTCAGGTAGCATGCTACCTACAATATACTTACTTTTCTAAAAAGACTATTTTCAAGTGGAATAACATAATTAATGTAACAGCTCTGTCCTTCGGCCAATTAGCATGACAATCCTAAATCCAAATAGTGATACTAGCAATGCTGACTTTTGCTTGGGTGCAAAGAAGGTATTTATTATGCACAAACTTTGAACTGGGGTTGAAACATTTCTGATACATGCCCTTTGTCCCTTCATGTCACTGACTTCTTAAGGACCCAACTGTCATGCAAATAGACAACAGGATGAAGCAGGGATCAGGAGGAAAATGCTGATTCTCTCCTTCCCATGTGAACTCCTTTACATCAAGTACTCATCCTGTTGCAGACTTAGCTTTTAAAATTTCTTCCTCTGATGCAAATGAAGGGTTTTTAAAGTTTAATTGCTGGGGGACTGACGGACTGTGGATTCAAGAGGCAATAATTAAATAAATGTGTCAAGTGTGTGGTGGGGGAACAATGAATGGAAATAAAGTTAAGCCAACGATCACATTTTAGCAATAACAGCAAAGAACATGGACAAACAAGGTCCAACTAATATAAAAATGTGCTTAACATATTGATTTCAGTACAAATATAAATTGTTCTAACTAAGGCTCCAACCCATTGTAAATGTTCTTCTAACAAAGTTGCATTAAAACATCTGAATAAACATTTTTGGGATTGTGTTGGTAGATGTTGTAGATTACTACTTCCTCAGCTATTCCAGTACAAAAGGAAAAGGATTGATTCTCAAAACAAGCAAATGCTACAGTTACTAACTTTTTGTATTTTGAACCTTTAGATCTCCCGAAGCTGAGAAAAATTCTTATCTCATTTGGCAACTACTTGTACCTATTTATGGAAGTGAACACCACACTTCAAGGACTATAGCTTAACTTCAGCATTGAATGCCCTGAAATAAATTGTGTCCTCAGGTGCAAAATCAAGGAATTGCAGCCTATTGCCTTTTCAGAGGATGTTAAGGCGTACCTCCCTGCTGGTTGAGACTCTGCATCTCTCTTTCCCTACGATCTAGTTCGGCTGCTTTCCTTTCTAATTCTTCCTGGCGCTTAAGTAGTTCAGCCTGGGCCAAAGCATGTTCCTGGGAGAAAAGAAATCGAAAAATAAGCAACAACAGAGACAGAACCAACAAGAATTCATTTCCTCCTGTTCAGATTTTATTATTAACAATCTGAAATATACCTTTGCGATTTGAGTATAAGCAGGTGGTTCTTCTGTGGGTTTCATTATAGCTGGCTGTGTACTGGGCACATTGGGAACTTTTACACTTCCTTGTTGTGGCTAGGAAAGGGCAAAAAAGAACTTTAGATTCTTGGAAACATCATAAAGAATACACACAGAAAACTGCAAGATGTAAGAGACACATTGGTGATTAACTGGATGGTCACTTACGTAAATATGTATAAGTATAGAAGCAGAAAATCTAGAGCATAGAGCCAGTGTCTCTGCACACTACTATACAGTCAATCAATGCTATCATATTGCAATCCCGCTTCATTCCCTAGGAAATGGGAAGCCTTGGAATGCAGGGAGAGAGCTGTGCAGTGTGAGCACCTGAAACTCCTGTCTCCTCTAGAGTAGAAACAAAGCATTAAACCCAGGTCTCTTCTACAGACAGAAGGGAAAGGATCGCAGAAAGAGTGATATCTTAATTCTGTTGCTTTTAATCCAGGTCTTAATGAAGGATGTAAGGACAAACAATGCCTAAAATGATGGGAAGGGGAGCCTGGCAGGTCCCTCACCATAATGGGCCAGACAGAAAACAAATCTTTCGGCTTCCCAGATTGAAAATGGATTTCTGTTCTCCCAAATTCGGGAGGCTCCTGAAAAACCGATTGGGACCACCTGCCGAAATCCGGGAGACCAAAACAGATGGCTGTTTACCCAGATTGCACAAGCCTACCAAAAACTATTGTTTGTTAATCTGTTATGCCTTGCTCGGGGCATAATCTGAATTGAAAAGAAAAAAAGATTAAGTACTCAAATCAGAGACACCTATTTCGTCAAACAAAGCATCAATTGATTATTTTGATCCAATAACTCATTAACATTGTAGCTCTGTAGTTTTCATCATGGAACAGTTCAGCAAAAAAAGATTCTCTTCCCCTATATAGAACCTTGACTTCTCTCTGATCAGCAGCTGCTTCACTATTGCTTTTTATATGCACTTTATTCTTTGATTCAGACACCCCATATTTATCCATTAGCTCTACTGGCCAAAACCACAACATGTTTACCTAGAATTAATTCACATTTAATTCAATACTACCTATTATTATTATTATTATTATTATTATTATTATTATTATTGACACAACGACGTTGTATGACACAGCAAACAAGATAGATATGCTGGGTTTCGTTTCACAAAATCACAAGTCGAACACTTCCCAAGTGTCTAGGACTGTGTGATGTATTTTCGGATGATGCGTGCAGATCCCAGCAGGGTGGCTTTTTGCAGTTGGCAGATCGTAATTTTGTCAATGCCTATTGTTTCCAAATGCCGGCTGAGATCTTTCGGCACGGCACCCAGTGTGCCCATCACCACCGGGACCACCTGCACTGGTTTCTGCCAGAGTCTTTGCAGTTCAATCTTGAGGTCCTGATAGCGGCTAAGTTTTTCCTGTTGTTTTTCGTCAATGCGACTGTCACCTGGGATGGCAACATCAATGATCCAAACCTTGTTCTTTTCCACAACTGTGATGTCTGGTGTGTTGTGTTCCAGAACTTTGTCAGTCTGGATTCGGAAGTCCCACAGTATCTTTGCTTGCTCATTTTCCAATACTTTTGCAGGTTTGTGATCCCACCAGTTCTTTGCTGCTGGCAGGTGGTATTTGAGGCATAAGTTCCAATGAATCATTTGGGCCACATAGTTGTGCCTCTGTTTGTAGTCTGTCTGTGCAATTTTCTTACAGCAGCTGAGGATATGATCAATGGTTTCATCGGTTTCCTTGCACAGTCTGCATTTTGGGTCATCAGCTGATTTTTCGATCTTGGCCTTAATTGCATTTGTCCTGATGGCTTGCTCCTGGGCTGCAAGGATCAGGCCTTCTGTCTCCTTCTTCAGGGTCCCATTTGTGAGCCAGAGCCAGGTCTTCTCCTTATCAGCTTTTCCTTCAATTTTGTCAAGGAACTTTCCATGCAATGTTTTGTTGTGCCAGTTGTCAGCTCTAGTTTGTAGTGTGGTTTTCTTGTACTGGTTTTTTGTCTGCAGTGCTTTAAGGAGTTTCTGATTTTTGACTTCAATCAAAGCAGGTTCTTCACTTTGCTTTACGTATTCTACCAGGGCATGTTCTTCTTCTTTGACTGCTTGTTTGACTTGTAAGAGTCCTCTGCCCCCTGATCTTCTAGGCAGATAGAGCCGGTCAACATCGCTGCGGGGGTGCAGGGAATGATGGATGGTCATGAGTTTTCTTGTTTTTCTGTCCAAATTGTCCAGTTCCATCTGTGTCCAGTTTATGATGCCAGCAGTATATCTTATGACAGGTATGGCCCAGGTGTTTATGGCCTTGATGGTGTTGCCTCCATTGAGCTTGCTTTTGAGAATTTTTCTGACCCTTTGTGTGTATTCTTTGCTGACCACAGGTTTCACATGTTCATGCTTGATGTTGTCCAGCTGTAATATGCCCAGATATTTATAGGCCTCTGGCTGGTGACACTTTATTGTTTGGCCATTGGGCATATTGATGCCCTCACTTTCAATGATTTTTCCCTTCTTCAATGCCACTGTCGAACATTTGTCCAAACCAAACTCCATGTTGATATCAGTGCTAAAAATTCGGACAGTGTTGGTCAGAGACTGAATTTCAGTTTCTGTTTTCCCATATAGCTTCAGGTCATCCATGTACATCAAATGTGAAATTTTGTGAGAATTCTTAGATGTTTGGTAGCCGAGATTTGTTTTTTGTAAGATTGTTGACAGAGGGATCATGGCAATAATGAAAAGCAGAGGGGACAATGAATCTCCCTGGAAAATTCCTCTTCTGATGTTGACAAGTCCATAGCTTTCATTTCCAACAAACAGTTCAGTTTTCCAGTGCTCCATCATGTTTTCAATGAAGGTGCCAACATTTTTACAAATCCCGATGGCATCCAGGCACTTGATGATCCAGCTGTGTGGGAGTGAGTCAAAGGCCTTTTTGTAGTCAATCCACGTCATGTGAAGATTAGCTTTTCGGCTCTTACAGTTCTCCAGGATCATTTTGTCAATCAATAACTGGTCTTTTGTGCCCCTGCTTTTCCGTTTGTTGCCTTTCTGTTCATCTGGCAAGATGTTTTTTTCTTCAAGATAGTCTTGAATTCTGTCAGCTATGATGCCAGTCAGTAGTTTAAACATAGTGGGCAGACACGTTATTGGCCTGTAGTTTCCTGGTGCTGCTCCTTTTGCTGGATCCTTTTGTATCAGATATGTTCTTCCAGTTGTTAGCCATTCACTGATACTTCCTTTCTGCAGCATCTCATTGAATTGTTGGGCCATTTTTCCATGTAAACTAATCAGATGTTTGAGCCAAAATCCATGAAGTTGATCACTACCAGGCGATGTCCAGTTCTTGACTTTTTGCACTCGTTTGCTGATCATTTCAGTTGTTATTTCCATTAGTTCCATTTTGTTCTGTGAGAATTTTCCTTCAAACTCCTTTATCCACCCAGCGTTTTTGTTGTAGTTTTTATTGTTTTCCCAAAGTTCTTTCCAGAACTTCGTTGTTGCAGTTTTCTCTGGTTTTATGGTTACTGTGTCTGCTGTTTGGTTCAGACTCCGGTAGAACCGTCTTTGGTCTGATTGAAACAGTTGATTTTGTCTGTACTGGATGATTCTGGCTTCATACCTTTCACCCCCTCCGCAGGTGCCACCTTGACGTGGTGGGGGGGCTCACCTGCTCCAATGATGACTGAGGGCTGTGCTGGCGGTAGTGTAACTACCGGCAGGTCCAACCAAGCCAGAGAGGCCTCAGCTGAGGAGCAGAACTAAGAGCACCTAACCCATTAGAATTATGGAGAATCAAACCCAAACGAAGTCTATACTGGCTCGGTCGTCGCCCAGGATAAAAAGGACCGTGGTGGATGCTGCTGATTCTGGACATCCATCGACAAGTGGGCTACGGAATCATCAAAACCCAAATGAACAGTCACAGAAGCGGCAGAAATACACAATGCCAGAAAACCGCACAATAATAATAATAATAATAATAATAATAATTATTATTATTATTATTAACTTCATTTCTATCCTGCTCTTCTCACCCCACAGGGGACTCAGAGGGGCGTGCAACATACATCTAGGCAAAAATTCAGTGCCTCATTATACAAAGCAAATAAAATATAACATTAAATCAATAGAAACAATCAACATATAAATACAACTTAAAATCGTTAACATTAAGATATTAAAACATAAAAAACCAGCATCTAGATAAACACTACTCAGCCGGCCCTCCCTCCCCACATGATCTTAAGGTCTTCTGTGGCTCTCTTAGAAGATGCTGGGTGACTGGGCCCCTGCCAGCATCCTCCCTTTATGCCCCAACCTCTGGAGGCAGCAGGTGTTTCTGCTGAGCCTTGCTTCAGCCAGGCAGTTAGGGCCTGAGTCTGTAAGAAACCAGTCACCAGGAGCTGAGGTCAAAGGCAGCCTGCAGCAGACAAACACTGCCTTTTCCTCCAAGCTTGCTGCTGCTGATGTTCTTTGGCTCTCTTGGAAGGTGCAATATATTTATTGTATATGTGGATTTAACTAAAGCTGGAAGAAATAAAACATCCTATCATCAAGAGACATCCCAGTTTACTGTGTGCCTGAGTTTGTGATATTATCTTTACTCGGGAATAACGTGCCATCAAATGTAATGTGCACCTCAATTTTGAAGGTGTGCATTACAAAAAAAAAAAAAAAAGGATTTGCTGTCAAATGTGACGAGAGGCCTGTGAAAAAGCTGCTGAGAATCCATGTTTCTTTGTCTGGCCTTCCCACCAGCCTCTTTCATGACCACCGCTGCCTCTCCCCCTCTGTCCCCAGCTGGGATCTCTTGCCCAACAGAACAGACAGGTTTATGTGCATGATTATATGAACTATCAAATCTAGTACGAAGCTCAATTTTAGTGATGCAATTTAACAAAAAAATGTGAGCATTAGACTTAAGTACATGTGGTGTTTTTTTAATATTAGGAAAAGACTGAGAATTTAAAATATGAACTGGAATTATTTAATATTACATACCCTGTATAAGTTTTTAAAAAAGGGATCTAAGAAGCTGGCCCATATTAGGGCAAACTGTTGTCTTATTCTGCCTAGAATTATTTACTCTTGAGTGATGACAGCTCTCCAGGTGCTCAATACACTTTCCATTTAACATGCTAGTTGATTCCTTTTATTTGGAAAGGCTGAAGATTAAAGCTGAGACCTGTTTGTAAAATATGTACTTGAATACAGAGCTAATATCTCCCTTAGAACTGTACAATTGTGGAATGGATTATTTTCAGAACTACAGGTAAACTCAAAACGGGGACTTGACAAGAGGCATATAAACACCCCAAGAATACTTGGGATCCTATCACAAATACAAGATATGCAGAATTTTTTATAAATATATAAATAGATAATACCAAAGAACTGGAAGGGGAAACTGCAATAAGGCTATTATTGGAACACTTGCATGGCAAGTTAGAGAAAAACTCTGTCTGTACAGCACCATAAAATGTCTAGAATTGATTTACTTCATACATTTATATCCTAACTTTCCTCCATCACAAGAACATAAGGTGGTAAGTATCAATCCCCATTCAAGCATGGACAAGAACGAAACATGTTCAGCTTCAGCAAAATGGTATCATCATAGGATGCAGAGCATGAAAGTAAAAGACCAAAAAATAACGAGTCTGTAAAAAATGCCTTGTGTCAGCTCACCACAGCCGCTCCTGAATGAACACACGAGACTCTCTGTGATATCACCAGAAACTTTACTGCAGGAAACATAAACATCAGAAAAGCCAAGAATGGGAGACTCCGGCCAACCATCCTTTATATACCCTCCCCCTCATTTGAAAAGTCTCTTCCCGCTCAGTAAAACCCCGCGCAAATTCCCCGCCAAGTCCAGCAGCCGTTTCTTCTCCGAGTCCTGAAACGCAGGTGTCTTATCAATGTCAGTGACCCTGAAACTCAGAGCCACATACAGGCTCTAGTAGCAGGGTTCTGACATGGCGTCCTCCTCCCCTTCGTCCTGGAAGGAAAAGATTAAACACAACTATTGTTCTCCGCTGTCCAGAGTTCCTTTATACTTTTTTAACAGGCTGCAATGGAATACCGGGTGTACCTTTCCTAGGTCCTTGGGTAGCCTCAGCTCATAGGTCACTTCGTTTATTCTTTTCGCTACCCTGAACGGCCCTATATAGCGTGGAGCCAATTTCTTAGATGGGAACCCCAATTTCAGGTTTTTTGTGCTCAGCCAAACCAGATCTCCTTCGCCCAATTTGTCCCCCTCTCGGCGCCTACGATCTGCAAAGAGCTTGTACTTCTTTTGTGTTTCCCGCAATGCCTCCACCACGGTCTGCCACCCTTGCTTAATTTTGGCCGGCCATTCCTTGTCGGTCTGGCCCTCACCTTCCTTCCACTCGGGTAGCCGGGGGAAAGGTGCCACCTCCTGTCCGTATACTATTTCGAATGGGGCACGACCTGTGGCCGAATGTACGGCCCCGTTAAAAGCCATCTCAGCAAACGGAAGAAGGTCCGCCCAATCGTCCTGTCTATAATTGGTGTACATCCTCAAGAATTGGCACAGTGTCTGTTGGGTACGTTCGACCCCCCCGTTGGTTGCGGGATGAAAAGCCGAGCTCAGATTCCTTTCCGCTCCTAACAGCTGTAAGAATTTTCCCCAAAATTTTGCAGTGAATTGGACTCCCCGGTCGCTAATTATTTTGTCGGGACACCCATGTAGGCGATATACATGCTTCACATACAAATCAGCGAGCTTTTCAGCCGAGGGGAGTTTTGGCAGGGCCACAAAGTGTGCCTGTTTTGAGAATAAGTCCAATATTGTCCAAATGTATCTGTGGCCTCTGCTGGGGGGTAGTTCGCCTACAAAATCCATTGCCACGCATTCCCATGGCCTCATGGGCTCCACCACCTTCTGCAATAGCCCCTGGGGCTTCCCAGGTGGTGTTTTTCCCTCTGCACATAATTCACACTGCGTGACGTACCCCCTGGCGTCTTTCCTCATTCCGGGCCACCAGCATTGTTTGGCCAACAGTTTAATAGTCCTGGTGGGGCCTAGATGACCTGCACCCTTGTTATCGTGGCACTTCCTTAACATTTCTTGTCTTAAACATTCAGGAATATACAATTTCTTATTTACAAACACCAAATCCCCACACAGTTCTCCCTGTTCTTTGTTCGTTTGTAACCATTTGTCCATTCCATATGCTCGCTTCAACTCTTCCTCCCATATTTCTCCTCCCCCCGTGGAAATGGCAGTACGTTTGTTTTCTTTGGCCGCTTGTGCTCGAGTCAGTACTGCCAGGCCCCATTGCTTATCTAGGAAAAGGCTCCCCTCAGATTCCTAAATTCCTCCCCCGTGCTGAGGCATCCGAGAGAGAGCGTCAGCGAGTATGTTGTGTTTCCCCTGGAAGAACTTGAGTCTGAAATCAAAACGGCTGAAATATTGGGCCCATCTAATCTGCTTCGCTGATAGTTTACGAGGGGATCTTAGATACTGTAAATTTCTATGATCAGTCCACACCTCAAACGGTGTTCCACTTCCTTCCAGAAAGTGTCTCCAGCACTCTAGTGCTTTCAGAATCGCTAAGGCTTCTCTCTCCCAAATCGGCCAGTTTTTTTCTGTATCGCTAAACTTTTTCGACAGATAGCCACATGGCTTCAGGTTCCCCCCCTCGTCTTTCTGCAGCAGAACTGCCCCATATGCCCGGTCTGACGCATCGCAATGTAGTACAAAGGCCTTAGACATATCAGGGTGCTGTAGGACAGGCTCCTCAGTAAAACGCTTTTTAAGGGCTTCGAAAGCTTCCTGGCATTCTATTGTCCAGGTCAGTTTGGCCCCTGGGGCCTTCACTTTGGCTGTTTCTCCCCTGCCTTTAGTCTTTAACAAATCCGTTAACGGCAAAGTGAGGCGCGCAAAGTCCTTGATAAATGTTCTATAGAAGTTTGCGAACCCCAGGAAGGATTGCAGCTGCTTCCGTGTTCTGGGGGCTTCCCACCCCCTCACGTCTTCCACCTTCGCAGGGTCCATCGTCACTCCCTGGGAGGAAATCCTATACCCCAGAAAGTCTATCTGGTCTTTATTGAACTCGCACTTGGCAAGCTTCGCATACAGCTTCGCTTCCCTCAACTTTTGTAGGACTTCCCTGACTAGTTCTACGTGTTGCTCCTTAGTCCGAGACATTATCAATATGTCATCTAAAAAAATAAAGACTCCCTTGTACAATAATGGATGCAACACTTCGTTGATTAATTGCATGAACGCGGCCCCTCCCCCGCATAAACCGAATGGGAGCACACAATAATTGAATAATCCGAAGGCGCAGGAGAAGGCCGTCTTCCACCTGTCCTCTGGTTTGATCTGCAATTTATGGTAAGCCTCAATTAAATCCAATTTAGTGAATATCTGTCCCTCCGATAACTGGGCGATCAAGTCCTTCACTAAGGGTAGGGGGTATTTATTTACAGTACTGATTGCATTCAGGCCCCTGTAGTCAATGCAGAGCCTCAGCGTTTGGTCCTTTTTCCGCCTAAACAACACAGGTGCCCCTAAAGGGGAGTTCGAAGGTTCTATGAAACCCCTCGCTAGGTTTTTATCAATGTACTTTCTCAGTTCCTCCTTTTCCCTAGCCGACATCGGGTATATCTTTGCCTTGGGAAGCTCTGCTCCTGGGACTAGCTCTATTTTCACTTCAACTCTCCGCTTCGGTGGGAAATTGTCTGCTTCCTTCTCGTCAAACACGTCCACAAAATCCCGATACTCTGGGGGTAATTTATCTGCCAGTTCTGCTATTCTGATAGAGTCTTCCTCCCCCCTTTTCCCCGGCTCCCTCTCAACTTCCTGGCTCCCTTCTTCCAAATTCATCCCGAAAATCATGCTCTTATCCTCCCAGTTGATTTGCGGGTTGGCCTGCCCCAGCCACGGCATGCCTAGTATAACATTATAGCTGGCTATTTGTGATATCACAAATGACACCTTTCCTTCCCAACTCCCTATCTTACACTTTACATCTTCGGCACTGTACCTAGCTAACGATCCTGATGCTGTGGATCCGTCCAACTGCGAAAATGCTATTGGGGATTCTAGGTTCGTTCTTTCGCATCCCAATCCCTCGGCTAATTCAGGGGAAATGATGTTCCTGGAACATCCACAATCCACAAACGCTTTGCAAGTTGCTTGTTTGCTGCCATTTTCAAGCTGAATGGGGACCACTATCATAGCTTTGTCCTGACTTACCAACCCCCCCGAATGGTGCCTCATCGGTGTTTCTTCCTCGGCGCATTTTCCTGCCACGGCTCTTGGTTTGGGCTGGCCTCCGCTTTCCCCTTTTCTCTGCCAGCACTCGGCAGCTCTGTGGCCCAACCGGCCGCACACAAAGCAGCCACTCCTGCTGGCGCCCACGTTCCCTGTCGGCTCCGCTCTCCTCCCGGCTGGGGCTGATCCCTCCTTCCGGCTCCCCTCTTTCATCTGCGGCCGTTGCTGTAGCGCTCCTCGGTGCCTCCTCGCCTGGGCCAGCGATGTCTCGACGCGCCCCGCCAGCTGAATCCATCCGCGCAGTGTGTCAGGCTCATCACGATGCACCGCCCAGGAGAGGATCTCCCGCCTGAGCCCCTCCTTGAAGAGTTCCATCTTTGTCACTGCAGACCATTCCGGCACCTTTTCGGCGAGGCATTGGAACTCCTCCGCATACTCAGATACCGACCTCTGCCCCTGGGAGACGGTCTTCAATTTCTCCCTCGCCCGGATTTGCTCCAATGGATCTCGGAAACGGGTCTCCAGGGCCCCCATAAAGCGTCGGACTGACCCCAGACATGGGTCGCGCCGCGCGTGCAGCTGAACGTACCAGCTAGCCGCTCCCCTCTTCAACACTGCACCAATGGCCCGTATCCGGCTGGATTCCATTCTAAAAGTGTGAGCATTGTCCTCCATATAGCCCCTCACCGTGGTAAGGAAAAAATCCAGTTCAGAGGACTCTCCCCCAAACTCGATCCTTAGTTCCTCTCGTCTCGGTAGGGGTCCCTGTGGTGGCAATCCCCAATTCTCCGCCCGTCGCAAGCCCCCTTGCGGACCAGTGGGCCCCGCTGCTGTTTCTCTTTGCCCTGTGCCACGCCCGGCATTCGCCAGGGGCACTAGGGTCTCAGCTGGGAGCGTAGCCGGGATTCTCGGAGGCTTTTCCCCTTCGTCGTCACTCTCCTCCCCCCGCGTCAGGCTTGTTTGGGTCTTGGGCCGGGCGCCGGGCTCCTTTCGCATTTCCCTTCCCTTCGGTGCTGGAAGGTCTGCAAAGCCCTGGCTGCTTCCCACGCTCACGTCCCACATTGAGCCAGCCCGAAGTTCCCTTCCTCTCTCTGGCTCCGCCAAAAACGCCAGGCGCTCCATCGCCCTCGACATCACTGCCAGGGTGGTCTCCATCGCCGACATCCTCTCCTCCAGAAACACCATCCTTTGTGGGCCTGGGGAAGGTGAACCTTCCTCTCCTCCGGTGCTGTCTCCCCGCACCACTCCACGCCTCTGGGTTACCCCATTTGGCTGGGCATAAGCGGTGGATGACGCCAGGGCCGCCAGCTGGTGGAACTCAGCGTCCGGCTCGGGAGTGGCCCTTCCCGACCTTCCTCCTCCTGCGCCCAAGAGCTCTTCATCCTCCACTTGCATGTTACACCTCACCGCTACAGCGGGATGGTGTCTATCTTCTTGGCTTAGTGTCAGCTCACCACAGCCGCTCCTGAATGAACACACGAGACTCTCTGTGATATCACCAGAAACTTTACTGCAGGAAACATAAACATCAGAAAAGCCAAGAATGGGAGACTCCGGCCAACCATCCTTTATATACCCTCCCCCTCATTTGAAAAGTCTCTTCCCGCTCAGTAAAACCCCGCGCAAATTCCCCGCCAAGTCCAGCAGCCGTTTCTTCTCCGAGTCCTGAAACGCAGGTGTCTTATCAATGTCAGTGACCCTGAAACTCAGAGCCACATACAGGCTCTAGTAGCAGGGTTCTGACAGCCTTGCACTAGATTCCCCCCCCCCCCCTGAATTTTAGCTAAGCTGTAAGCAGTCTTTCCATGAGCAGTTGAGAGTTGAAAGGGATCTTTACAAATAATTTTATATAAGCAAAAAACTTAATGCAGAAAGAATATTGTAAAATCTGTCAGTTGTTGACTCTGATACATACTTAACACCAAACATTCACAATGGTTCTGGTTTGAATCCTTAATCACAAGCTCCATTTTTGGTTCATTTCACAAACACCAAAAAACAAGTAAAAAACATATCAGTAAGCAAAATTATTCCCTCTTATCTTCTGGGGGGGATGTATCTTGATGTGTTGTGTTGCTTTAAGCAATGAAGTCTAATATCTGCTATAATGTTTCAAGCACTGAACATATGGGTGCAATACACAATGCAGGCTGAGGCTAACACAATCACTAAGATGTAAGAGATATTAAGTTTCAGAGCTTATGCAGTATAGTTTACTTAAAATAGCTCAGCACAGAAACTCCAAGAACAATTGAGATCTTTTTTCCTGCATTAATTAGCATGCCAAATAGATCAGAACTTTCCTTTTAGCTTATTGCACTCACACACAGACAATTCTAAGACTCCATTCAAACTCAAACCATAGAAATAAGCTCCCAGCTGCAGTGCTTACACATAGCTGTGTACAGAGAGGAGAAAACAGCAACTTTTTCTCAGAGTCTGACAAGAAGATACATATTGACCTAATTAGTTACTGCATGTACTACAGAAACAGAGGGCCTTCACATGATGGGGATAACACAATATACAGATATAAGACACTGTTCTTCTCATTGAAAGCTTAAAAATTTTAGTCATCTCAAGTTTGGAGGATGGGAGAGTTAACAAAATAGAGCCATCAGGTTCCAAACTGCTAGACACATGTTACTGCATACCATCTTTTATCTATTACCACAAAACACTTTTTTTCTTCTGTTTGATAAAAACGTAAGTTAGAAATGTTTATTTTTATTTTCTCAAAGGAAATATAAGATAGCTTTCTGTTCTTAGCATCTGTGAACTAGACATTTATCTTAAAATAAAGGTAAAGGTTTTCCCAACATTAAGTTTAGTCATGTCCGCTGGCGTTGTCCGTAGACACCTCCTAGGGCATGTGGCCAGCTTGACTGCATGCAGCACCGTTACCTTCCCACAGAAGTGGTACCTATTGATCTACTCACATTTGCATATTTTTGAACTGCTAGGTTGGCAGAAGCTGGGGCTAATAGCGGAAGCTTGCTCCGCTCCCTGGATTTGAATAATCAACCTTTCGGTCAACAAGTTCATCAGCTCAGAGGTTTAACCCACTGTGCCACCAGGTCTCCAATGACATTTATTTTAGAACACACATTTTAGAACAGCCCTGCAACATAAGAAGGACAAACAAGAAGGGATGAGGGTCCAAAGGGTCAAGACCCCATCCCCATATTGTCTCTGTGGCCTTTCCTGCTACAAAGATCTTATCTGAATAAAGAAGAAGCACTGAATAGTTTTGTGAGTATATTCAGCAGAATGTGCTTATAAAACTTGTGCTCAGGAGTCTGACTTATTATTATAGGGATGTGTGGCACTTAAATGCACACCATGTTTTTATTCTATTGGTTTTTCAGGCAAACTGCCCTAATGAAATATTTTTAATCTGTAATAATCCATTAGAAGGGGAATGGCTGAAAGTTACATCCTGCACCACTACAGTAATTCTACAATAGTAGTGTTAACAGCAGTAAGTGCTACAAGGCTACAGCTACAGGGCTGTAATTCCACTAAAACAAATCTTTATCAATTAACTGAACACAGATTAATCACATCAACAATCTACATATTAACTGCCCCCCATTGTTTTAGGTGATGCAGGTTTTTGCAGATGACTGACAGTTATCAGACGATTCTATGAACCCATATTTTCTTTATGGCATTGAGTAATTATTGTTTATGTCTGCTCAATAGTACTGGCTTCCATTTCCAACCTAAGACAGCAGGGAAAGGAGAATCCATGGCGGGTTAAGTGGGTAGTAGAAGAGTTCCTGGGCTGGTATATTCTTGTATCACAATTATGAGTGGACGATAAAGGAACAGTACTTCATGCCACTGTAGTACTGACAGCAGCAGGGAAAGTTTGCAAAGATTTACATTCCAATCAAGACAAAGACTATGAGGGCCAATCTACTAGTCCAATCACAAACAATCTTTCCTCTTTGTGAGACCACAGGACAGCAACTTTAATAGCTTTATTCTCCTGGTATATTTTGAAATAATATTTGTATTACATCATTTTCAACTCAATAAAATAGTGAGAAATATACAAACAAAAAGGAGAAATAAAAAATAGGAAGAAAAAACAGAAATAAAGTAATTTACAATTAACTTCCAACTTACATCCTACTATATAAAATAAATTCTCCCACTATAATTAATATTCATATACTTCAGCAGTTTAAGCAAACCTATTAATTATCAAAACCTATAGTTAACATGTTATTCTGTCTTTTCTGCAAAAAAGAAAATAAATGGTTCCCAGTCTTTTGAAAACCTTGCCACTGATTTCTGCTTTAGCAGTGTTGATACTCTGCCCATTTCAGCGTTCAGTTTCCAACAGCCTGGAATTATGTTATTTTCCCTTTTCTGGGCATACACTAATCTTGCTGCAATGACCATGTATCACAGTAGCATTCATGTTATTCTCTATTTGATCATTCATCATCCCAATATCTAAAATATTCAGTTTCAACGGGATGCTAAAATTCTAAGTCCTCTCTATCAAATTGTGTATTTGACTCCAAAATTTCTTAGTCTTTCCACAAGTCTTCCACATGTGGTAAAAAGGTCCCAACCTGATGTTCACATTTCCAATATATATCTAAAGCCCCTTTTTATTTTTTTGCTATTTCCTTTGGAATCATATATTAATGAGATATCACTTTGTAAAAATTTGCTTTAAGATCCCAACATAATGTATATTTCAATCCCTTTGACTACATTTTCCATTGTTCTATTTGTATACTTTATCCAAAACTATGAGCCCACTATATTTATGATCTTTAACTTGTTCTTCTTTCAATTCAATTTTATGCATCCAGCCTATCAAATGTTCACAATCTGCCCATAATTTAATTTCAAATTCATATTTACTCTTTTCAAAGCCAAGCATTTTTATCCATTTAAAACCTTTCAAATATTTGTCTGTATGACTACCACAGGAAAGTATAACCTTTTGACAATAGATCTTCATATCACTTAATTCTACATTGTTTTTGATCAAATTCCAAATGATTTTTCTTCTTTTGCTGCTATTTCCGTCCTATAAATAGCCTCTTTGTTAACACCCAAAGAGACATCTTAGGGCATAACATCAGGCTGTATAACTTCCATAACCTTAGCAAGGAAAACTCATGAAATTATCATACCGTGTTTCCCCAAAAATAAGACAGTGTCTTATATTAATTTTTGCTCCCAAAGAGGCTCTAGGTCTTATTTTCAGGGGATGTCTTATTTTTCCATGAAGAAGAATTCACATTTATTGTTGAACAAAAAAATGAACATTTATTATATACTGTACTGTAGCTGTCATCATAAACCAGCATAACCAGACAAACTGAATCCTAACAAGAATTTATTGTTGCTACTACAACACTTTATGGTACATACATTTACCGATCCTGCATGCTCTGGTGTTGTGTTTGGTGGGCATGTCTTACTTTCAGGGGAGGCCTTATATTTAGCAATTCAGCAAAACCTCTACTAGGTCTTATTTTCTGGGGATGTCTTATTTTAAGGGAAACAGGGTAGTGCTAGCTCCAATGGAACCAGAATGGGGCCATGTGATTGGGAAAGTGTTGCCAAGGAGGAGCTGTGTATGGGGCAATAGATACGCCTTGCTGCTCCCCCTTTTCTCCCCAGAAGTCTGGAAAAGCAGGATACTTTGCCAGGGCTTTATGATGAGGTTGCAAGAAATGTATGGCAGGGTTCAGTCATGTTTTCAATTGACCCTGTAATTTTAATCCCTTTTTCTTCGACCAAATGCCAAACAGGGGTGTATAAATATGGCAATACCCTAGAGCAGGTCTGCACAACCTGTGGCCCTCCAAATGATTTGGACTTTAGCTCCCCAGAATTCCTGACCACAGGTTGTGGGGAATTGCTCTAGAAGCATTAGACAAGCTGGCTAAGGCTTCTGAGAGATGGTCTGTATAACCAAACACTTGGAGGGTCAAAGATTGTGCAGGTCTGCCCTAGGGGATGTAGAGTATCTTTTCTCTTTAAAAACGTTCCAAAAAATGGGGGGTAGGGGCATAAGAGCATCTGTGGAGAACTGAATTTTTCCCATCCCTGCATTCAAGCAAAAAAGCAGCCTGTAAACAGTTATAGTTCATCACAAAGGGACTGATCTTGCAAGCATTAGTTCATACAGCCACAACTGTGTTTTTCAAATAGACAACATAAGGAACATATCTAAAGCAATTGGACAAATTTATGAAAATGTATAAACTCAATTAAGATTGTCTGCAGTTGAGATCACAAGGTTTTAAGGAATAAATTACCAACTAAAGCATATGTTCTGATGAACAGTACACAAGACAGTCCATCCTACTTATATAAAAAGTGGTCTAATAAAAAGGTTAGTGCTTGGAAATTTAATAAAACATCTTAAAACAAGCACTAGAGCAGTGGTTCTCAACCTGGGGTCCCCAGATGTTTTTAGCCTACAACTCCCAGAAATCCCAGCCAATTTACCAACTGTTGGGATTTCTGGGAGCTGAAGGCCAAAAACATCTGGGGACCCCAACTTGAGAATCACTGCACTAGAGGAAGAGAAGGCAAACCCCTTCTGAATAAACCTTGCCAAGAAAATGCCATGAAAAGATCATCGTAAGTCAGAAATGACTTGAAGGCATGTAGTAACAACAGCAATATTATGGGCATGCACTGAAAATGACTAAAAACTATGTTTATTGCTACCAAATTAAAGACTAAATAGTATGACCTTATTCTACCAGTACTACTCCAGCTGCACTGGCTTTGGTCATTTTTAAAGTCATATTCAAAGCAGTGTTCTTGACCTAAAGCCTTTCAGAGCTTAGGATCACAGAGGACCCCCTGCCTCCACATCTACTTAACCATTTGATAATATCTTCAATGAAGAGCCTCCTATAGGGGTCCACATCCCCAAAGATAACTGGTAGTATGCCAGTTACGGACAGTTTAATTGTACTTTTGGTCCTGTACTTTTGAAATAGAATTTTAACCATTATGCATTCACTTTTGAATTTGTTTTATTCTTTTTGTTAACTACTACGGGTGGTCATAAAATATGTTGGTATACCTACTCAGCAAGGAGCATCCCATATAGGGAGAAATGAGATAATTATAATATAATCATGGAACTTGTATAAAATCACAAACCAAGCCAGTCATCTTTACCACTATCTTGTGACCCCCCCCCCCCCACACACACAAAAAAAGAACTCAATTTTCTTTGAAAACTTGCAAATGTTTTCCATTACCGGAATTGTCCAAACATGTCTTACTTTGAACCCTTCCTATATTTGAAAATATAGGTTTAAGAATATAGCCATAAAAGGAAAATCACAATAAAATGAAAGGGAACAAAACATTTTGATGCACTACATTAGTAGCCGCACTACCTCTATGGTGATGAAACAATGGGGAATGAAAGCAAACAAAATTTTCTGGATAGAATTAGCCACTATCTCCAAATCTTTGCTTCCTTTATAAGCACTATACCTGTGGCCATGTTACTTCTGATCATTTTATGTACACAGGAATAGTTAGTTATACCAGTGTATGAGTACCAAAACAGCCATTTTGTTTAGGTGTTCTCAGTGCAGTACACCTGGCAAACAAAGAGGTGATGAATAGGCAAACAAAGAAGTGATGCTTCAAATAAATAAATAAATAAATAAATAAATAAATAAAATTGAAAGAGCTTATACAGCATGTGCTCACTGGTAGCAATTAGGTGCTCCAGCTGGCAAAAGCAGGTGTTAACGGGAGGGCCTGTTTTGAGAATAAAGCAGTGAATGCTAATGAGAAAACAGTTGAAGTGTAAACAAGAGACTAAAAAAGTTCTCACTTTCAGATACTTTTGCATGCATTGTGGAAGGGTATGATCCCGTTCAAGTATTCAATGGACTTTTGGGAATAGAAAGATATGTACTACTCTAGTTAGACTTATGAAAGGCTGTTCTGAGCAGAAGGCTGGACTAAGTGATCCATGAGGAGCCTTTCAACACCATGTCACTATACGAATGTAAATTTAAAATTTTGATAAGTAACAAAGAAGTCTTCTTTGCTGAGTAACATCAGTTTCAGAGATATGTTTGGTGAGGACACAGGAAGGGGCTTTCTTTAAAAGGTCATAAATCCCCCAAAAAGTTGAAGAGACTGTTGCTTCTAGTTTACTTAGAGACCAGAGATCCAGAGTGCCCTCAATCCACCTATATGAATGTGTCCTATAGGTTCAAAAATTCATTTTCCGATTCCCTGCAAAATCCCTCACATTTTCAGGAACAGCTCAGATATCTTCTTGTGGAGTTGTTTGGATCTCAGATTTTCATTTTCGTTTCATGCTATCAATTTCTTAGGGCAGATTATACACAAGCTTACATTTAAGAAGCTTATGCTTAAGAGGAGAAAATTTGATCTCTGATCTGGAAGGGCCCTCTGTATTGTCAAACCAGACTGAGACAGAATGGGGCTTTTAATGATTAGAAATGTAAGAGGCATAGGGAAATCCCAGTTCTATCCATTAAATCTCCCATTCATAAATGACTTTCTTAGCCACAACTACTTCATTCTTGTCTCATTTCTTTCTCCCCTGGTCTAGGATTTATTTCCTTTCATAACCTATTTCAAAAACAGCATCTATTGGCAAGTTGCACCAACAAAGTCCTATCCTGTTGGCACCCAATCATTACTAACAGAAGGAACTGTGACATTTGCCCAATGTTAAGTTCCCTTTTTAAACCAGTTCTAAAATAAATTCCAAATATTTTTTTTAGAATCAAGTGAGTAGTTAAAGCAAACTGCCAAAAACATGACTGATCATAGCCCAGGAGAATTTTCTTTGTAAATGAGGATAAATCCCAAATCTCATATCAAAAACGTTGTTAGACGTGGAGTTTCAAGGGAAATATATAGACACTTACTGTTCTAGAATCTGAGAATGGATTGTACTCATCTAATCCTGGAGGTACATTTCTTGTCACTTGTGTAACTGAAGGATCCTAAACAGAGAGAAAATGAGTGGTTACAGGAAGCATGCAATTGCACACTACACATGTTAGCACTAAAATTAGCATATGAACAATGAATAGCCTGCAATCCTACACATAACCTTCCTGTTAATAAGATACCTTGAACCCCAGGATACTCTCCTGCTGAGGTTATCCTAATATTCCCAAGCAAAGGAATTTCAAAGGGAAATTCAATTGTGTAAACACAAGTCAAGGAATCCATGTCTACACCTGAGACTTAACATAATTCTAAGCTTTTATTATCAATATCTGGATATCTGGCATGTCCTTTTTTGCCAACTCGGAATGACATTCTTCGCATCTGATGAAGCTGACTCATTTCCACTAAAGTATGTGCCATAATAAACAAGTTCATCTTCAAGGTGCCACAGGACATGCTACAACAGATAACATGGCAACCTCTCTAGAAACTGTCCATGTGTTTCTGTAATCTTAACATTTGACACAAACATATTAAGCCAATATCAATATTCTATTTGGAGGAAAACTACATTACCTACTAAGAATTGCGTTTTTAAATCCCCCTAAGTGCCCAGTGTCCTGTTAAAATGTCAATAACATGGAGAGTTACTTGCTCAACACTGCCATATTTTCAGTTTTAGGATTGACTATATTTGGCATAGAAAGAGGAAGAGATGTGTTCTGTCATTCTTCTTATTCTATAGGTCACCCTCATTTTATCATGATCTGCTTATAAATCTAGATTAACATGATTTGTGAGCTATCCCATCTGTGACACAGATGAGTTATGAAGTGTACTGCTCCTCCTGAGTACATGAATGAAAACTCAGTATTGAGCTAAATACTGTCTCTAGGAATCTTAAATATCAAATAAAGTTCTGGGAAGCATAAACAAGCATATTTTACAAAAAAAAACAAACAAACCCCATTTGTAGTTCAAAATTATCTCTAGATTTTGATGTATCTAGAGACAAGACGGAATCATGTTTACATGAGGTATAACTACCAAATTCCAAAAAAAAGATACAACTATCAGGGATTTAGAATTCAAGAATTGAGAAGTGGTTTTAGGGAAGTGGGGCGGGGGGGAGAATTCAGCAATGCAACCGAATGTAATCATCTTCTCTTTTAGGCCACTGGCTGAAGCTAAACCACTTGCATCCTCTTAGTACTCCAGCCCAAACCAATTGGAAAATTTTGCTTACAAACAGTTGTGTGCTACCAATTCTCCTGGAAATACATATTAGCCCTTATCCCTACTAATTTTTAGCACAGGGATGAATGGAAAGGTGGGGCTAATTCCAATATTATAAATATATTGCTATTGTGAAGTTGAAGACTCCTGGAATGCTGACACTATGACCATTGAGTTCCTAGCAACTGAATTCCAATAGCATATGGCAATTTAAGTTTGGGAGCCATTACATTAGCAATTTCCCACTAACTAGAGAGACTCAGTGACTATCAGGTTGATCAGACACAGCAACTTTCCAGGGATATCTACAAAGTTTAATTAAGATGGGCTTTTCATCTCAAGCCCAACATGTTAGCCATGATACCACAGTAACTCCTTTTTTTTCGTGTCAGGAGCAACCGGAGTTGCTTCTGGAGTGAGAGAATTGGCCGTCTGCAAGGACGTTGCCCAGGGGACGCCCGGATGTTTTGATGTTTACCATCCTTGTGGGAGGCTTCTCTCATGTCCCCGCATGGAGCTGGAGCTGATAAGAGGGAGCTCATCCGCACTCTCCCCGGGTGGGATTCGAACCTGGCAGCTTTCAGGTCAGCAACCCAACCTTCAAGTCACGAGGCTTTTATCCCCTTGGCCACCGGGGGCTCCACAGTAACTCCTGACAATACATGAAAGGTAAATACAATTACAAATTGAATTTGATTAAATTCTAGCATGGCCATATAAAATAAAATTTTAAAAATATAACACTATACTCAGGATGTTGGCTCTATAAGGAAAGAACCCATGGAAGAGTAAATAGAACAACATTATTACGGTGGGCCAGGAAAGAGATCTTCAGGATTTGGTACTGCAGTTGTTAATAGCTTTCCACTATACTGTAGTAGCTAAAGAGAGTTTTCCAAAAAAGGGTTGGCAGCACAGGAAGGAACCTTACAATTCACCTGGCTCTGACTGACATATATGTAACTGCCTATTGACTTATTCATTGAAAAACAGACAGTTAACTGCTTCATGTGTAAGGAAACAGCAAAAAGATTGTCTAAATAATTCATATGCTTCTAGGCACTGTGCATACGACCTCTTTTTCAGCAATCTGTCTTATTTCTTTATTGTAACATGCAAAGATGGCTCCTAAACATATACATTGTTTCGAATATCTCACTGGTTCCCTAATAGCAAGAATTTTGACATTGCTTACAACTATAATAAATTTACAGTGTGATTTTTAGAAAACAAAAATAGAGATTTTGTTAAGATGGCTTTAATATTTAGACTATAACAAGAAGTCTGAAGATGTATTTCAACATTGTAGCGATCCACGAATTACTGTTGTCTTAGAAATAAGAGATAAGTGTACCCAGAGAAAGGAACAATCCCATGTCATTTCAAATATTCAATTTCAAATGGAAATAATGAAATTAAGTACAAGCCATTATTGTTCCTGTGCCTATTCTACACATCTATTTGCCTGGGATAAGCAGCAAATGTCATAGGGAAGTATCTGAAGACTTGTTGCAGAAAATTACTGCCATCGGTGCAGTCACTAACTATTCTTAATGTAACGCTGTGTAAGGTAAAAGTTTTCCTGTTATTAAGTCTAATCGTGTCTTCTGACTCTGGGGGTTGGTGCTAATCTCCATTTATAAGCCAAAGAGCTGGCGTTGTCCATAGACACCTCCAAGGTCATGTGGCCAGCATGACTGCATGGAGCGCCGTTACCTTCCCGCCAGAGCAGTACCTATTCATCTACTCTCATTTGCATATTTTTGAATTTCTGGGTTGGCAGAAGCTGGGGCTTACAGTGGGGGCTCTCTCCACTCCCCCAATTCAAACCTCGGTCCAGAAGTTCAGCAGCTCAGCGCTTTAATACGCTGCGCCATCAGGGGATATTATTTCCTAAAGGTTGTGAATATACAATATTTCTGATTTTTCTGTCTGTTGGAGGCAAGTATGAATGCTGCAATTAGGGAAAATGATGAGCATGTAATGGCCTTGCAGCTTTAAAGCCTGGCTGTTTCCTCCCTGAGCAAATTTTTTGTTGGGAGGTGTTAGCTGGCCCTGATTGTTTCCTGTCTGGAATTCCCTTGTTTTCAGAATGGTGTTGTTTGAGATATTTTATGTGCTTCTACTGTCTGTGGCCCCCAGAAAACAGAGGATTTGCCAGACTTTTGTGATGGGAATACTTTGTTGGGAGGTGTTAGCTGGCCCTGATTGTTTCCTGTGTGGAATTCCTGTTTCCAGAGTGTTGTTCTTTATTTAGTGTTCTAATTTTAGAGATTGTATTGTTCTGTTTTATTATACCACAGTAATTTTTATATATTCTGATTTTAGTGTTTTTGAATACTTGGAGCCAAATTGTATTCATTTTCACGGTTCACAGCAACACAATAATAATAATAATAATAATAATAATAATAATAATAATAATAATAATAATATAGTAATAATAATGACTTTGGTAATACACACTGCTTCACTCCCTTCTCAGCTTCTATCTGGAAGAATCCTTTCTTGGGAGATGTTAGCTGGCCCTGATTGTTTCCTTTGTGGAATTCCCAATTTCCCTGCTTTCAGAGTGTTGCTCTTTATTTACTGTCCTGGTTTTAGAGATTATATTGTTCTGTATTATTCTATCACAGTAATTATTTCATATTACAGTAGAATCTCACTTATCCAACATTCGCTTATCCAATGTTCTGGATTATCCAACGCAGTCTGCCTTTTAGTAGTCAATGTTTTTGTAGTCAGTGTTTTAAATTCATTGTGATATTTTGGTGATAAATTTGTAAATACAGTAATTACTACATAGCATTACTGCACATGGAACTACTTTTTCTGTCAAATTTGTTGTATAACATGATGTTTTGGTGCTTAATTTGTATAATGATGACCTAATTTGATGTTTAATCGGCTTTTCCTGAATTCCTTCTTATTATCCAACATATTCACTTATCCAACGTTGGGCCGGCCTGTTTATGTTGGATAAGTGAGACTCTACTGTATATTGATAATCTTATATTATCTGCTTAGAACTGGATTATAGGAGGCCCCTTCTTCACAGCTGTATAAAATGCACACTGAAGTGGATTATATGGCAGTGTGGAGTCAAGATAATCCAGTTCAAAGGAGATAATATAAGATTCTAAATGGGTTATATAGCTGTGTGGAAGGGCCTTGAGTCTACACTGCCATATAATCCAGTGCAAATTAGATAATCTGTGGAAAAGGCCTAAGTGAAGCCTAACTCTGCCAGTCCCCTGGGCTGAGTTGGTTACTAGGAGACCAATTGGGCAGAGCTTAGCCTTCTAACTGGCAGCAACTGGATAAAAACAATTATTCTTCTCCCTCTAATTAGGACATTGTTTTTCTTTTCTTTTTGTTGTATCAACCTAGAGCCGTGGATGATGGGTTGTGTTGTCAAATTTCGAGGTTGGGGGGCCTGTAGTTTTGTTGTTTTGTCCGCTGCCCTGATTCCATCATAATTATATCAAAAGGTAGAACTAAATCAAACAGTATGCCTGTGTAGATTATAAGCAGAAGCACAAATGTTCTGGGAAATCTGAATAGTTAGGTCTTCCTAGTATAGAACTGTAAGTCTCAACATTCCTCATAATTGCTGGTGCTAGCTAATGCCTCTGGTACTTGCTATCCAACAGCATCTGGAGAGCCACATGATCCCTATTAAAGTATTAGAAGAATGAAAGCTTCCCTCAGAAAAGTGAAGGCTAGTCAAAATGACAAAAGAAAAAGAAACACAAACTTGCACCCAACATAATTGCAAACAGCTGATCAAAGGGATGCAAAAAAGTTTTCAAGGTATATTTTGCTCAACAATTAAAAGGCATTTAGTCATGCAATATATTCAGAAGCAGGAAACGGGCTAGGGGGGAAGCCAGCCATAGGATAACAACCTAAAACAGTCCCAAAAGAAGGTAAGGAGATTGCAGAGAAGCTGAATGAATTATTCGTGTCTGATGAAAGCAGTGATGAGAGGTGCTGCGCTAAACCTAATTAAAAATTAAGATATCACTGAATCCACATAAAAGTTCTTTGAAAGTCCTGTTCTTACAAATACATGCAACATGTCCCCAAGACCAGACTCTGTATCATAGCTCTGGAAAATAGTCAACCTAACACCAGTTTTTAAAAAGTGATCCAAAGTGTTAGCTGATCTTCTTTTCCAAGCAGATTAGTAGAAAGCAAAATTAAAAGTAATATTATCAAGCACTTCAAAAGAAGCAACTGGCAAAACCACCTCTGTGTATATCCTGCTTAAGAAAACCCTATGAAATTCATGGGGTTGCTAAGAGTTGACAGGCAACTTGGAGACACACAAGTACAAAGAACACATGTTGCTAAAAGGAATATTCACCTCAGAATTATTTGAGAGTATCAAAAAGCATGTACATGGGTTGATTTGTTAGACATTGTTCACTTAGCTTTGACCAAGTGCTTCGTAGGTCAATGCTAAATGAAACTGGGACAGAAGAAGAGGTCAGGTTTTATTATGGATCAAATTGGATAAAGAACAGGAAGCAGAAAACAGGCACACATGCATCATTTCCATGGTGCAGGGGGAAGTAGATTGGCAGGACATATTTTAAACGTTTAAATAAGAGATCTGGGGTTAAGTGTTAGCAGTGAGGTAGCTAAATTTGATGACAATAACTAATTATTCAACTTTTCCACGGATCTTACTCCCAAGGACATGTTAAACTGTTTGTTTTATCACTACTGCTGGGCTTTGTGTTGTTCATTCATACCCCGCTTTTTCTCTCCACAAAGAAGACTCAAAGCGGCTTACATTAAAAAGCATTTCAATACAATGTGTTACTTGCTATGAATTCTTATTTTTAAATTGCTAAACGCTGTGAGATATTTTACTGAAGTAAAAATTACTAAGATAGTAATATCTGTCCTAATGCTTATCTTTTTTCTCTAGAATGAATATTGTAAAAGATAGCAACCAGCACTTTACCATTACTGGCTACCACTCCCGCATTCCTAAGACTTCTGATCTTCATTCAATTCCCATGGCTGAGCACTAGAATAAAAACAGGGGCAAGGCAGCTACAGATATAACCAAATATTTAATAAAATGAAATATTTATCTTGTGTTATCTATGATGTATTTATTTTTCCATTCATACGTTTCTCAGTAATTATAGTTTTCTGGATGGTGTACAAAATTAGACAGATTTAAAATTTAAAATCAAGTTTTTTTAAAAAAGAATCAAAGCAACTATAAAAAAGTACTACAATGTCATAATAGAGGTTTCCTATATAAGTCATGCAAAGCTGGTGACCATTTTTAATATAGACTTACTGTATGTAAGCCTTGTGAGGCTAGAAGCCATTTTTAATATGAGCTTACTGCATAAGACTGTATAAGCTTCTCCACCCCACCCCCCAATACACACGTTCACTCTTATTCATGTGTACAAGTTTTAAGAGTGCTCCTGAATCTTACCCTTGGCTTGTCCACGGGTCATAGGAAAAATCTCTCATTTTGGCCCCCAAAGCCTACCCACAACTTTTACATGAGGTCAATTAATACATGAATATATATGGTAGAAATGGGTAGCAGAGCTATACCTGACTAGAGTGCGTTGTGTGTTACATAAAGCATGTAAAAATCATTATCTTTAGCCTAATGCTCACCAAGAATGAATCCATAAAAGGAAGTCTGAACTCAACTATTAAAATCTATCAATTTGGCAGCAAGGACATGAGTTTTATTATATACCTGGATACCCAGCAATGCCCAGGTTATTTGAAAAGGGCCTTGTTTGATTTTGGATGTTAACTCCTATCAGTTTAGTCATATGTTACAGTATGTCTTAGAAAAAAAACTCATCTTTGCTTTTGTTTTTTTATGAATGCTCCCATTAGAAAATGCATAAGGACGTGGGTGAACTACAATCCCCAAAAATCTTGGATCAATCCTCCCAAAACTCCCCCAGTATACACAGTTGGCCATATTGGGTCTGTGTCTAAGAGCATTAATCTCAGAGCACTTGATACTTTTACACAACTACAACATTTATAAGCTACTAGCTGTGCCCGGCTATGCATTGCTGTGACGTATGGAAATCCTTTGTTGGCCAGGTGGAATAGCAGTGAATAGCCTTGCAGCCTCAAAACCTGGCCGTTTTCTTCTTATGAGAATCCTTGTTTGGTGAGTTAAAATGCAACGGAATAGGCTTGCTGCTTGGAAGCCTGGGTACTTGCGTTCTAGGGGAATGGTTTTTTGGGCTGCTAGAATTGCAATGAATAGCCTCGCTGCTTCAAAGTCTGGATGCTTGCTACCTAAGGGAATCTTTAGTTGGCCAGATTTAATAGTACAGAGTAGTATCGCTGCTTCAAAGTCTGGCCATCTTCTACCAAGGTTAATCGTTTGTTGGTCTGGTTAAATTGCACTAAATAGCCTTGCAGCTTCAAAGCCTGGCTGTGTAATACCTAGGCCAATCTGTTTTTTTTTTTGGGGGGGGGGGGGTTAGTGAAGGACATATCTTGAATGTGTCGGTGTATTGTGGCCAAATTTGGTGTGATTTGGTTCAGTGGTTTTGTTGTTTACTCAATCCTACAAGCGTACATTACATTTTTATATACATAGATTATAATATGACAACCCCAAAAACAAATATGGGTACTACAACAGAACTAGTCAATGGGAATGAGCCTCCTTTGTAGAGAGAAAAAGCAGGGTATAAACATCATCATCATATCCTGTAACATTTTTTTACAGCTGCCTGGAATACCAATTTTGGAAGAATGTCAAATAATGACTTACAGTTTTACTCACCGACTTCCAACAATGACCTAACTTTAGACTGAAGGCAACCGCTAGGTTTTCAACTTTGTGGAGACTGGGTCTGCACTATTTGTACTCAATTGCCATCCAAATCCTTAGGATTATAAGCTGACATGAATAATAATTAACACTATGTAGGAAGCATCTGGTATGTCTAGTTTGCTTTAAAGCAGTGGTTCTCAAAGTGTGCTCTGCGGAGCCCTGGGGGCTATGTAAAGCATACTGAAGGGCTCTGCGGTTCTCCCCTCCTCCCCCCCCCCTACTAGTTTCCCCTCCTCTTTCCTGCTCCTTCTCCTTCCCCCGCCTCCCTTGCTGCCAAAAGCTTTTCCCCCTCACCTTCCTTGCTTCTAAAATCTTACTTCCCTCCCAACAATCAGGGGGTGGTTTGATTGTGCTTTTCCTGCATGGCAGAAGGGAGTTCAATCGGATGGCCCTTAGAATCATAGCGTTGGAAGAGACCTCATGGGCCATCCAGTCCAACCCCCCCACCAAGAAGCAGGACAATCACATTCAAAGCACTCCTGACAGATGGCCATCCAACCTCTGCTTAAAAGCCTCCAAACAAGGAGCCTCCACCTTGAGGTGGCTCTTATTATTATTATTATTATTATTATTATTATTATTATTATTATTATTATAACAATGGCTGGATGGCCATTTGTTGAGGGTGTTTTGATTATGCAGGATGGTCCCTGGGGTCGCTCGTATTATATTATTATTATTACTACTACTACTACTACTATTATTATTATTATTATCAGTATTACAAACGCTGAGTAGCCATCTGATGGGGGTGCTTGGACTGGATAGCCCCTGAGGTCTTCCACTGAAATGCTGTGATGTTGATTAAAATTGTTCTTCAAAAGTTTTTCCAAGCCTGATATTTATACACTAGATATAATATATAAACATTTCTTGGGGCTCCACTTCAAAAAGGGCTTGAGAACCCCCATTTTAAAGTAACAGTCTCCAAAGCTTTTCCTCTTCCCACATTGATCAAATTGCCAAGGAATACTTTAGACAAAGCAGATAATTCTGTGGCATATCAAATGTCATTTAATGCAGCATTTCCAACATCTACACATTGATGGCTAGTGTGAAACAAATTATCTTTCAGGGAGTTGGTCCATCATTACTCGCCTTCATGCTGAGAATTTATAGGGTTGTAAAACATAGGAACCACAATTCTGGAAAATGTCTATGTAAACTCTATTTCCACCTCCCTTTCTAATAATAGTCCTTAAGGGAGACTGAACTTCAAGGTTTCCTTTACAACTTGTTTATATTCTATTACCACCTGCAGTTCAAATTCATGTTCTCTTTACAGTTTCCTGATCAGATGTTCTGAAACTCCAAAGGTTTTCAAATATAAACATTTATTTTGTGCAAGCTATGCACTAGCTGCATTTAAACAATGCAGTCACAGCCAACATCCCCAACAAGAGTCCTTTTCACATTCTACATTATGATTATCTTGTCTTCTGTGCTACCCTGCCATTCAATTAGTTCTACCAGTTAAAAATATAGAACTTGTATCAACAGTTTCATTGAAAACCAAGGAAGGTTGCCTTGAAAAGTTGAATCAAGTTTATAGTTTATATAAGGCACTGGGGATTTCAACTTTCACTATACTCTATTTTCCATCCAAATAAAACAGGGTACCACAATCTGGAAAACAAGGGTGCAATAGGACACAATTTATTGAGAAAATAGAGTTTATTATTTCAAAGACTCAAAGTGCAAGGATATTCACTTTAGGTCAATCACAATAATTCTATTGTTGGAAGCAATAGGAGTCAGGATGAAGGACTTGATGAAACCTTCTGTCAACAGCTGACCAAACAGGCACAAAGAAGAGATATAGTAGTCATGGGCGATTTCAATTATCCCGATATCTGCTGGAAAACAAACTCAGCCAAGAGTACAAAGTCCAACAAATTCCTCACTTGCCTTGCAGACAATTTTATGGTCCAGAAGGTAGAAGAGGCAACAAGGGGATCAGCAACTCTTGATCTCATCTTAACAAATGTGGAAGACCTGATCAATACAGTTGAAGTCGTCGGATCCTTAGGGGCAAGTGACCATGTGCTCTTGCAGTTTGCAATACAAAGGAATGCTGAAACTAAGACAAGTCAAACATGCATTCTGGACTTTAAGAGAGCTGACTTCCAAAAAATGAAGGAATTACTGAGCGGCATTCCATGGACGCCAATATTAAAAAACAAGGGAGTTAAGGATGGATGGGAGTTTTTCAAAAGTGAAATACTCAAGGCGCAAATGCAAACAGTGCCAACAAAGAAGAAAAATAAGACAAGTGCAAAGAAGCCAGAATGGATGTCCAAAGAACTTCTAACTGAGCTAAAGCTCAAAAGTGACATGCACAAGAAGCGGAAAAGGGGAGAAATCACCAAAGAAGAATTCAAACGTATAGCCAACACCTGTAGGGAAAAGGTTCGCAAGGCTAAAGCGCAAAATGAGCTCAGGCTTGCCAGGGACATAAAAAACAACAAAAAAGGCTTTTTTGCTTACGTTGGTAGAAAAAGGAAGAAAAAGGAGGCGATAGGGCCACTACAAGGAGAAAATGGGATGATGGTGACAGGGTACAGGGAAAAGGCAGAACTGCTTAATGCCTTCTTTGCCTCGGTCTTCTCACAAAAAGAAAGCCATCTTCAACCTCAGCAACATGGGATGGACGAAGGATTGGGGAAAATCCAACCCCAAATAGGGAAACAAGTTGTACAAGAACACCTGGCCACTCTAAACAAATTCAAGTCCCCAGGGCCAGATCAGCTACATCCAAGAGTATTGAAGGAACTAGCGGAAGTTATTTCAGAATCACTGGCAATTATCTTCGAGAGTTCTTGGAGAACGGGAGAAGTCCCAGAAGATTGGAGGAGGGCAAATGTGGTCCCTATCTTCAAGAAGGGAAAAAAGAACGACCCAAACAATTACCGTCCGGTCAGCCTCACATCGATACCAGGCAAGATTCTGGAAAAGATCATTAAGGAAGTGGTCTGTGAACACTTAGAAACTAATGCGGTCATTGCTAATAGTCAACACGGATTTACTTAAAACAAGTCATGCCAGACTAATCTGATCTCTTTTTTCGATAGAGTTACGAGTTGGGTCGATACAGGGAATGCTGTGGATGTAGCCTACCTGGATTTCAGTAAGGCCTTCGACAAAGTCCCCCATGACCTTCTGGCAAACAAACTAGTAAAATGTGGGCTAGACAAAACTACGGTTAGGTGGATCTGTAATTGGCTAAGCGAACAAACCCAAAGGGTGCTCACCAATGCGTCGTCTTCATCATGGATAGAAGTGACAAGTGGAGTGCCGCAGGGCTCTGTCCTGGGCCCGGTTCTGTTCAACATCTTTATTAACGACTTAGACGAAGGGTTAGAAGGCACGATCATCAAGTTTGCAGACGACACAAAACTGGGAGGGATAGCTAACACTCCAGAAGACAGGAGCAGAATTCAAAACGATCTTGACAGACTAGAGAGATGGGCCGAAACTAACAAAATGAAGTTCAACAGGGACAAATGCAAGATACTTCACTTCGGCAGAAAAAATGGAAATCAAAGATACAGAATGGGGGACGCCTGGCTTGACAGCAGTGTGTGCAAAAAAGAACTTGTAGTCGTCGTGGACAACAAGTTAAACATGAGCCAACAATGTGATGCGGCAGCTAAAAAAGCCAACGGGATTCTGGCCTGCATCAATAGGGGTATAGCGTCTAGATCCAGGGAAGTCATGCTCCCCCTCTATTCTGCCTTGGTCAGACCACACCTGGAATACTGTGTCCAATTTTGGGCACCGCAGTTGAAGGGAGATGTTGACAAGCTGGAAAGCGTCCAGAGGAGGGCGACTAAAATGATTAAGGGTCTGGAGAAAAAGCCCTATGAGGAGCGGCTTAAAGAACTGGGCATGTTTAGCTTGCAGAAGAGAAGGCTGAGAGGAGACATGATAGCCATGTACAAATACGTGAAGGGAAGTCATAGGGAGGAAGCTTGTTTTCTGCTGCCCTGCAGACTAGGATGCGGAGCAATGGCTTCAAACTACAGGAAAGGAGATTCCACCTGAACATCAGGAAGAACTTCCTCACTGTGAGAGCTGTTCGACAGTGGAACTCTCTCCCCTGGGCTGTGGTAGAGGCTCCTTCTTTGGAGGCTTTTAAGCAGAGGCTGGATGGCCATCTGTCGGGGGTGCTTTGAATGCGATTTCCTGCTTCTTAGCAGGGGGTTGGACTGGATGGCCCATGAGGTCTCTTCCAACTCTACTATTCTATGATTACTTCAACTGTATTTGTAAAGGCTTACAAGGCAACTTTAAAAAATACAAAAGCACTGGTCTGCATTAGTATATAAATGTTTCCTTAATGATCTTTTCCAGAATTTTGCCTGGTATTGATGTGAGGCTGACCGGACGGTAATTGTTTGGGTCGTTCTTTTTTCCCTTCTTGAAGATAGGGACCACATTCGCCCTCCTCCAATCTGCTGGGACTTCTCCCGTTCTCCGAGAGTTCTTGGAGAACGGGAGAAGTCCCAGCAGATTGGAGGAGGGCGAATGTGGTCCCTATCTTCAAGAAGGGAAAAAAGAACGACCCAAACAATTACCGTCCGGTCAGCCTCACATCAATACCAGGCAAAATTCTGGAAAAGATCATTAAGGAAGTGGTCTGCGAACACTTAGAAACAAATGCGGTCATTGCTAATAGTCAACACGGATTTACCAAAAACAAGTCATGCCAGACTAATCTGATCTCTTTTTTCGATAGAGTTACGAGTTGGGTCGATACAGGGAATGCTGTGGATGTAGCGTACCTGGATTTCAGTAAGGCCTTCGACAAAGTCCCCCACGACCTTCTGGCAAACAAACTAGTAAAATGTGGGCTAGACAAAACTACGGTTAGGTGGATCTGTAATTGGCTAAGCGAACGAACCCAAAGGGTGCTCACCAATGCGTCGTCTTCATCATGGAAAGAAGTGACAAGTGGAGTGCCGCAGGGCTCCATCTTGGGCCCGGTTCTGTTCAACATCTTTATTAACGACTTAGACGAAGGGTTAGAAGGCACGATCATCAAGTTTGCAGACGACACAAAACTGGGAGGGATAGCTAACACTCCAGAAGACAGGAGCAGAATTCAAAACGATCTTGACAGACTAGAGAGATGGGCCAAAACTAACAAAATGAAGTTCAACAGGGACAAATGCAAGATACTTCACTTCGGCAGAAAAAATGGAAATCAAAGATACAGAATGGGGGACGATGCCTGGCTTGACAGCAGTGTGTGCGAAAAAGACCTTGGAGTCCTCGTGGACAACAAGTTAAACATGAGCCAACAATGTGATGCGGCTGCTAAAAAAGCCAATGGGATTCTGGCCTGCATCAATAGGGGAATAGCGTCTAGATCCAGGGAAGTTATGCTCCCCCTCTATTCTGCCTTGGTCAGACCACACCTGGAATACTGTGTCCAATTTTGGGCACCGCAGTTGAAGGGAGATGTTGACAAGCTGGAAAGCGTCCAGAGGAGGGCGACTAAAATGATTAAGGGTCTGGAGAAAAAGCCCTATGAGGAGCGGCTTAAAGAACTGGGCATGTTTAGCTTGCAGAAGAGAAGGCTGAGAGGAGACATGATAGCCATGTACAAATACGTGAAGGGAAGTCATAGGGAGGAAGCTTGTTTTCTGCTGCCCTGCAGACTAGGATGCGGAGCAATGGCTTCAAACTACAGGAAAGGAGATTCCATCTGAACATCAGGAAGAACTTCCTCACTGTGAGAGCTGTTCGACAGTGGAACTCTCTCCCCTGGGCTGTGGTAGAGGCTCCTTCTTTGGAGGCTTTTAAGCAGAGGCTGGATGGCCATCTGTCGGGGGTGCTTTGAATGCGATTTCCTGCTTCTTAGCAGGGGGTTGGACTGGATGGCCCATGAGGTCTCTTCCAACTCTACTATTCTATGATTACTTCAACTGTATTTGTAAAGGCTTACAAGGCAACTTTAAAAAATACAAAAGCACTGGTCTGCATTAGTATATAAATGCTTCCTTAATGATCTTTTCCAGAATTTTGCCTGGTATTGATGTGAGGCTGACCGGACGGTAATTGTTTGGGTCGTTCTTTTTTCCCTTCTTGAAGATAGGGACCACATTCGCCCTCCTCCAATCTGCTGGGACTTCTCCCGTTCTCCGAGAGTTCTGGAGAGAAGTCTGCTGCCCTGCAGACTAGGACACGGAACAATGGCTTCAAACTACAGGAAAGGAGATTCCACCTGAACATCAGGAAGAACTTCCTCACTGTGAGAGCTGTTCGACAGTGGAACTCTCTCCCCGGGGCCGTGGTGGAGGCTCCTTCCTTGGAGGCTTTTAAGCAGAGGCTGGATGGCCATCTGTCGGGGGTGCTTTGAATGCGATTTCCTGCTTCTTAGCAGGGGGTTGGACTAGATGGCCCATGTGGTCTCTTCCAACTCTACTATTCTATGATTCTATGATTCTATGATTCTAACTGTATGTTTCAGACTGATTTAAGCTTGAGATTTTGTGGATTTCTTTCTACTTCTTCCAAAAACTCCATCCGGCTGAACACCTGTTTTTGGGAGACACACAAAAATGGATATATAGGTCTACCAGTATCCGGCCAGCAGAAATGAATCAAGGTTCAGCCAAAATACACAAGCCTACAAAGTACTCCTGTTAGATGGTCATCCAGTCTCTGCTTAAAAACCACATAAGATGAGACTCCACCACACTCTTTGGCAGCATATTCCACTGTTGAACACCTGTAACTGTCAGGAAGTTGGGTTGCTGTGAGTTTTCCAGGCTGTATAGCCATATTCCAGAAGCATTCTCTCCTGACGTTTCGCCCTCATCCTGACATTTCGCAGGCATCCTCAGAGGTTGTGAGGTCTGTTGGAAACTATGCAATGGGGTTTATATATCTGTAGAATGTAAAGAGTGGGAGAAAGAACTTTAGTCTGTTTGAGGCAAGTGTGAATGTTGCAATTGGCATATTTGCCTCAAACAGACAAGAGTTCTTTCTCCCACCTTGGACATTCCACAGATATATAAACCACACTTGCCTAGTTTCCAATAGACCTCACAACCTCTGAGGATGCCTGCCATAGATGCAGGTGAAATGTCAATAAAGAATGCTATTGGAACATGGCCATACAGCCCGCAAAACTCACAGCAACCCAGTGATTCCGGTCATGAAAGCCTTCGACAACACATATCAGGAAATCTTCCTAACGTTTCAGTGGAATCTTTTTTCCTCCAGTTTGATCCATTGCTCGCATCCTAGTCTCTAGAGAAGCAAAGTTCAATATAACATTTTTCAAATACTTAAATATGATAATAATGTCCCCCCTCAATCTTCTCCTCTCCAAGCTAAACATACCCATCTCCCTAAGCCACTCCTCATAAGGTTTGGCTTCCAGACCTTTCCAATTCAGGATCGTGCCTAACTCCTTCATAGTTACCATTCAAAGTCCTAGTCTTCTTCTGAGTTCTTGACTACAGACTCTATTCTGATAATTTACTTGGACAAAGGTATGGAAAATGTTAACTATTTCAATGTCTTCATCATTTACTTTTAAATTATTTTTAAAATCTGTGGTCATTGTTTTCCTAATACTCATCTGTAATCCTGCTTTTGCACTTTCTTTCTTGACTTCATGAGGTTGCCATAAATTGAATTCAATTAACAACAAATTTTATTTGAGACTGGTCTTACATAAATAGGATACTATTACAATAACAACTGGATTTAAAGTCTCTAAAGGTTTTGCGGCTACTATTTGAATTCTTTTTACACATTCAGATTAATATTGAGGAAATCATTGCAAAGAAGAATGTTAACAGGAAATAACTAAACCTGTTCGGTAGATTTATGCAAAGAGGACTTGGAGTGATTACTCAACTTAAGAACAAATGTTATCTTGCAGAACAAGAATGTTAAGCAATTTTATGTTCTCATATAACATCTTATACTGATCCTGCAGGTCACTATTCTATATATACATCACCAGAAGTGCAGATATATATCAAACCAAGTGGACCCCAGCCTACGAAAACTCAAATCACAATGTTATTGTTACCTTTTCAAGAAGTCCTGATTTTTACGATACTCTAATTATTTTATTTATCAGCTATACATATATCCCACTTTTCATCCAGTAAGTTCAAGAAATTGCACATGAATCTCCTCCGCCACACTTTAACCTCACAGCAATCCTCTGAGATAAATCAAAATGAGGCAAACTCTGACTAGTCCAAGATCATCCAATGAATCTCATATCTCAGATGGCTCAATCCAATAAAAATCATAAGAACATACCAGTTATATTATTATTCATTTATATTCCATCTTTCTCCAAATAATAGGACTCAAGATGGCTAGCAACATATTTAAAAAATAAAATGTAAAAACAATACAAAAACATCTATCACTACTAACAAACTGGTTCAACAATCACCCTCTTGCCTTCCATATAATGAGATCGGCCACTGGACTGGCCATGTTGTCCAAATGCCCGATCACTGTCTCCCAAAACAATTACTCTATTCCCAACTCAAGAACAGAAAATGGAATGTTGGTGGACAGTAAAAGAGATTTAAAGATGATCTGAAAGCTAACCTTAAAAACTGTGGCATAGACACAGAAAACCGGAAAGCCCTGGCCCTTGAGCGCTCTATTTGAAGGTCAGCTATGAACAGCAGTGCTGTGGAATTTCAAGAGGCATGAATGGAGGGCTAAAGTGAGAAACGTGCCAAGAGGAAGGCATGTCAAGCCAATCATGAGCGGGGCTGCCTTCTATCTGGAAACCGATGTCCTCACTGTGGAAGAACATGCAGGTCAAGAATAGGGCTCTACAGTCACTGTGTATCCATCACCAAGACACTACACTTGGAAGGCCATCATACTCGATCAACGAGGGATTGTCTAAATAAGATTTGAAATAATGAGAGGGACCAAGTATCACCAAGGTACCACTCTCAAACTACTCTCATTATTTGGGGGGGAGAAAACTTGAATTGTCAAATTAATGTGAAAGAGCTCGTATTAATGCAGCACGGTGAGGGGAGTTATTCTGGTGCTAACATAGTAAACACAGCATATTTACTGGAAAAGCAAGCTTCACAACTTCATTGATCTAGAAAAGTATAAATATGTTAATAATGAAGGCATGATATGCCATGTTACATCTAGGGTTTGTAATTATCTAATAAGTACAGGTATGTTTAGCATCACTAGAGAAAGTGCATTCTAAATGTATGCTGCAGGAATGTGAATTGGGAGACAGATGCCATGAAAAAACCTTCTATAAACCATTACTGCAGGTTGGACTGGATGGCTTTTGTGGTATCTTCCAGCGTTATGATTCTAGGATAAAACTATTGTAATCCAGAAATTGTATTAATAAACTGAACAGATATACTCATCAGAAGAAGCAGCCCCATAAGATAATTGAAAACAGCTATTAAATTAAGGAGTGTAGCCAATGTCTTACAATACACTCCTCCTTCCCTATTCACAGATTCTGCATTCACAGATCCAACCAATCATAGCTTTAAAATTTTATGAGGGGAAATGTCAAAAACCAAACTTTATTGTCATTTTATATATGTGGCATCATTTTGGTATGCTACTATATATAATGGAACGTAGCATCAATGGATTTTGGTATCCATAGGAGTCCGAGAACCAAATGCCAGCAAGTACCAAGGGCCTACTACTGCATCTTAAAGACTATTTTTATTTATTCCAGCACATGACTTCACCAACTGTAAATCATGTAGATATTTCATATGGATTCCATTCAAACTCGCTTTCTTATACTGCTAATTCTAAACTACAGTTTTAAATTACCATTTATTGGTATGAGTGATTTTAACAGGTTTTAATCTTATTTTTATAACTTTTAATATATTAATATATATTTCAATGGTTTGTTTTTATCTATGCATTTTAACTATGTTGTACCCCATCTTGAGGTGAAATGGTTAAGGAATTGTTGCGAAACATTAGTGTGTCGGCTGCAGTGTTTAGGTGTGTTGCAGAAACATAATGAGAAACCTCTGAGTTTATGTGAAATAAGCAATAAAACACATATATATATTACAAGTTATGTATGTGTCTTCATCTCTTATAAGGGCTTGGTTTAACCTTCAGTTTGTTAGTACAACTGAATCACTGTGGCATGAAATGATGCGTGTCTAAAACATTTGTCACCAAAATGAAATGTTTGGAAAGCTCTGCCCTATGGGGAGAAAGGCAGGGTAAAATGCAGTAAATAATAACTACTACTACTACTACTATTACATTAAAAAACCACATAGCCCCCCTTAATTTTTCACATTTACTTCCAATTGGTGCCCCATGACTATGGAATGACCTGTTGGAAGAGATCCGACAGCTAAACATGGTGTTGGAGTTTAAAACGCTATTGACGATCCATCTCTTCCGGCAGGCCTACCCAGCCAACTTTCAATCATGAGATTTGATTTACATTCTATTGCTACTACAGGCAATCTTAGAGTTACAAATGACTCATAATTACAAACAGGGGTGAGACAACAGGAAGTGAAAGAAATCTGTCCCTAGGACATGCCCTGATTGTTTCTTGTCTGGAACTCCCCAGTTTTCTGAGTTTTCTTCTTTATTTACTGTCCTGATTTTAGTTTTTTTAATACTCGTAGCCAGATTTTGTTCATTTTCATGATTTCCTCCTTTCTGTTGAAATTATCCACATGCTTGTGGATTTCAATGGCTTCTCTGTGTAGTCAGATATGGTGATTGTTAGAGTGGTCCAGCATTTCTGTGTTTTCAAATAATATGCTGTGTCCAGGTTGGTTCACCAAGTGTTCTGCTATGGTTGACTTCTTGTTGGATTAGTCTGCAGTGGCTTTCATGTTCCTTGATTGGTGTTTGGGCAATGCTGTGTTTGGTGGTCCCTCTGTACATTTGTCCACAGCTGCATGCTGCTATATGGTAGACTCCTGCAGAGGTGAAAGGATCTCTCTTGTCTTTTGTTGGATTTTCTTAGTGGGTCTGTAGATAGTTTGTAGGTTGTAGTTCTTCATTAGCTTCCCTTTGCGGTCAGTGGTTCCATTGATGGGTAGGAAGAACAGTCTTCCTCTAGGTGGATCATTGTCTTTACTCTCATGGCTTGTTCTTGAACTTGCAGCTCTTCTGATGTCAATGGTGGAGTATCAATTGGAGTGTCCACAGGCCAATGGATGCCTGCCATTGATGTGGGCGAAGTGTCAGAAGAGAATGTTTCTGGAACATGGCCATTCGGCCCAGAAAACTCACAGCAACCTTGTGATACCGGCCAATTTATTATTATTAATTGCTCTTATTCTTATTATTTCTTAATAAGTAAGTCTTTTATCTTTTATCAGTAAGTCTGGGGCCCCTTCCACACAGCTGAATAAAATCCCATATGATCTGCTTTGAACTGGGATATATGGCAGTGTGGACTCAGATAACCCAGTTCAAAGCAGATATTGCAAATTAATTTACCTTGATGTTCTTTCTGTGTGGAAGATTATGTGGCTGTGTGGAAGGGCCCTGGGAGGAGACTAGAGCCAAGCAACTACAATACCTAATTGATTCCCTTTAGGAAATCATCATATTGTGACACAAAAAGCCCCTATTTTTTGGTTTTCCCAGAATGAATATCTTTGCGATGTTTTTGGGAGCGAACGGAGATGAGCATTTCCAGGACAGAATCGTAGCCAGTTCGAGAATGGCAGAAGATGGTGGTGTCTTCGTAGGCGGGAGCAAGAGCATCCCCCGGAGCCCGGAGGCAGAACCGTGACAATAGAGGGCAGCACCTGTCCGGGAGGACGCCACCAAACCCACAGCAGCGCCCCTTTCCCGCCCACTCTCTGCCTCCCTCCCCTCAGAGACGCGCTCACAAGGAGGGAAACGCAGGCAGAGGAGGCTCGTGTGAGAGGAGGCTGTGGCCCTCCAAGAACGCCCTCAGAGATGGGCCCAGGTGAGGCACAGGGAGAGGCTGAGGGAAGACATATTCACGCCGGGCCTCACCTTGAAGGGGTTGTTGAGGTCCGGGTCCGCGAAGGGGTTGCTATCGAAGTCCGACATGGCGAGGGCCGGGCGCGGAGAAAGAAGCAGCAGACTCCAAGCGAGCGCCTCAAAGGCGGCGGCTGCTCCCTCCCTCCCTCCCTCCGCCGCCAAGCTCAGCGCAGGTACTTCCGGCACAAGCCACGCCCCCCGGAGAAAGGCCTCCTTCCCCTCCAGGCGCCAGATAGGATAGGCGCCGGCTTCCAAAATGGCCGCTTCGGAAGTGACGCAAGACCAGCGCCGGCTTTTACAGGAAGGTGGGAGGCGCCTGGCAGGAGGGTTCCCTGAGGAAGAGGAGGCGAACGAGGGAAGGGGCCAACGAACACCTCCCAACAAAGGATTCCCCAGGGAGGACGCAGCCAGGCTGTGAAGTTGCAAGGCCATTCAATTCTAATCCAGGTGGACAATTGCAACATTGTGTTGTCGAAGGCTTTCGTGGCCGGGATCACAGGGTTGTTGTATGTTTTCCGGGTTGTATGGCCATGTTCTAGAAGTATTCTCTTCTGACGTTTCGCCCACATCTATGGCAGGCATCCTCAGAGGTTGTGAGGTCTGCTGGAAACTAGGCAAGTTTCCAACAGACCTCACAACCTCTAAGGATGCCTGCCATAGATGTGGGCGAAACGTCAGGTGAAAATGCTTCTGGAACATGGCCATACAATCTGGAAAACTCAGAGCAACCCAGCTTTTAGAAATTGTGAGAGTTGAAGTCCAAAACCTGGAGGGCACAAGTTTGCCTATGTCTGTTGCAGCTGCACCCCTCCTTTATTTTCCACTCCCACCTCCTGATTCTTCTGCTTATTTTAATTTTATTCATTTTCTCGATAATGGGACTCAAGGCAGGCAACAACATGTTAAGGACTTTACATGTTTAAGGCAATACAAACTTCTAGAATAATAAAAAGTGAAAGATTAAGCGATTTCCCAATTTAAACATCAAAAAAGCATTTTCAAAACCAACTTGAGAACCCTTTGAAGACATTCAAACAATAGCACACATCATTCACCCCTGAATTTGAAAAGTCCTGGTGAAACAGGAATGTTTTAACCTCCTACCAGAAGGAGAACAAGGACAGGACATCTTTGCCTCTCCAGAGATAGTTTGGGCCCTTCTACAGAGCCATATTAACCCAGAATATCAAGGTAGATAATCCACAATATCTGCTTTGAATGGTAATCTTGAGTCCACACTGCCATATAATCCAGTTCAATTAGGATTTTATACAGCTGTGTGAAAGGGAGCCTAGAGAGCAGCCACCAGAAGACCTCTCTTTTGGCCCCACAAAGCAGATCTGAGAAGGTGGTGGGAGAGAGAAAAACCTCTCCTGATTATCTGAGCCAGCTTTGCATTAATTAGGGTGCCTCACTGTGATGCCCATAATGTGCATTTCATTTACGTATTTAAAAAGCAGAAGGACCAGCATGGGCAAACTTCGGTCCTCCAGGTGTTTTGAACTTCAACTCCCACAATTTATAATAGCTGCTTTTTCTTTCTGCCACTCATTCCATAGTGTAAGTCAAGCTCTTTCAAATGCACCCTCCATTTTTTATTTATTTTATTGCATCACTTCTACCCCGCCCTTCTCACCCATCAGGGGACTCAGGGCAGCTTACAATATAAACATACACATCAAAAACAGTTTTCATCAAATTTAAAAAACCATCAAGATTAAAAATTACAATGGCACCCAATCATCAAAATCACAATGACCTTAAACAGTTAAGGGATAAGACTGAATTTTCTAGCAACCCAAAGCTCAATAGCCACAGGACTGAATGGGAATTCCCAATGGCATTCTCTTAAAACCAGTCCTGTAAGTCGGACCAAACTGATAGAAGCATACCATCTCCACTTGCCATCCTACAGAATCCATCTAGCGGTCAATGCAATTGAAAAATGCTGCAAAGACAAACAGGACAATACAACCCCATCTTTCACCTGGAATAGGTCATCTGTCAGGGTGATCAAAGCTGTTTCAATACTGTGGCATGGCCTTAAACCAGATTTAAATGGAACAACATAATTTGTTTCTTCCAAGAATTTTTGTTCAGCCTCCACTTGCTTGAGGACCTTGCCTACAAATTCTTGATAGGATGGTACTTCTCATATATCTCTGGATCCAGGCAGATTCTGTTTAAATGAGGTCAAACTGGAGTCTCCATCTAGATGGCAGGGACTTCTGTGTGACTTAAGGTGCATCTAAACTGGAGAAGTGCAGTTTGACACAACTTTGGATCACTGCTATGGAATCATGATGGTTGTAATTTTACATGGCCAGAGTCTTGGCCAAGATGGGCACAAATGGAAGATACGCAAAGCAGACTGAATTCATTGTGTTGTCTGCCTCTGTCGCAGCTGAAACAGACTCAAAGAAATTAGAGCAAAGAAAACACTTAACATGTTCCCTGAGATTAATGGAGTTTGAAGGTCTGGGACATAGGTGCATAACTTATTTTTGTGAAGATCCTGTCTAGTTCACTTTTTGCCATTTTTATTTCCCCTAGTCAGTTTTTACCTTCAAATAAATCGATCTTGACTCATATCTATGTTATTTTTTTGTCACCATAACAGCAAGGGCTGTTCTCAGTGCCCTAGAAAAATATGTTAGAAATTCCTGCTCTAATAGTTTGAAAATGTAGAATGCTTATATAAATCAACATTCAGGGCATGGAAAATAGAATCAATTTATGTGGTTGGCTTTTCATTGCCCTTTCTGCTTCTATCCTCCGTGACTCATAAGATGTTGAAGGGCTTTTCTCCAGTTATGGATTATCAGTTTCCCACAAAATTTATTTGGAAATTATTTGGAAAGTCAGCTATGAAGTAAATTGCAATCATCTGACAACATGTGGTTGAATGAGTGGAGACTTAGGACTTCATCGAGCAGGGAAAATTGCCTGTCCTATGATGCTTGGACCTCTCTCCAAGCACAGAGCCTGCCGGGTCCCATCACAAGATGTCACTAAAAAACAAACAAACAAACAAATAAATAATAACTTTATTTGTATCCCGTCCCATCTCCTCTCTGGTGACTTGGGAGGCTCACAACAAAAATGGCAGCCATTCAATGCCAAAAGTACATAATAAACCAAATAATATAACAAAAGTAAACATGGTACACAATAACAAATCAGTAAAACACAATCAAGTGAACATTTCGTTCAAATATTAAAATGTTGATCTACTTGCGATGGGGCCCCGCTGGGTTTGTTTATTTATTTAGAAAATTTCTACCCCGCCCTTCTCACCCAAGGGGACTCAGGGCGGCTTACAACAACTGGCAAAATTCAATGCCAGACAGATCAATAAAAACAGCAACACATCTAAAACCATTAACAATAATCCATAAAATACATTAGTCAAGCTTAAAACATATAGTTACTTAATACCATTCTTCCAAGGAACCATTGCACATAAACCTAAGTTCAGACCATGTCAATATAGTACTTATTCATTAAATGCTTGTGCACAAAGCCATGTCTTAACGTTCTTCCTGAAGACCAGAAGAGTTGGGGCCTGCCGGATGTTACTGGGGAGGGCGTTCCACAGCTGAGGAGCCACTGAGAAGGCCCTATCCCTCGTTCCCACCAGCCACGCCTGCAAGGCTGGTGGGACCGAGAGCAGGGCATCTCCAGACGATTTTAGTGTTCTTGATGGTTCATATGAGGAGATATGTTTGGACAGGTAAGTTCCGTAACAATCTGGCAAATCCCTCCCTCAATGTACTCCTCTAATATAATGGATGTGGCTTCAAGAGAGACTTTTGAATCTGAATATTCTTATTCTATATTCTGATTCACATATGGACTCTATGAGGCGAATCCCCTCCCTCAATGTGATGTACCCCTGTAATATAATGGATGTGGCTTCAAGGGAGACTTTTGAATCTGAATATTCTTATTCTATATTGATGATAGGGACATCCGTAGAGATACAAAGGTGCTCGTTTATAAAGCCGTTGTCCTCCCAACGTTACGCCTGCGAAACGTGGACTGTCTACAGACGTCACACCAAACTCCTGGAGCGTTTCCATCAGCGTTGCCTCAGGAAAATCCTGCAAATCTCTTGGGAAGACAGGCGGACAAATGTCAGCGTGCTGGAAGAAGCAAAGACCACCAGCATTGAAGCGATGCTCCTACGCCATCAACTCCACTGGACTGGCCACGTTGTCCAAATGCCCAATCACCGTCTCCCAAAGCAGTTACTTTACTCCAAACTCAAAAACGGGAAACGTAATGTTGGTGGGCAGGAAAAGAGATTTAAAGATGGGCTTAAAGCCAACCTTAAAAACTGTGGCATAGACACTGAGAACTGGGAAGCCCTGGCCCTTGAGCGCTCTAATTGGAGGTCAGCTGTGACCAGCAGTGCTGCGGAGTTCGAAGAGGCACGAATGGAGGACTTAAGGGAGAAACGTGCCAAGAGGAAGACCCGTCAAGCCAACCCTGACCGGGACCGCCTTCCACCTGGAAACCGATGTCCTCACTGCGGGAGAACATGCAGATCAAGAATAGGTCTCTTCAGCCACCTAAGAACCCATCCTCAAGACTCCAAAACTGGAAGACCATCATCCTCGAACTACGAGGTATCGCCTAAGTAAGAAGTAAGTATTCTATATTCTGATTCACATATGGGCTCTAATTTTACATTTAGTTTTATTTTATTCTTTTATCTTTGGAAATCCATATGATGTGCTTTCTCGAGCATACTTAGGCGATCCCTCGTAGTTCGACCATAAATCTGTTTTAATATATCAGCATAGAATTGACTCTTGCGTACCTTCAAAATCTGAATCTTTTGAATCAGCTATGAACTGGAATGCTTTATTATGCCTAAATGATGAGGGGAAGTATTAATGAGAAGTATTACTTATTAACTACTCATCTGAAGCGATGGCAAATTACTTTGACTATGAGCAGGAAATGCTGAGAGTGCAACTTTTGGATTTCCCCCAGTCTTTGAAATATTTAAGAGAAAACCCACCAGTTAATTCCTGCCAACAGTGTAGATCATTTATTTTATAGATTGATCTTATTTTTTATTTTCATAATTTGTAGCAAAATTAATAACAGTGATTATCAGGTGATTATTTTTTGCCTTCCAAGATTTTCTACTGGTTGCCTTAGCTATTACTACACCAATATCCATAGATGGCACAATTGTCTACTAGACCGAAATTTTTGTAAAAATTCCTGTTATCAGAGAGACGAGCAAAGTATGAAATATATTTTGAAATATTTTGGCATTTTAAAATTTCAGCAATATGGATGAGCAATCTCTAGGCTTTTCCAAGGTCTGCTGTATAAACAATATTTTTAAAGGAATTAAATATAAAAAAGCCATGTTTTTTGTCCACTGGCCCATCTGGGAGTTTTCTCATTTGCATTCCCATTTATCATGCACTCAGATTTGTGGGTAAGACCCCACTTAGTTTAGTATCCTGGCAGATTCCTCAGAGGGTCTGCTCCCTCCAGTCTTTTCTTACTGCCTGCACTTGATTGTATCTTGTTTAAGATCAGAAGAGTACAGAGACAAGCGTTGCCTAAAATAGTATTACATGACTGAATGTTCTGAATGAGCCTTTCTGATCCTCAAGGCCCTCCTTTTTACCAAGGGCTTGTATTTATTCCTCTCTGATTTAACAAACCCAACATTTGAATTTCCTTTCTTGCTCTCAACTGTCTCTATATATTTTCCTCCGTCCATCCATCTTCCAGAACTGATTTACTTATTTATTCTTTAGACCTCTTACTTCCTATATTTAGAATTCCAGCCGAGTTCTATCTGTTCTGGACTCCTAGAGATGCACTAACGCCTGTAGAATTTAAATCATGCTGTTTGTTATTTTTAGGATGCATAACACAAAATACCCTGTGCCTATTGTCCTGACGTTCAGCAGATATCCTTTCTAAATTAAACCTGCTAATTTAACCAGAAGTAGCAAAGAAAGAAAAGTTATCACAATTTTTCTGTTCTTCAGGATAGTCAATGGAAGGAACTGAAGCTCAACTTTTCGAATCTCGGCTCAGATTTAGAACCTAAACTGACCTTACCTATCAGAGCACAGTATGATCATTTATAAAAACACCAAATTAAGATACATGCCCAGTCTGAAGGCAAATATGCATTTCTAGTCTGTATCTGCTATGAAGGTCAGTGGAAATCAAACAGAAAGAGCATGAATGACATTCTTTGAGGTTGGGATGGAATTATTTCAAAGTTTCACTCAGTTTTGGGCTGTTCAAAATAAGCAAATGTGCCCAAAATATTTTTAAAGAGTTATAAATAATGACCTGCCTTTTTCTATTAATGAGATCAGTACGTTGATATTACTTTAAAAAATGGATTTTAATGCCTAATCCACCTCTCTAAGTTGTGAGATTTCTTTCTGTGTGGGGTGGGGAGAAGATAATGGCTATTTTAGGTTTGTTTTGGAGGATGCCAGAGGAAGGTTATTGGTATTTTATAATAATCTATTTGAATGATAAATAAGTGATATAATAAAATGAGATCAAATATGCCCAGATATGTTGAGCATGAATATAGACATACATTTTAAAATATCTTCCAATCACAAAATCTATCAATGGAAAGGAAAGTTGAAATCCAATGCTCCTATATGTGATTTCTTAGGAGCTGGCCAGCACCATAAAATCCTTACGGAGCGCAAATGTCATGTGTGGAATGATATAGCTGAAATAAATCCTGTAGTTCATCTAAACCACCCACTGCTCAATGCCAGAACTGCACTGCAGATACAACATTCCTAACAGATGGCTGGTCATAGCTCTCCCAGTTCTGCTCTCTAGAGCAACAGCAAACAAATTTGCTTCATCATCCGTCTGTGTGAACCTTTCAGATGCTGAAGAGAATTACTATGTTTCCTCTTAATCTCATTCCCTCCACTTTTGACATACCCAAATCTTTCAGTCATGCCCCATAAAGCTTGGGAAACCTGGAAACCACCTGGGTTGCCTTCTCCTGGAAAAGTCAAATGATTGCAATATGGTCAATAGTACAGATTAGAACAAAATTCCCCTGGATGTAGACAATACTTACATGTTAATACAGATGAAGAATGCATTTCTTGTCTCCCTTTTTGGGGGCAGTTGCTTCATAGTGCTGACAAATAATTTGTGATACACTAGAACTAGTTTACTTCAGCTGCTACCAGGTCAGTTTGGGAGGAAAGGAATGACAAATCTCTGAATAAATGTTGTTAGGGAAGCCCTAAGTGGAAACGACTTGAAGGCAGTATTTATAGGATGCAGAATAATATCTTAGGCCCCCCTCTACAGTGCCATATAAAATCCAGATTATCTGCTTTGAATTGGATTATATTAGTCTACACTGCCATAAAATCTAGTTCAAAGCAGATAATCTGGATTTTATATGGCAGTGTAGAAGGAGCCTTAGAGTGTATATTACAAATTTTCTGTGAAAACAACAACCTCTGCTGTTCATAATTGGAACTACAGAAGGAATGAAAAACGTTATGTTAATACAGTAGCTATTTTATACCAGAGCATGGATCCACTTTAAATCCGGTTTCTGCCTCCTGCAGAATTCTGGGGTTTGCAGTTTGGTAAGGCCCAGGACCTGTCTGGCTGACCTGTTTAAACCCCTAAAGTGGATTTAAAGTGGACCCAAACTCTAGTATGATGAGGTCCTATGAAGGGGGAAATAGAATCTCTTAATAAAAGAATATTTGCTTGAGTGTATGTATGCATATAAATAATAAATCTAGAGTGAAGTAAAATCATAGGGGAATGATCATGAAGCCTATGGATTAGTTTTCTCAGATCCACTGAACAACCCATTTAATCCCATGTCTGTGATCATTCTGAGTAACGGTTTGTCTCTTTTCAGTGGCATTGCAGGAAGACGACTAAATGACCAGCCAGAAAGTGGTAGGTGAGGGGACAGCAAGGCAGCAGCTCACTTCCTTTTTACTTTTCAAAATATTCTATACAGTGTTCCCTCACTTATTGCGGGGGTTGGGTTCCAGGACCACCCACAATAAGTGAAAATCCGTGAAGTAGGGACACTATATTTATGTTAATATTTATACATTATTTTAGTAGTTATACACTATTTTAAGTCTTTATCAACCAATCATGTGTTGATAAATCGCCTCCTTCTCCTCCTGTTGCCACTTGGGCTCCTTTTCTCTCCCTTTAGCTTCTCCTTCCTCCCTTTCTTAGGCTGAAAATTGTAATTTTTTATGATTTATAATAGTCTTTTAGAGTTTATTGAAAAACCACAAAACAGCAAATCCGCGAAAAGTGAACCGTGAAGTAGTGAGGGAACACTGTAGTCTTGTTCCAACCAGCCAAGCACAGATGTGTTTACAAATAATCTTTTACTTGAAATGTATATTATCTTTTTCATTAATAAAACAATTTTGCTAATTCTATATATGTTCTACTTTTGCATCAAGTCCCTAGTCTACTGAATTTCTGTAGTCACCATAGTAATTGTAATACATTTAAAATCTGAAACTATGTGTTCGAAGCACAGGCAGCCCCCAAGTTACGAACACGATAGGTTCTATGGGTTTGTTAAGTTGAATTTGTTTATAAGTCAAAATAGGTACATTTTAAAAGTGTAACTCCAGACATGGATAGCATAGGGACGGGTTAACACCTCCATGGTGTTTTTTGTTGCTGTCTGTGCCCCCTGTGCAGAAGATTTCACCTCACTTCCTGTCTCTGTGATAATTGGATTTTGAAAAAAATGGTGTGTTGTGGAAACAAGGATTGATGATAAAGCTTCAGTGGAGACACATTTTCCTCATGATAACTCTTTCAGGTGTGAATTTACCTTCCAAGAGGTAGATTTATCTCACTCCCTGTTGTCTAACCCCTGTTCTTAACCATGAGTCATTTTAAATAGGATGTTTGTAACTTGGGGACTGCCTGTATTTCTTATATATAAAATGTTAACAAAATGACTTTTCTTGTTTCCTCTGGCACAGTGCTACTTAAACTGATTGTTCTGGTACTGGTCCTTGAACCTTTGGCTGCCAGTTTCTAATGGGTTTCCAAGAAAGTTGAGAAAAAAAATTATAGTCAGTGGGCACACATACAGTACAGGTCACATACACATTCTTCCCAAAAGTCTTTAATATTTTATTACCCTTTGTTTAAGAAGGGAGCACCACGAGGCTTCTCTGCCTCAAGATGCCTTGCACACAGACATGAAAGTCAGCATTAGGGACTCTTCTACCAAAGTAAGATTTCTTTTGTCTATCTGCTCATTTATTTGAGATGTATTACCTGTAATAATAAATAAAGTTTTTAACTTTTTAAACATTTCCAGAGTATCTTGCATATTTTCTCTCCTGTTTCTTACTGTGAGCTCATATATAGCACTGGCCACACTTCACTCTACTCTGCTATGGATACCAAATATTCCTACACAAAATGCGAATTCTACCCTCGTCAGGACTTGTCAGAATCCCTACCCAATCCCTTCTACTACTAAATTCGCATTGGTAGTGTCAGCAAGAATGGGCCCTTTCTTCCTTCAAAACAAGATTCATTCAGTGCACACACCTTTCCTCATAGCGAAGTGGTAATAATTTAAAAGGAAGGCATGCATCCTTCATATACCTTGCATTCAATTTTTCCAACACTGCTAGAAGCATTATTTTCTCTGGAAGCAAGGCATATGGGTGCACAAACCTTATTTACAAGGCTAATAGCATTTCCAGGAGTTCTATTAGTCTGCAAAACAATTTGTATGCAACAGCTTTGCTGTGTTTTGAAGGAGCAAGGTCTTTTTTTTTTTTTTTTTGCCTTCACAGCCTCACAGTAGCAGTGGAGTGCGAGTCTGCCAAAATGGTCAAATTCAGAGTATGGGCTGTATTTGCCTATCTCTGACTTAGTGACTAATCCTTATTTGTGTTTGCTAGCCCTTCCTTTCTCATCAGAGAAATATCCTTTGTATCCTTACGTATTTTAGAGCCCGCTTTTTCAATCTCCTTTTGCATTTTCTATCTTTTTAGGAAACTTAAATCTCTGTCTTGTGCCACAACAATGTTTCTCAATAGTTTTGTATATGTTTGTTTCTGAAGTTTGAAGTGAAACTTTAATTTTTAATTCAACTTATTTATTTATTTATTTATTTATTTCCATCATTTCTATGTCGTCCTTCTCACCCGAAGGGACAGATAAAACATAAGCAATTAAAACAATCAATTTAGCATAATACAATAAATACATTTAAAACAGTACAATAAAAACAGTACAATAAAATAAAAACTCATTCAATATGTAATTGTAAGGGAAGGCAATTCAAGTTGTATCTCAACTTATTTCCTAAAACAGTTCAGCTGAAATTATTTTAATAAGTTAAGCATGCCAGTGGAGACCTTTATGTGTTTTCCCAGTTCCACTGAGATTTTGTCATCAATGCAATCCCCGGGCATTCCGGGGGGTGGGGGGATAGATGTCATCTTGGGTCAATCAAAGGTTGATCCAGGATTTTGTCCCCACCCCCAACCCAAACCACAGCCTTTCCCATGGGGAGTGGCTCCATTCCCCCCATCCCCCCCCCCAAAGATTAAAAAATGATGCCTCAGGAGGTGGGGGGAGGGGGGAGGAGGAGGAGGGATTTCCTTTCTCCCCCCACCACTTCCTCATAAGTCATTTTTGCACGTCAGGAATCAATCCTCACAAGCCCCGCCCCTGCAAAGATCGGGACTTTACCTTAAGGTCCGGGTCTTTGCAGGTGTAAAATTAATGTGAAGTAAATTGGGAAATCCCAGTTTACTCCGCATTAATCCAGGTTAACCTAAGGCATCGTTTGGATGCCTCAGGTTAACCTGCAATGGGGTGCAGGATATGAAGCAGTGTAGAAAGGCTCCAAGCCACTATCATAATCTATGAACATCCAGTTTGTAACAACCATCTTGAGGATCCTTACTATGAGATTGCTTTACTACAATTCCACCACCAGTCACCTGCAATTTAACTTCAAATTATTGGACAAATTTGCATTAATTGTCTGTTATAGAGCTGAAAGCACAATTTCACCCAAGTCTTTTCCTATTTTTTCTTTCTTTCTCAGGGCCCTTCTACACTGCCATATAATCCAGATTATCAAAGCAGATAATCAACATTATTTGCTTTGAACTGGATTATATCAATCTAAAGGTAAAGGTAAAGGTAAAGGTTTCCCCTGACGTTAATCCAGTGATGTCTGACTCTGGGGGTTGGTGCTCATCTCCATTTCTAAGCCGAAGAGCCAGCGTTATCCATAGACACCTCCAAGGTCATGTGGCCGGCATGATTGCATGGAGCGCCGTTACCTTCCCGCCGGAGCAGTACCTATTGATCTACTCACATTTGCATGTTTTCAAACTGCTAGGTTGGCAGAAGCTGGAGCAGCAGCGGGCACTCACTCCGCTCCCGGGATTTGAACCTGGGACCTTTCGGTCTGCAAGTTCAGCAGCTCAGTACTTTAACACACTTCACCACCGGGGCTCCCCTATATCAGTCTACACTGCCATATAATCCAAATCAAAGCAAATAATCTGGATTTTATATGGCATGTAGTAGTGGCCCAAGATATACTCTTCAGTGTTAACATTGTTCTGCTGGAAGACATCAAAATAAACTTTACTACAATCTGAAAAGGAAATTGTTCATCAAGAAAGAGGAATATGATTGCTTTAGAAAAGAGGGGTGTGAGTACTATCTGCCATTTTTCCTCTTCCATTGGCTTGATTGCATGTCTGGGTCTTCTGTGAGATTTCCGTTTGCTTAGTACAACTTGCATTTCTCCTATTTCCCTCATTCCTAATAGGAACCTTTGATAATAGAATTGGCAGCGGATTTCATGTGGATGATCTTTCCCATTGCCCAGAAAAAGGAGTTCTCTTTATGTGGAATTTTACAAAGCATAAAATACAACATACAATATATATTTTGTATGTTGGGTTTTTTAAATCGGCCCCATAAAAGTATCACAGTTTAGTGAATTTTTGTTTTGTTGTGTTTGGATACATGCAAATATGGCTACCCATGATTTTATCTAGAATATGACTTTTATTGGCAATCAAAATGTATTTATAATGCATTAATTTATTGAAATATTTCTGTCCTGTCCTATGTCAAGGAATCTCAGGGTAGCAGATAGCTAAAATAAACACAAATAGTCTGATATAATTTAAAATAATTTAAACAGAACAAAACCATTAAATATTTTAGCAAGCTAAAACAGGTTTAAAAGATTAATTTTTAAAAAAATGGGAGGCAGAACCTTCAGAATACAGTAACTTTGTATTAATATAATTTCTATATTTGTTAAAGTTTAACAGTAGTCGTGAATTTTATATACTACTTTTCTGGTGAGATAGTTGCGTAGTAGTCATTTTTCTATTGCATTTTTAAATAAATCAACAAAAACAAGAGAACCATTTTAAAAAAGGGGATCTTGAATAATTGGCTCATAGCAAAGAGAAATCGCTGTCTAAAAAGAAGAAACAGTATACAAAGGAGAAGAATAAACATCAGCCTCTCACAGTTGAGTGCTATATAGGCAATGCAGTGAGGCAAACTGCAAGAGGAGTCTGACAAAAAAAGTCTGATTAATTTTCTGCTAGTCTGAAATTACCATCTGTGTATCTAGTGTTGTTTCCAAAATAGATCTTTCAAATTCCTCATCCTTGATCTGCCAAGAAAATAATTTATTGGCCTTTTCACCTCGTTCATATACAAGCGCACTTGAGTGTAGCAAATGCTTACAGATCTGATTTTCAGACAATTTGTTACATTCCACCCAGAAACCATTTATAAATTATAAAATATTAGAGCTGATTTTACACTAGGGCAATTAGTTAAGTGTTTCACTCTTTGCAAAATGTCACCGGTTCCTGGACTGTCTCCTTTTCATTCCTCTTTTCTCGTCATTATTGGCCAGCAGGAAATTTCCAGAAGTCCAGCGAAAGAACCATGGTAACTGTTTCTAAACCCAAATGGAACAAACTCTGGTGGTGCTGTCTGTCTGCAATTTTCTAGGAGATGTGAGATGGATTTTACCACATTGTCACATATGGGATGGGAATGGCAACAAGCAGCCAATGTGACATGTGGATGAAATCGCCCTGCGGGTTGCTTATGAATGAGTACTACCATATAGCAAACAATCATAGTTCTCATGCACCATTAATTATAATTCTCTTATTATCGATTTTTACAGTTGAAGCAACCCCAACCCTCAAATGTATCTTTTTGTCTCTTTTTCCCCATCTCTTTGCTTTGATTCATCCAACAAATTGTTTATGAATAAAATGAAAATCCTGCTGGATTATAATGGAAAGTCTTTGGCGCTTTCTGCATGGATTGAAGAAATACAAGATCTAGTTTAAATGTGATTCTTCTGACCAGGGGTGGCTACTAATCTCTCTTATTTTAGCCACAGCTAGACCAGCCATATTTAGTGTTCCTTTAGTGTAGTGGGACTTTTACCTCATTCTTTGGCCCTTTCCACATAGCTGTATAAAATTCACATTGAACTAGATTATATGGCAATGTGGACATAAGGTTCTTCCACACAACCATATAACCCAGGACCGGGCTGTGGCGCAGCTGGTTAGTAGCCAGCTGCAATAAATGACTACTGACTGAGAGGTCATGAGTTCGAAGCCAGCCCAGGTCAGGGTAAGGTCCTGACCATAAATAGTCCAGTCTGCTGCTGACCTATGCAGCAGAAAGACAGTTGTATCTGTCAAGTAGGAATTTAGGTACCGCTTATGCTGGGAGGCTAATTTAACTAATTTATGATGCCATAAAATCTCCAGCAGTATGCGGAAGATGAGGACGTTCCATCAAGGACTCGGTGTCGCAGTGGATGATGAAGCAGCAGCTCCCCCTGTGGCCCTCATGAAGCCAAAAAAAAAAAACAAAAAACAAAAAAAACAAAAACAAAACTGGAGTGTTAAATTGCCTCTGTGTCTCTGTCTATATGTGGTTGTTATATATGTCATTTGTCCAATGGCATTGAATGTTTACCATTATATGTGCATTGTGATCCACCCTGAGTCCCCATTGGGGTGAGAAGGGCAGAATATAAATACTGTAATTAAATAAATAAATAAATATCAAGGCAGATAGTCTGCAATATCTGCTTTGAACTGGATTATCTGAGTCCACACTGCCATATAATCCAGTTCAATGTGGATTTTATACAGCTGCGTGGAAGGGGCCTCAGATAACCCAGTTCAAAGCAGATATTGTGGATTATCTGCCTTGATATTCTGGGTTATATGGTTGTGTGGAAGAGCCCTTTGCTGAAAAATCTTGATTGCTGAACAGTCCCATGTATATCAGAAATGAGCAAAAATCAGGAATCTACAAGCCAGTTACTTACCTTATATGCTTATTTGGAAGCAACTGCAAATATCAGCACTGAAGTCAAATCCACAAACCTCAGTGAAGTACTTCATGCTGGCTTCTTACTTAATGGTAGAAATGTTGTACTCAATACTGGCTTCTTAGTTACTAAATCAGCCAAAGTCAGGTTTTCTTCCCAGACCCCTTCCACACAGCTGTATAAAATCCACATTGAACTGGATGATATGGCAATGTGGATTCAGATAACCCAGTTCAATGCAGATATTGTGGATTATCTGCCTTGATATTCTGGGTTATATGGCTGTGAGGAAGGGCCCCCAATCTACCAATCTCGATTTAAGCTTTCTGTTCTCAAGCTATTCTTTAAGAAGGCTCAGCAGACTCTGCAGGACTTTTGAGATGGAATAGATGTATAGTGTGACCATCTGAGGGTGCAATTTCCCACTTACAAGTAGAGCGCTATTTAAACAAAGTATTTAACACCATCCTACAAGCTCATATGAATGATGAAAAAAAATCCCCAAATGCAAAAGGTATTTTTCTTTCTTTCTTTTTTTAAAGCAGGAAAGAGACAAAGAGAACCAGGGAAGAAAAGAACTCCAACAGCAAAGGAGAGTTTTCTTAAGATGTTTCAAGTGAGGCACGTGAAAAGGGGACTGCAGAGAGAAACTGAGGCACATTGAGATATATGTGGTGAGGCAGCAGAGGCAGAATTGTCACCAATGCTTGCTCAATTTACAAAAGATTCAAAGAGGGTTTCTGTGCAGACACCAAGGCCCATATGTGTGATTTCACAGAGACCACAAATAACTGGTTTTATTTATTTCATCTGAATGTTGATTATCTCGTGAGTTGACTGCTATATGTTTACACATTTATATATGTATTCTTGCAGTACACTGAGGACAGATGTAGGGACAAAATTATGAATTTTTATATAACCCAGCGGCGCAGTGGGTTAAACCACTAAGCTGCAGAACTTGCTGATCGGAAGGTTGGTGGTTCAAATCCGTGAACGTTGTTAGTCCCAGCTTCTGCCAACCTAGCAGTTCAAAAACATTCAAATATGAGTAGATTAAAAAGTATCACTTTGGTGGGAAGGTAATGGCACTCTATGCAGTCAAGCCAACCACATGATCTAGGAGGTGTCTATGGACAATGCCGGCTCTTGAGCTTAGCAATGGAGATGAGCATCATGCCCCAGAGTCAGACTTGACTAGATGTAATGTCATGGGGAAACCTTTACCTTTACTGTCTAGATCAGGGGTCCCCAAACTAAGGCCCGGGGGCCAGATGCAGCCCTCCAAGGTCATTTATCTGGCCCCTGTCCTAAACTTTAGATTTAAGGTTGACCTAAGTCTACCTGGTCTTTGGAGGTCTTTTTGCTTACTTGTGGTCTTATGAGATTGTCTAGATGGCCTTTGGGGGCCCCTTTCCTTACCTATGGTCTTCTGATGGCCTGATGAGATCATGTAGATGGCCTTTGAGGGTCCTTTTCCTTACTGATGGTCTTATGAGACCATCTAGATAGTCTTTGGAGGTTTTTTTGCTTACCTGTGGTCTTATGAGATCATCTAGATGGTCTTTGAAGGTCTCTTTGCTTAGCTACGGCCTTAGGAGACCGTCTAGATGGCCTTTGAGGGTCCCTTTCCTTACCTATGGTCTTTTGATGGCCTTATGAGATCATGTAGATGGCCTTTGAGGGTCCTTTTCCTTACTGATTGTCTTATGAGACCATCTAGATGGTTTTTGGAGTTCTCTTTGCTTACCTATGGTCTTATGAGATCGTCTAGATCAGGGGTCCCCAAACTAAGGCCCTCCAAGGTCATTGACCTAACCTCTGTCCTAAACTTTAGACTTAGGGTTGACCTTAGGAGACCGTCTAGATGGCCTTTGAGGGTCCCTTTCCTTACCTATGGTCTTTTGATGGCCTTATGAGATCATGTAGATGGCCTTTGAGGGTCCTTTTCCTTACTGATTGTCTTATGAGACCATCTAGATGGTTTTTGGAGTTCTCTTTGCTTACCTATGGTGTTATGAGATCTCCTAGATCAGGGGTCCCCAAACTAAGGCCCTCCAAGGTCATTGACCTAGCCTCTGTCCTAAACTTTAGACTTAGGGTTGACCTAAGTCTGAAATGACTTGAAGGCACACAACAACAATCCTAATTTTGGACTATTTCATCCTAGTCCGGCCCCCTAACAGTCTGAGGGATTGTGAATCGGCCCTCCACTTAAAAAGTTTGAGGACCCCTGGTCTAGATCTACAATAAAATACAAAAGACAAAAATACACAGACATTAATCACTATTCTTAAAACTCCTATAATAGTTAACTAAAATAAATTAAAACACAATAAAACTTGATTAAATAATAAGTTTGGTAAAATGGGATTACATTACAAGATGAAAGCAGGAGGAGTAAGGTGACAGGTGTAAAAGAATCAGTCAGAGAATTTAGAAAAGTTCATTGCCATCACATGACTAAAGGTATGGTTGTGTGATGATTTTTAACTTTACAACGAGATCACATCTTCCAGAATGTGAACAAAATGTGCACAGCTGGGTGTCTGCTATCATATATATGAATGGGAACCAAGATTTATTAAAGTGATCATTCTGTGTCGCATCATAAAGTGCACAACATTGCTGCATGCGTTAGTCCCTTTGTGAATAAATAGATTATATGTGAACATTATATATCTGCTGTGTTCCTTTCTGCAAACGGAATTGATCTTATGAAGACTATTCCACTGCTGAAGTAGGAAGATGGATCAGGGAACAATATTTTACAAAGAAGAGGTAAAATTAGCTTATTTTGTTCTGAAGGCAGCATGTTTTGTCTAAACCCAAGTCAGACAGTTAAACGTTCCTCCTTGCTGTAGATATACGGTGACATTTTTTATTTGGGTTATGAGATCTAGGTCACATATGATGACACTTTTGATTTGGGTTATATGATCTAGGTCAGAGCTGAATCAAGATGGAAAAAGTAAACATGAAACCACAATGGATGAATGCCTAGTTACTTTTGATACTTCAAGCATGGCAACAAATCTTCACCTTATGTCCCAGATAGCCAACACCCCCACTACCTCCGAAGATAGCATTTTGTTCCCAAGGATTAAAAAAATTAAAAGAAGCTTCTCTCTATTAACGTAGCAAAATCTTGTACATCATTTCCCATCCAGTAAGAATTTTACAAGAGGCAAATCACATTATAATTGCACTGCATAATAAGCAAGTGAAGTCAATTATGAATCTGCTACTGTCAAATTCTTGACTTATGCACCTCTTGTGCATTGCTATTGTCTTGAGAGTCCAGTGTGTTAGAAGTGACAGCAGAATGAATGCCAAATCCTATGCACCTGCAAACCCATTAAAATTTATAGGTTTAGATGCATCTAAATGGAGAAGATCAAGCAGTGAATTAAGTGAATTTTGCAATAACTCTGTAAAAGAGGGAGCTATTGTCTGCAATTAGGATAGCAGTCAATAAATATTCAAACTTTTACTGTACTTTCCGGTGTTTTCAACACTGGAAGGATTAGATAAACAATAAACAATAATTGCTGCTATAATAAAAACAATTCCTCTTGTAATAAAACAGAAATCAACAGAGGACTTTCTTTCTTTTAATCTCTCTTCAGGCAAAGTTCCTGTTTCATTTTACACCATATTTCAGTCTTCTCCAGCTTGGTATACTCCTAATGTATAAGAACATAATAGATTGTGAATTGTAGAACTTATAGTCCAATGCATTAGAAGAATACCATGTTAGGGAATAATCAAATAAATAAGTATAATTTAGGCCTCTGTAAATAGACATATCCCTGGAATAATTCCTATTGATCCTAAGTCTTATGTAAAAATAGATATATAAAGAATTGTACCATTGGAGTTGATATTGGCATTGACAGTTTCTGGGAGACCTTTTTGGCCTATGTTCAGAATAAACAAAGGGAGATTAGATAATCAGCGTCTGAACTTGCCATTGAGCTTGACTGATGCTCCTCCTCTGGAAGCTGGTACTCTGGTTTCTTTTCAGATTGTATAAATATTTTTTGGCCTGTGTGGATCCTGGTGGTTGGAAATTGTTCCCAAACCTTGAAAACTTTCTCTGCTTTAATCTCTTTTATTTTGCAAATCTCAGCAATCTCCAACTTGAAATCAGTCTGCCTGTTGAAACAATGGCCACTACATCTGACCAGATTTTTGAATTGCCATTTTTACCCCATTCCCTTAAATGTGTGCCATGTAGCTTGATAGAGAGCTCTGCAAGTTTACAAAATCCTTGTAAAGGTATGTCTCAACTTTGAATTTTGTTTAACTTTGAGATTCACAATCTCAACCACAGGAGGGCACCAAACAAGTATACGTATAATATCTCTGTTGATGCTACATAAACAGTTTAACTGCATAAACACCATCAGATGGATTGATAATTGCTTTGTTAGAAAATCAAGAGTTGTTACCAGTGGTTTGTTCTTCAAATTGGAAAGAGGTCTTGAGTGGAGTACCACAGGATTTGTCTTGAAGCTGATGCTCTTCAATATGTGTATCAATTATTTAGATTGTGGGGTGGAGGTAATCTATATCAAATTTGTGGGTCACACACAATTGGGAGTGGTTTAAAACACTGGAATATAGAAACAGAATTCAAAAGAACCTTGATAAACTAGAGAATTGGGCTAAAAGTAATAAAATGGAATTCAATAGAGATAAATGTAACATTTGACATTTGGGGATACTTGCCTTGATAGTATGCCATTTGAAGGGGGCCTTAAGATCTTAAATTGAACATGATCCAGCCGTGTGAGGCTGCAATAAAGCCAAATACTATCTAAGCTGCATTAATATAGCAGAGAACCCCATCTACGCAGCCATTTAATGCAGTCTGAAATTGCTGGGTAAGTGTAGATTCGCATAAGGCAGTTCAATGCAGCTGAACTGCATAATATAAATCTATTGTTGTTTACTGGCTCAATCGCTTCCGACTCTTCATAACCCCATGGATCAACCCACACCATAGCTCCCTGTCAACTGTCATCACCCTCTGCTCCTTCAAGGTCAAGCCAGTCACTTCAAGGATAACATCCATCAACCTTGCACTTGGTCAGCCCCTCTTCCCTTTTCCTTCAATTTTCCCAAGCATATGAATCTAGACTGACCATATAATGCAGTTTCAAACTGCATTGTATGGCAGTATAGATGAGGCTATAGTTTTCAGGTTGAGAGAAGTAATAGTCCCACTACCTTTTGTGCTGGGCTGGCCAAGGCAACACCTGGAGTTCTATGTTCCGTCCTGGGTGCCCCATTTTAAGAAGGATGTTGGAACAGATTCAGAGAAGGACAATGAGAATGAGGTATGGAGAACAAAATATCCTCATATAAGTGGTTGAAGGAGGTGAGCATGTCTATCTTGGTGAAAAGAGGATGGAGGAGTGACATGATTGCATTTTTAAATGTCTCAAGGGCAGTGACAAAGAGGAAGGTGTGGGCTTATTCTTTGCTGCCTCAATGGGTAGAACTACATCTAATGTTTTTAAATTACAAGAGAGTAGAATTTAATCAACGTTAGAAGAAACTTCCTCAAATGAGAGGACTTTGCCAATAGAAGCAATGGCCTAGAGTTGCTGGGGTCTTCTTTCAAAAAGAGGCTGGACACCTATCTGCTGGGGATGCTGCAGATCAGTGGTTCTCAACTTGTGGGTCCCCAGATGTTTTGGCCTTCAACTTCCAGAAATCCTAACAGTTGGTAAGCTGGCTGGGTTTTTTGGGAGTTGTAGGCCAAAACACCTGGGGACCCACAGATGGAGAACCACTGCTGTAGATGGAGATTCTGCAGGGAATTGGACTGATGGCCCATGGGTATTCTTCAAACTATTATCATAGAATCATAGAGTTGGAAGAGACCACATAGGCCATCTAGCCCAACCCCCTGCTGTGCAGGAAAGCACAAAGCACCCCTGACAGATGGCCATTCAGCCTCTGTTTACAAGCTTCCAAGAAGGAGCTTCCGCTATACTCCAAGGCAGAGTTCCACTGCTGACCAGCTCTTACTATCAGGAAGTTCTTCCTAATGTTCAAGTGGAATCCCCTTTCTTGTAATTTGAACCCATTGCTCTGAATCCTAGACTCCAGGGCAGCAGAAAACATGGTCTCCAGACCTTTGATCATTTGATTCTATGATTGTTTTAACCTAGGTAATCCTTTAAAATCAGTTTTGTTTTCTTGTGCCCAAAGAGAATTGTGCAAGATGGGCCCCATTCTTGTGCTGCTGAAAACCAATGGAATTGGCAATTCCAAGGGAAACGGCAAATTTACAGTATGGCATGAAGGCAGTGGCAGAGAGAGGTCCCAATAGGGAGAGAAGGCCGGTCCAATATGGTTCTTCTCTTTCTAGAAATTGCCTGCCCCCACGATATGTGTAGAATATGGTACTGCTCTGGGAAAGTATCTGGAAACTCTAATTCAGGATATTTTGGCCTGTTTGCTAACAGCCCTAGGCACAGTGAGCATATTAGGTCAATGCTGAGAGTTGTGCTATCTACTGGTTCGTTTCCAGGCTCAATTATCTAGATATATGTGAGAGATAGCCTCCCACTTATGGGTATCTTGAGGAAAGGAAGTGGTAGAGAAAGGCAAGAAGACAGGACAACATAGAAATGCACTGAAGTAGATGTTTTATGTTAATACTAGCTATGCCTGGCCACGCGTTGCTGTGGCAAAGTATGGTGGTATGGGAAATAAAGTATTGAGGAATTGGTGGTAGTTAAGGTAAAGGATAAAGGTTTTTCCCTGACGTTAAGTCCAGTCGTGTCTGACTCTGGGGGTTGGTGCTCATCTCCATTTCTAAGCTGAAGAGCTGGTGTTGTCCGTAGACTCCTCCAAGGTCATATGGGATGACTGCATTGAGCGCCATTACCTTCCTGCCGGAGCAGTACCTATTCATCTACTCTCATTTGCATGTTTTTGAACTTTAGGCTTGGCAGAAGCTGGGGCTAACAGTGGGGGCTCTCTCCGCTCTCCCAATTCAAACCTTTCGGTTCAGAAGTTCAGTAGCTTAGCGCTTTAACACGCTGCGCCATCAGGGGATATTATTTCCTAAAGGTTGTGAATATACAATATTTTTAATTTTTTGTCTATATTAGCTGGCCCTGATTGTTTCCTTTGTGGAATTTCCAATTCCCCTGCTTTCAAAGTGTTGCTCCTTATTTACTGTCCTAGTATTAGAGATTATATTGTTCTGTATTATTCTATCACAGTAATTATTTCATATTACAGTAGAATCTCACTTATCCAACATTCGCTTATCCAATTTTCTGGATTATCCAACGCAGTCTGCCTTTTAGTAATCAATGTTTTTGTAGTCCGTGTTTTAAATTCATTGTGATATTTTGGTGGTAAATTTGTAAATACAGTAATTACTACATAGCATTACTGCACATGGAACTACTTTTTCAGTCAAATTTGTTGTATAACATGATGTTTTGGTGCTTAATTTGTATAATGATGACCTAATTTGATGTTTAATCGGCTTTTCCTGAATTCCTTCTTATTATCCAACATATTCACTTATCCAACGTTGGACCGGCCTGTTTATGTTGGATAAGTGAGACTCTACTGTACATTGATAATCTTATATTATCTGCTTAGAACTGGATTATATGAGGCCCCTTCTTCACAGCTGTATAAAATGCACACTGAAGTGGATTATATGGCAGTGTGGAGTCAAGATAATCCAGTGCAAAGCAGATAATATAAGATTATAAATGGGTTATATAGCTGTGTGCCTTGAGTCTACACTGCCATATAATCCAGTGCAAATTAGATAATCTGTGGAAGAGGCCTAAGTGAGGCATAACTCTGCCTGTCCCCTGGGCTGAGTGGGCTGCTAGGAGACCAAGCTTTCTAACTGGCAGCAATTGGATAAAAACAATTATTCCTCTCCTTCTAATTAGGACTTTATTTTTCTTTTCTTTTTGTTATATCAACCTAGAGGTGTGGATGATGGGTTGTGTTGTCAAATTTTGAGATTGGGGGGCCTGTAGTTTTGTTGTTTTGTCGGTCGCCAGGATTCCATCACTCTTTTATATATATAGATTAACATTTTGAAGAAATAGATTCAAAAATTATAAAGATCAGATAAAATCATTTTGGGAGAACCATCTCTACATTTATTTTCTTGGGATAATGATATGGACATTTTAACCATTTAGTCACAAATATGTTGAAGTTAAATGAGTTGCGCTCCTAAGTAATGGGAACAAAAGATTTATATACAACATTTATTAGAAATACCATTTCTATCAGCAGTGTAGGCTATGTTAAGAAACAACCAAAAAGGAGCTGCCTCTGTAGGCAATTATATACATGGCTTGGTTGGATTATCTCACTAGAAGTGAGAAGAACCAAAATTGAAATAATACAAATGTTTATTATCACCTTGACTGATAATTTACAAACAATAGTGTCAAAGTATAAATGAGTTTATTAGCATACATAATGTAAGAAAAACCAGATTAGGACAAAGAGAATGAAACTAGAGTATTTTCTCGTTACCATAAAACATTGAATCCGGTTGGCTGAAGGACATCACACATTGTCTCTTTCCTACAATTATTCTTGTTTGTCCTTGTGTTGTTTTGCTTCCTTCCCCCACGGATCAATTGAAATCACTCTCAGGGGCTTCCTGAAGCATTTTCATAGATCTATAACTTTTTGCTATTGGGAAAAAAACAAAGAGGGATATGAAATTGGATCTTTCTCTTTTCAGGCCAGGTTTAAATATTACCATATATCAATTATCTTATGTCACCAGTTCCTATTTTTAAAAGGTACAAAGGCTCAAAGAGAATGGTAGAAAAGCGGCAACAATTTATGTTGGCATAGAGGTAGGAAAGATGGCAACAACCAAATTTGCATTAAAATGCAAATCAGAGCATGCATAATTATATAATTTGCATAATATGTAAATTAGCCAGATGGGTTAGAGAGTCTAGAATCTGACAAGGAGAAGTTCAGGTCCGCTGACTAGTTCTGACCTTTAATTCCCTTCATGGCCTACGGCCAGGATGTCTGAAACAGCTCAGGGGGCAGGGAAGGAATTACAGTTGTAGTAGTAATAAATAAATAAATAAATAAATGTTATTTGTATCCCACCCCTTCTCCCCAAAGGGACTCGGAGCAGCTTACAATAAGAAGCCATAATCATAGGCTCTTCTCTGTGAGACCCATCTTCTGAAGTGAACTATTATCATAGGCAGATAAGAGGAAGGACCTTTTAATTGAAGGCATACAACCTTGACTAAGCAGGTATATGTGGCACCATTCTTCCTAACTTTTAGGCACCAGTTAAAATCTTTACCATTCTTTCAGGTTTTAATTTCATATCTGGGGTTTCCTTTTACTGATAAAATTCTACCTGTGGCTCTTACTGTATTATTATTATTATTATTATTATTATTATTATTATTATTACAGGTATTATATTATGATGACATCAATAATTACAATGTTTTTGTTGTCAGCTACTGTGATACTGTGGTTACAAGGTGGGATAGATGTGCCTAAAATAAAAATGAAAGGAATATAAAACGTATGAAGATAAAGGGATCTTAACTGGTACTGAACTGATATAATTATAGTATTTTTGAAATCAGCATTACAAATTATTACATTACTCAGGTGATCCCTCATTGTCCAAGTATGATGGTCTTCCAAGTGTAGTGTCTTAGTGGTGGGTACATAGGTGGCTGTGGAGGCTTATTCTTGACCCATATGTTCTTCCATCGGTTTCCAGGTGGAATGTGGTCCTGGTCAGGATTGGCTTCACGCACCTTCCTCTTGGCACATTTCTCTCTTTCTCCCTCCATTTGTGCCTCTTCAAATTCCACAGCACTGTTGGTCACAGCTGACCTCCAGCTAGAGCACTCAAGGGCCAGAGCGTCCTGGTTCTCAGTGTCTATACCACAGTTTTTAAAGCTAGCTTTAAGCCCATCTTTAAATTTCTTTTCCTGTCGACCAACATTCCATTTTCCATTCTTGAGTTGGGAGTATAGTAACTGCTTTGGGAGACGTTGATTGGACATTCAGACAATGTGGTCAGTCCAGTGGAGTTGATGGCACTGGACTGACCATTGCTTCAATGCTGGTGGCTTTTGCTTCTTCCAGCACTCTGACATTTGTCTGCCTGTCTTCCTATGAGATTTGCAGGATTTTTTTGGAGGCAACGCTGATGGAATCGTTCCAGAAACTGAGTGTGACACCTGCAGACAGACGTCACATTACAAATTATAACCACAAATTGAAGCCAGTGTAGTGTAGTAGCTTGAGCTTTGGACTATGGCTGGATCTACACTGCCATATAATGCAGTATGGCAGAATAGATCCAGCCCATGACTCCGGAGACCAGGGTTTGAATGTTTATGGAAATTGACCAAGTTACCTTGATTAGGTCACACTTTCTCATCCTCAGTGAAAGGCACATCTGCTTTGAACAAATCATGTCAAGAAAAGTCCATGATAAATCCTTGTAGGATTGCCATAAATTGGAAACAAACTGAAGGCACACAACAAGAAGAACTGGCATGTTTAGCCTGCAGAAGAGAAGACAGAGAGGAGACATGATGAAGGCCATGTACAAATATGTGAGGGGAAGTCATAGGGAGGAAAGAGCAAGCTTGTTTTCTGCTGCCCTGGAGACTAGGACACGGAACAATGGCTTCAAACTACAGGAAAGGAGATTCCACCTGAACATTAGGCAGAACTTTCTAACTGTGAGAGATGTGGAGGCTCCTTCTTTGGAGGCTTTTAAGCAGAGGCTGGATGGCCATCTGTCGGGGGTGCTTTGAATGCGATTTTCCTGCTTCTTGGCAGGGGGTTGGACTGGATGGCCGATAAGGTCTCTTCCAACTCTATGATTCTATGAATAATTATTGAGGGATCCGTACAACCACAAACACTCACTTGTGGGTCACCACGTTCCAGGGTCCTTTGCATACAGGCATGTAGCCGGGGGGGGGGGGGGGGCTTGAAATAAAAGAAAATATTTTCTTTTATTGTGTTGTTTAATGTGCTATGATTTGTTATTCTATTATATTTTGTTATATTGTATTGTTCTGGGCATGGCCCCATGTAAATCGCCCCGAGTCCCCGTTGGGGAGATGGTGGCGGGGTATAAATAAAGTTTATTATTATTATTATTATTATTATTATTATTGAGGGGCTTGAGCCCCCCCCCCTTGAAATTCTCAGGGTGGTCTGCGAGAAGGCCTTACATTTATTATTTAAACTGTTGTTTATTCATATCATGATCTGATCACCATGCTCAATATATCCCATATGTATGGGGGTATTGGGATAACGATACAAAAGATTTGCTAGGGTAGACCCTCTCCCGCTCAGACTCAGCCCCCCCCTCCCGAACCAAAATCCCAGCCCCTCCCGAAACAAAATCCTGGCTACGGGCCTGTTTGCAAAATAAGGATTTGGTGTAAAATTCAGAACCATGTTTCCGGGGAGAACATTCACTTTCTGGTTGCTGTAAATATTGTACAGTATAGTCTCTCTTATGCATTGCCCTGTTGCAGGGAAAGTTGTTGGAAGTATTGGGCAACCTTGGGCCTTTCCACACAGCCATATAACCAAGAATATCAAGGCAGATAATCCACAATTGTCTGCTTTGAACTGGGTTATCTGAATCCACTCTGCCATTTAACCCAGTTCAATGTGGATTTAATACAGCTGTGTGGATGGGGGCCTAGTTCGCCATTGTCTTCCTTCAACCACTATTCTATAGTGTTGATGTACCTAGGCCAGGCACGGGCCTCCTTGGGCCTTCCCTCCAGGTGTTTTGGACGTCAACTCCCACCATTCCTCACAGCCTCAGGCCCTTTCCTTTTCCCCCTCAGCCGCTTAAGCGGCTGAGGGGGAAAAGGAAGGGGCCTGAGGCTGTGAGCAATGGTGGGAGTTGACGTCCAAAACACCTGGAGGGAAGGCCGGAGGAGACCCATGCCTGGATTAGAGTCGGGGGCTCTGTGAGAGTTGTTCTGCTTACGTGGCACCAACAGCGCGCTCGTGATGCTTTTGGGCGCTTCCGAAGGAGGAGCCCCTCGTGACGATGGGAGGAGCTTATGCAAATTGAGGAGGAAGGGCCTTGCGTTCCCATGACAACAGCGGCGCTGGAGAAAATCCCATTTGAGCCGTTCTTCCCCTCCCACTTTCTCCCCCCCACCGCCGCCACCACGTGACCAACGTTTGAGTGCCGCTGGCCGTCAGCTTCCGGGACGAGTCGGATTGTGTGAGTGTGAGGGAAGAAGGAGCAGCGGGAAGGCGAGGCCCAGGTAGAAGGCAGCGGCGAGGGAAGTTAACTGTCACGGTTAACTGTGCGACATGTCGACTAACAGTATCGGCTACAACGACCAAGCCGGGGATGCGCAGGCGGAGGTGGGCCAAGAGGCGACGCCCACCACTGCTTCTTCCTCGGTGCCGGCGGCCTTCGGGCTCTTCAGTAGCGACGGGAAGAAGTAAGTGGCCAAGTGGGAGGGAAGACACCACGTAGGCCATCCAGTCCAACCCCCTGTCAAGAAGCAGGAAAAGCACAATCAAAGCAGCTCCGACAGATGGCCATCCAGCTTCTGGTTAAAAGCCTCCAAGAAAGGAGCTTCCACCACATTCCCAGGCAGAGAGTTCCACTGCTGAACAGCTCTTTCTGTCAGGAAGTTCTTCCAAATGTTCAAGTGGAATCCGCTATTCTGTAATTTGAACCCATCGCTCCGAGACCTAGTCTCCAGGGCAGCAAAACAAGCTTGCCCGCCTCTCCTCAATAGGACAACCTTTCAGATGGGTTGTATTTTCGAAGACTTTCATGACCGAAATCACTGGTTTGCTGTGGGTTTTCCGGGCTGCATGGACATGTTCCAGAGGCGTTCTCTACTAGCGTTCTGCCCACATCTATGGCAGGCATCCTTAGAGATTGTGAGGTTTCTTGGAAACTAAGCAAGTGGGGTTTAGATATCTGTGAAAAGGCCAGGTTGGGAAAAAGGATTCTTTTCTGCTTGAGGCAAGTGTGAATGTTGCAGTTGGCCACCTTGATTAGCATTTAATGACCTTGCAGTTTCAAAGCCTGTCTGCTTCTTGCCTGAGGGAATCTTTTGTTGGGAGGGGTTAGCTGGCCCTGATTGTTTCATGTCTGGAATTCCCCTGTTGAACATTATTTACTGTCTTGATGTTAGAAAAATCATTGAAATCCACAAGCATGTGGAGAATTGCAAAAAAAAGGAGAAAACAATGAAAATGGACAAAATCAGGTCAGTAAATAAAGAACAACATACAGAAAACAGAACATTCAGAAAACGGGAATTCCAGAAAAGAAACAATCAGGGCCAGCGAACACCTCCCAACAAAGGCTTTCCCCAAGCAGGAAACAGCCAGGCTTTGAAGCTGCTAGCCTATTCAGTGCTAATCAATCTGGCCAATTTAAACATTCACACTTACTTCAGGCAGACAAGTTTTTTCTGCCCTACCCTGAACATTCCAACATATATGTATAAACCCCATTTTCCTAGTTTCCAACACCTCACAACCTCTGAGAATTGCTGCCATAGATGCAGACGAAACGTCAGGAGAGAATGCTTTGGAACATGGCCATACAGCCTGGAAAACTTACAGCAACCCAGTGATTCTGGCCATAAAGGCTTTCAACAAGATATTTAAACTGGCTGTCATGTCCCATCTTGGCCTTCTTTTCCCCAAGTTAAACATACCCAGACCTTTAAGCCGCTCCTCATAGGGCATGGTTAGGTTTGGAATGCCTTATCCAAAATGTACAAGAAGAATAAGTAGCTCAAGGTGTATTTGTGCTAGACAGCTATATTGGCCTGAAGGCACTTTAATTCCATTGCAGCGAATCCTGTGATTTGCAATAATTGTATGGCTCCATTGCAAGACATCCTGTAATTTGTAATAAAGGGTCCATCCACACTGTAGAATTACTTCTCCTGCTCTGAACATTCCACAGATTTATAAACCCCACTTGACTAATTTCCAACATACCTTATTACCTCTGAGGATGCCTGCCATAGATGCTGGTGAAACATCAGGAAGGAATGCTTCTGGAACATGGCCATACAGCCCAGAAAACTCACAGCAACCTAGAATTAATGCAGTTTAACGCCACTTCTAAGTGCCTTGGCTCAGTGTTATGCAATCCTGGGAGGCCCCTTCCACACAGCTAAATAAAATCGCACATTATCTGTGTTGTATCCACATCTATGGCAGGCATCATCAGATATTGTGACGTCTTTTGGAATATAAACCCCACATACCTAATTTCCAGGAGACCTCACAACCTTTGAGGATGGCTGCCATAAATGTGGGCAAAATGTCAGGAGAGAATGCTTGTGGAACATGGCTATACAGCCTGAAAAACTCACAGAAACACACATTATCTGCTTTGAACTGGACTCTGATAACACAGTTCAGAGCAGATATTGTGGGATTTTCTGCATTGGTATTCCGGGATATAGGGCTGTGTGGAAGAGCCCAGAGTTGTAATTTGATGAGACACCAGCACTCATTGGTAGAGAAGGCTAAATACTCCAACTTCCAAGATTACATAGCACTGAGCCAGTGGTGTCAACTAGTGGTGTGCATTTGCATGGAATCGCTGTTCGTTTTGTTTAGTTTAATTCGTTTTGGCTCGTTTTCGTTTTCGTCTCCGCTTCCGAAAATGGGGCGCCTATCTGAATAGAATTTTCGTCTCATGTCAGAGAAAAACAAAAAGATTCGGACCATTGGGAGAAAACAATTATAGTTCTCCTAAGGGCCAGTGTTAGAGGAAGACTGAAGGTTTGAATAGACACAGGAACCCAAAAACGTCTTTGCTTTCAAAAATATATATAATCTATAACAAATAATAAGACTATCCTATTGTATTTGTTCTCTATACAGCCCAAAGGAGAGGGAGGACCAAATCACAGGCAATACAGAGAGATAGGGAGAAATAAAAGAGTAGTTTTCCAAGGGCCAGTTATAGAGAGAGAGAGAGAGAGAGAGAGGTTTGATTTCTAAACAGAGAAGGGAAGCCCAACAATTTCTTTCCTTTCAAATTAATCTCTTTACAAACAATAGGAGGGAAGAAGAAGGGGGTTTTTGCGCTAAGAATAAAGAAGAAAAGCCCCCCCACACACCCCAGCCAAACTCACCCCTACCACTTCAAAAATCCCAGACCCTTCCCTTCTAAGAAAAATTTAAAAAATTTGCCATCAGTCAGGCAAAAAATAAAACCCAAATCTTTGCCCAGTGCTCTCACCAGTAAGGCAAGGAAGCAGCAAGATAACGCAAAATACAAGGCAAAGCAACCAGTAAGCCAAGTGGAGAGAGAGAGAGCAAGCCAGCCAGCCCACCAGCACCCAGCCGCGACCGCAATGTCCACAGTCCCCCCTAATATCCCCTCCCTTTCCAGTCCACGTCAATGTTTCCTTGGCCTCCAATTGGCCAAGGATCTCCTCCTCCCACCTCCTCCTCTGATGCAAGAGGAAGAAGTTTGCAGGAGTGGATTCCACACGCCCTGAAAACTAATGCAAAGCACGATGTTCGTGCCGTTTTCTGTTTTGTGTCGCCTTTTGTTTAATCTGAAAATGGCGACTTTCATTTCGTGTATCAGAATGGACGGTACGAAACCAATACACGAATGAAACAGATGAAACAAATACCACACACTAGTGTCAACTTACATTGATGCTACAATGTTGATGCACCTTGAGACCAAGTCAGTCATCTCTTAATACTGGTTGAGAATTCTTGTATTTAAAATTGTTGAAAAGAATAAATAGCTCAAGGTATATTTGTCCTACAGTGACATTGGTCTGAGATATATTGAAGGGGGGATCCAAGTCTAAACACATTTATGCTTTATATATATATTATATACATAGCCCCAAAGTTAATTTTATACAATATTTCAAATGTGCATAAAACCCAGGTGTATACTGAACCATCAGAAAGCAAAGGGTTCAATATCTCGGCTAACTATATAGATGGTTTGAAGCATTTTAGATTTTGGAATTTCTGATGAAGGATGGTTAATTGTACAGTAGAACCCTGTTTATCTGATTTAAATGGGCGACCCGCAACTCGGGTTACCTGGATTAATCGGATAACCCGATTGTAGGCCCAGGCGCCTAGCGGAGGGAGGAAACTTCTTCATCCGTCAGGTGCTTGGACCCAGGGAAGCGCGAGGCATGCCGCTAAGCGGCGACATGCCTCGCGCTTCTCTAAAGGCCCAAGCGAAGGGAGAAGTTTTCTCCCTTCGTTTGATGCTTGGACCCAGGGAGGGAAGCGCGAGGCATGCCGCTTGGGTCCAAGCGCCGATCGAAGGGAGAAAACTTCTCCCTTCGCCCAGTGCGTGGGCCTTTAGAGAAGTGCGAGGCATGTCGCTGCTTAGTTGCATGCCTGGAGCTTTTCTAAAGGCCCAAGCGCCGAGTGGAGGGAGTAGTTTCCTTCCTGCCACGATCGCAGGCCGCTTCCTCGTGCCTCCCCCTCTCCTCTCGAGAGGAGAGGGAGAGGCTGGAGGAAGCGGCCTGCAATCGCTGCTGCAGCGTTCGTGGCCTACTTCCCTGGGCTGAGCCCTCGCCCCTTGGGAAGCAGCCCACGAGCGAGCGCTGCTGTCTTGGGCTCCTTCCAAGGGGTGAGGCCTCTTTTGGGAGGGGGAGGAGAGGGGGAGGTGGGGCGGCAGCCCCTCGGGTAATCTAGAGACTTGGTTCACCGGGGCTCGGTTTACCGAGGTTTTACTGTACTTATTTGTATGTATCGAGGCATTTTGGTGGTGGGACCCAAGTCTCAACACAAATTATTGTATGTTTCATTATACACTGTATGCATAATTTTATGCAATATTTTGGATTTCGGAATTCCAAACAAGGAATGTAGCCTATGCAATTTTTACTGAGTTGTGACTCGCCTTGAACCATGGGGAGAGGTGAGTAAGAAATAAACATCAAGAAGTGATATGAAGACTGTACTGCATGCTTATTCTTGATTTCCCCCCCTGTTCCTAAATGAGCATCATAGTCAGTATGACTTTATTCACAAAGTAAACACTGAAATGTTTGAATGACCACTGACCTACTAAGTGAACTTTTATGCTACTTTTTAATTTTCCTGAGCTCTTGAGAAAAGTTTGCTTATGAGACGACAATGGAAAAAGTGGGACATACAGAATGGAGATGTCTGCAAAAGTGCTCTGTTCAGGAAACTGAAACATCCCTAAGACTTTCAGTTTACCCTCTTAAGGCTGCAGTCATAAACACATTTATTAGCGAGCAGCTTCCTTTAAAAACTGAATCATTTGCACCTATGGAAACATCTGCATGACTGCCCTTTTGGAGGCACCAAAATATTGGGAATCATAAAAATACTACATTAGTGGTGCTAATGAAGCAGGGTGAAAGCCCGCTAATGGAGTAATCAGAATGCTTAGTAATCATCCAGAGTTTGGGATAGCCATTGTGAAGAAGCTGGACATGTGTGGAATTTAATAGAACTGCTCTTGCCTGTCTGAATTATTTTATCCTGGCAACATTTCTCGCATTTCATTTTTGCTGAAACTCACATATAACGTTAGTGTCCTAATGCTTTCCTGTCTTCCTTATTTAGACATTTGATTAAGAAAAGAGGGCTATTTTGCCTGACTGTATACTTCATATATCCCAATTTTTCCAGGAGCTTTCTAAAGAAATCAAGATTTAAGACAATCCCAAATAATATTTATCGCAAACAAGTCTCATAGATGATTGTTTCTGCTGACTGTATCTTGATACATCATTTGAATGCTATTTATATCTAATACAGTAATAATAATGATAATAAGTTTATTTATACCCCACCTCCATCTCCCCCGAAGGGGACTCGGGGTGGCTTACATGGGGCAAGCCCTGATTAAAAAAAACAATATACAATACATCAATAGACAAAAACATACATAATTATAAAATTTAAACATTAACCTATAGAAATAAAAAACAGACTTAATAAAACATGGAATTAAAAGCAGCGAGGTTGTAATAATAGGTTAGGTAAAGTGCACATTATATAAAGTTGTAAACTCGGGGTAACTGATAAAGTGTTCCAGATTTGTGGGAGAGCAATTTGGGATGGGAGAAACCTTGAGTCAATGTCAAATTAACCAGGAAAAGTGCAACTGGTGCAGAAATGGTCATGGAACATGATTGTTATGGGGATGGACAATCTTTATCCAAAGCCCTGTGTGAAGAGCCAGGTTTTCAAGCTCTTCCTGAGTGCCACCAGGGTGGGGGCTTGCCTAATTTCCCTGGGGAGCGAGTTCCAGAGCCGGGGGCCCACCACGGAGAAGGTCCTCCCTCTCGTCCCCACCAACCGTGCTTGTAATGGAGGCGGAAGCGAGAGGAGGACCTTCCCTAACAAACGAAGAGATTGTGCAGGTTCGTAGGAGGAGAGGCAATCACAAAGGTAGGAGGGTCCCAAACCGTTCAGGGCTTTGTAGGTGATCACCTGCACCTTGAATTGGGTCCGGAAGATGAACGACAGTCAATGGAGCTCCTTAAGCAGGAGGGTTGACCGCTCCCTATAACTACATGTATAAAAGATAATCTCTACTCTCAAATTATTTATAAAGCACCATATAATGGCTTCCTGAATATTTTTAGTTAGGAAGCTTTTGCAAGGCAGTGCAGTTTTTTTTAACAAAACCAGTAGAAGAAAAGAAGGCCAAATTTTGTGGATTTTCATGTTCAACTTTAAAAGAATTTCAGTTCATAAAAATATTTATTTTGATGCATAAAAGAGTTATAATAGTTACATCTTACAATTACGTAAATGTTACAAATGGTTTAATGAGTTATCAAGTTTTACTAACTACTTTGAGTCAGAAACAAATCTAAAAAATAACTACACAAATGGAGAATATCTCATTAGGCCTTATGTTGCTGGGTTGCCATCTTGCAAATGACTGAGGCTGAGGTTTTGTGACATTGGAGAGGTGTCTAACAGTAATCGCTTGAAATTCTATGCCCCATCCTTTCAAGTGATAAGAGTTTCATTCATGGCCAGTTTGTGGTTGCAAATTGGGTCCATCTTTTTGAAACACTCTGTGTCTTCTTTGAAATTGGGTCAGTCCAGTTACTTCAGGCAGTGTCTTCTTTCAGCATATCTGTGAAATATGAAAGTTCAATTTCAGACAAATTTATCAGGGAATTATTACTCAGTGTAAGATGATATAAAATCATGTCAGAAAAAAATGAAAGCAGTTACTACTTTCCATGTTAGAAAGGGAAAAGAATTGTAGTGAAGAGCACTGTACTGCAGGGGACAAATCAAAGTGCTAATAAGTTAGCGATTAAGCAGTGGATTCCATTTCAGGTTATTAACTTGATTCTAGAAGGGAGCAGGCAAGGCCTATCATGTAATTTGACAATTATACATAAGTTAGCAACTGCATGTAACTAAATCACCAACTACAATACGTGAAACAGCGAGTACACCTCCTATGTGTGTGAGAAGTATATGTATTCTGGTGTTATGTATATATTCCTATATAAGAGGACTGCCATTTCCATGCTTCTGAATTATCTCTGTACCCATCTTTTCATGTAGAATCATTGCTTTTATTATGTGGTATTTCTTTAAGATGGACCAATATTTAAATATATATTGACTATGGTGTTAAGTATTTTAATTGACTTAATTTTTTGTGTCCAGCTTATGTTAGAGGAAGGAGTGGTAATTGCAGAGTTGTTTTGTTTCAGCTGCTATTGTGTGTATTGTATAAAAAAAAACACCGTAAGAGCCTAATTCAAATTAAAGCTATAGCAGGAAGGATGATTTTTAAAGTACAGCCTAATTGATTGTCCCTTGTTGGGATATTAAGTCTGCATTTCCCTTTCCACAAGATTTGCTTGTATTGGGTGGCAAATGTTTGACTTACAGAGATGAGCTGTGTTGTGGTCATTTCCTAACACAAAATATAGGCAAAGGACATAGAAAACAAATCTATATGTTTCCACAAATGTGTTAATGTCTAAGACACTGAAACTACATTTTTGCCAACATTGTTCAGCCAATAGATCTTTGTAGGCTTGTAGAATTTGCTAATTAATAAGATGCATTCTTGAGGTTCTCATGGTGAGCAGAGGAGAAATTCCCTAATTTGTAATACTTAGTAGTGACAAATTCAGTACTTAGTAGTAACAAGCTTGTGTGCTTCCATTAGTATAATACGTGTGTGTTGTGTGTCAGGGCTATGTAATATGCGCCCCTTCCTTGGGAATACACTAAAGACATTTGGAAAACTTTTGAATTAGGTTACATTAGAAAGTGGAGTGACTCCATACCAATCTGCTATATTGCTAAAATTTTGACTAGAGTTGAAGTATATAATCAAACTATTGGTATGCAATGCTTTTAACAAATATTTGATTGCCAGAATGAACTCAACCATTACTAGAACACAGAAGTGAGTAACAGGGCTTGTTCACCTGAGGGTAGAATGAAATGATGAGAAAGTAATGGTTCAGATATCTTGATGAAATGGAAAATTGGTTTAATGATTGAATAGTATTGATAGATGCTCCCTAAATCAAGGGGTAATCTGGTCACTTATCTAAGCTAAGGACCACTAGCGTTATAAAAGGTTTTGAAACCATTGAAGGAGTGCCAGGCTGACCCCTCATGTAATGTTTATTTGACTGGGAAGTCTGTAGGAAGAAACCCATTCAGTTTTGTTTTTTTGAGTAAAATGTATTGTGTGATTTTATCAGTATTAGTCAGATATTACCAGTGCAAGACTAGTTTGTATGATACTTATTTTGTCTCCTCTCCGATAGCAAAACAATTCTAAAACCAACAGATGGTTCGCTTAATATGTTCTTTACATATTCTCTGTGTCTGTGCCCCATAAAATCTTGTACGTTCCATACCTTTGGAAACTAGTAGCATGGAGCAGTAAAATTGTTACGTGAAATGTTTAATCAGTTGTCAGCATTTGGAGACATCATATGGAAAAATATACATTCTGGCCGATAGGCCAGTTTATGTGAACATTCAAACAGATGGCAAATGTTGGAAGAATAACATTCATCAATTTGCATTTTGAGAAAAGTTTTCTATCAAACAAAGTATGTTTGTAATTTGGGGGGGGGGGGGGTTCTTAGCAGGATATACAGTAATCCCCCGTATCACTGTATCCAAGACTCCACATGGAGATAAAAAGTGTGGATGATTGCATTATTAAATGGTAGGAATGTGAATGCACACACTTCAGTGTGTCTGAAGTCATGTTGCTATCAGTTAATGTGGAGTATACAGTCTGTTGAATTCATAGATCTAGACTTCTGTTAACTGAGGAATGCCTATATTGTGTAGAAAATGTAGCTTGATAATAGTGGTTTGCAAATGATTGCTTTGTTGGAAGATGATCAGAGCGTTTCAGCTGATTCTTGGATTTTCTGTGAAAATGTCAATTGCTGTACAAGGCATTCTAGAATTCTTCAGTTAAGTTAGTATTGATTGTTTAAAAGTTATGGAGAGGTATAGAGATGAATGGATGAATTTCTTGCAAAGTAGCCAGGCCCTAATACTTAAATTTGATGCCTATACTGGTTCATTGGCATGTCTGTAGTTAGGCCATCTGTTAGAGTGGCACTGTGCCTCCTACTATAGTGGTATGCCAATTTGATTAGGTATGTGAGCCAGAAAAGATGAGTGATTTGGATGGAGTAGCCTATAAAGTAAGGCCTTAATGAATTTTGAGCTAATAAATGCGCCGAGTATAATATGAGTTTCAAACTGTGGCACAATATTAATAAATGCATCAATTGATGCTTGCTTGTAATATTTTTTTAAAAATGGAGAAAGACAAAAAGTGTGGCTTAGAATGAAGTTTATCTGAATAAAATCTCAGATGTTCTTGGACAGGGGTCCCCAAACTAAGGCCTGGGGGCCAGATGCGGCCCTCCAAGGTCATTTACCTGCCCCCCCGCCCTCAGTTTTAGACTTAGGCTTGCCCAAAGTCTTAAATGACTTGAAGGCACACAACAACAACAATCATACTTGACTATCTCATTGGTCAAAAGCAGGCCCACACTTCCCATTGAAATCCTGATAGGTTTATGTTGGTTAAAATTGTTTTTATTTTTAAATATTGTAATTGTTCTTTCATTTACTAATATTGTGCGATGATAATAATATAATACATTGTGTATACATATAATATTGACACTAGTATTATAATGTAATACAATATAATAATAATACAATATAATAATATTAATTATATATTATTACTAAAATATTACAGTATAGTGGTATAGTACAATATAGTAATATATAATGCTAATATTGTGCTATGCTGATAATATAATATATTGTATGTACATACAACTTGTAAGCCGCTCTGAGAGAGGGTGGGGTATAAATGTAGTAAATAAATAAATAAATTGTTGTTGGGGGTTTTTTTGCACTACAAATAAGATGTGCAGTGTGCATAGGAATTTGTTCGTATTTTTTTTTCAAATTATAATTCGGCCTCGCAATAGTCTGAGGGACCATGAACCGACCCTCCACTTTAAAAGTTTGAGGACCCCTGTTCTTGGACTTCTGCTCACATCATCCCTAGTTTGAATAATTAATTGACAGGAGTAATGGGAACTGTAGTAAAAATTTAGAAAGCCACAGGTTTGCTATATCTAGCCTAGACTGTTGCAGTATTTGGTTTGACTCCCTGCACCCCAGTACCTCTATATTCATTTTTACATGAAAATTACGTACCTGGAGTCCAAGATGTGCCTGTTATTTGCTGTCAAATTGACTTGACTTATGGCAACACTTTGAATGAGAGAAGCAAAATGCCCTGAAGGCACCTGACTTTGTCTAATCTGGGAAGTGAAACAGGTCGGACTTGGTTAGTACTTGAAAAGGAAGTCCATTGGGCGAAGTCATGTACTGTGGATTTTATTTAGAAGAAGGCAATGGCAAACCTCAAAATAAATCGTGCCAAGAAAATGTTATAATAAGGCTTTCATAATTCAGAGTTGACACAGAGGCAGCTAAATAGTATTAACTCTGCTTTTGCATTTTATCTTAAATTTTCAATGGTAGCCATTCCAAGTTTTCTGTTTTTGTGTCATCTCCCTATGTTGTCTTCTCCCTATCTTAAACTTCGGATGTTCCTTCCTTTACCTTGTCTGATGCCCTTGTCAATTTGAAACCATTCTCTTTCTCTATAATCTTCTTGACAGTTGCCTGTTGTCCAAAGTACAGGTCATGCATAAGGTCACTGAACTATTGTGACACAGCTATTTCTTTTAGAGTGATACATATTTTTTTCATTTTTTGCTATAATCTATAAAGCATGGGTGATTTTCTTCCAAAATTGTTTGGTGTGCTCTATTAGTCAGAGTATGTCTGTAATATTATCTCTAGCATCTCTTCCTTTTTTGGAACTCATATGCATACCTGTAAAGAAAACTGGGGAAGAGCATGCAGGTTAGGCCTCTTTGTTCACTTGTTTGAATGAATTGGGTCCCAGGAATAAGACAAAGTACTTGGTGGGCAGAATAAGCACATCATACCTAATTTTTATAAAGGAAGAGCTGCATAGAACAATTTCAAATCTGAGTTTAATGTGCTCATTTGTGTTGAGAATTTGATGTATCAGGTAAGTTGAGTTTGTACAACTGAGTATTTTTTTAATCAACATTTACCAAGTTTTAGTGGACTATGCTGGCTATTTGGCTTAGAAATGGAGATAAGCACCACTCCTCAGAGTCGGACACAACTAGACTTAATGTCAGGGGAAAACCTTTACCTAGATTTTCATGATGATTTCTATAACTTGCCTTTTTATGCAAACAGTTATACACCATTATAAATGTTCCGTCATATATTTCAAAGTTGCTACTACAGATTAGGAGAGAGTTCTGCATGGATATATGCAGTGAGTACTAACTATAGTACTTGGGCTTTTATATTAGAGTCTATTTGATTGAAACTGCACTCTTCAGATTGCATCCAGGACTAGTGATGGGGAGACAGGTCTGGGCCTTGTAAGCATTCAGTTTGTCATGCAATAAATAGCCAGGGTCACACATGAAGCCACCTAGTACCCTAAAGGCACCACATCCCATCTGTTCTTAGAAACTAAACAGGGTCAGCTCTAGTTAGTATTAGGATGGGAGACCACCAAGAATGCTGTAAGCTATATTTAAGAGGAGACATAGGCAAAAACCATTGCTAAGTATTCCTTTTCTTAGAAAATACTATGAAATTAATGAGTTTGTCATAAGCCGACAAGTAACTTGCTCTCTCACACACAAAACATTTAATTGTAAAAAAAAAGACATTTTTGTTCCAAGGAAGTTGTAGTGGATTTAGTTACATTTCTTTGAACAGCCTACATGACTCGGTTTATTTCTGCAATCTTCAATCTCAAGTCTGTTCACAAGCATCATCAATATCCCAGATATTATTTTTATTGGTCTGAGCGTCTCCATACAGCTTTCTCACAGTCTGTATCTTGTCTTACGTGGTGCTTCTTTCATGCCAAAACCAACTATGTTATGCTAAAGATTCCTGTATTTCAAACCTTTTTCTCTGACATTATGGATTTAACCTTCTCCTTCCCTCTTGGCTTTAAGTATAAACACAGCTTGCCTTTTTGTTTTGCTCCTTGTATTCCTTTATTTGCTAAACTGCCAGGAATCAGAACTCCAATCACCAGCCATTTCTTTATCCTATAGTATTTATTAGGTGGTTTCAAATAATGATATAGTAATTTGTATGAAAGAAGTACATTAAATACCAAATAATCCTGCTTCTTGGCAGGGGGGTTGGACTGGATGGCCTACAAGGTCTCTTCCAACTCTATGATTCTATGATTTAAATATGGCCTTATAAAACTCTTAAGTTGTCCCCCATCTAGACAGATTTGTTCTGTTATGTTGAAACTCATATATCTAAATCTACATTAGAAACTCATTTTGGTAAATTATTTTCCTGTTTTCACCAAGGCTACATGCAGAGATCCTATCTGTAAAATGCAGTTTTTAAAAAGATAGATGTTTTGAGTTGTAGTGCGATTATTGTTTAGACAGAATAGGGAACAGTGATAGTTTGATGAACCAGCTTTTTCTATCAATACTATTTGTTGAACTTTGGAATCCTTCCTTTTCTTCAGCCACAAACGATCATAGCAAATATAACATGAAACTAGATACCTTTAACATTTTGTCATATGCAAGTGCTGTTGCTTACATGATTAGCTGTCAGCTTGTTAATTGGTTGAATGATTGTCAATAATAGATGATAACTTTTCCTCTTAATGATGAAGAATGTCTGGGATAGTAATCTCTCACCTGTACCATTTGATTTCCTGTAATGAATTTTGTCTTGGGCACCTCACTCTCCATGCAGCAATGTTATTGATGAAAATGTTATTTTATGTAGGAACTTGTAATTTGAATTTGTTGGGTTATTAAGTAGCTACTTCTAGTATTTATATCCTAATCAAAAAGATGCACTGCTTAATTTTTTCTCTCTGATTTCACCCTTTTGTGAGTTCCTATTCCCCCCTCCAATATTTAACTACAGGGTGGTATATTCAAATTTACAGGGTGGTATAATGCTTACACTTTTTCCTGTCGCTTGAATCTCTGTTCAGTCTCAAAGGGACAGTGGATCTCACATTGCAGATTCTTTCACAAAAAGTAACTACTGTACTCTGTTTTATTATGAACCAACAGATATACAGTTATAAGGATTTGCCTAGCTGCTTATTTCAATATTTATTTTATGTTATATGTTTATATAGTTTCTCCCAGCCCATGTCAGGACCCAGGCTGCAGAGCACCAATAACCATGCGCAGAGGCCAGAATCTATCTAATATCTTTATTAAAGGAATATGTAAAGTCAATAAAAACAAGTGAAGAATATAGTTCAGAAGTAGACCTTTCAGGAAAGGTCAAATATAGTCCAGGAAAACAATGTCCAATATGAGATATTAAAGTCCAAAGTTATAATCCACTTCACCGAAACGCACACTATTTGGCAAGCAATAGTGTGGGGAACTGTCCATAGTCTTTGAGGCTTAAGGTAAATCCGAAGGAAACTGGAAAACAAGGCTTGAATCAGAGAAGCAAGGTCCATGGTTTTAAACGCAAGGCAAGGCAAGACTTGAAACTTGGCAAGATCAAACTTGAAACAAGGCAAACATGAATCAAAAACTGAGTCCATAGAAGTCCATGGTACAAGGCTGGGCTGGAAACTTGATCCGGGATCTGGGAACTGGAGTACGAAGTCTACACACGATTTCACTCCTCAAGCCGACGAATTGACTCCGCAAGGATTCCTTTGCGGGCAAACACCTATATAGGATCTTGTTTTCCCGCCAAGGAACACTTTCTCTGGGGAACAAGAAACGAAACCTATACTGTGTCCAGATGCATGACTCCTTAAAGTTTCCCAAGGGAAGCAGACTTAATCAGCTAATTGTCTGGCAGCTATCCTGGCGCTCCGGCGAGTCGCCTCTCGAGCGCCCCTATCTTGATTATAATAATCCCGGCGAGAAAATGGGGGAGATTTCTGCTCAAGGCTTGTTTGGCTGACTTCTTGTGGGCAAACATCTTGCAGGTGCAAGGGCTCCAATTCTGGCTGAAACGGTGGGAAACCCAAGTTTTCCTCTTCATCTGCCTCAATAGTACCAGGAACGGGACTACATGGCCCATGAGTCATCACAGCCCATAAGTTTTCTGAAGTGTTGTACAACAGTATAGAACTAAAAATGTTTAAATACTTTAAAATATTCATTTCAAAATGGACCTTGAATATAATTTTACAACAGATATTTAAATAGACAGAGCCATTTCAAACATCAAAGGCCACACTGAACACCACCATTTTAACTGGCTGCTTGAAGTTCTCTTGGGGTTCTGCTACAGAGAAAGTTTGTGACATGTGCACACCAAATTAACCTAGTGATATTTTGGGAAATAAAAGAGGCTCTGCTGAGGATCACAAATTTTGGGCAAGCTCTTGTGGGAGGGGATGGTCCTTCATATATTTAATTTAATATTGAAAATATCTTAGTGATCATCACAAATAGTGAAGGAATGTATCTATGCCTCTCTCAAGGAGATGGAAGCACCCACTAAATGTGGACATGCATCTTGAATATGAGTGTTGTACAAAGGAATTATTATTTGTGTACACTGTCTTACATGGCATAAAATATTGTGAGTAAACCTTTGTGTTGAAAAACATGTACCCATTCCAAAAGAGAAAATGTTGTCACAAAATATAATTATGCATGCCCCAAAGTTTCCGGTTTTCAACTGTAGAATTTTAAAATTTCTTTGTATTTTTCTTTATTACTAGTATTCCATGGCTTAGATATGTTTCATGCTTAAATGACCGTTAAGAAAAAACTGCCTTCTTCCACCTTTCCTCATATATATCAGCCAAACCTTTTAATGAGAAAGCTAGACCAAGCTTCAGTTTTTCATAGTTTTTCATAGCACATGATAAGAGCTGAAGTAGCAATCCAACAACATACGGAGAGCCATACATTGTCTCCAGTTGCTTCCATTTTGATTACTATAATGTGCCTACCCCTGTTTCCCCTAAAATAAGACATCCCCAGAAAATAAGACCTAGTAGAGGTTTTGATGAATTGTTAAATATAAGGCCTCCCCCGAAAGTAAGACCTAGCAAAGTTTTTGTTTGGAAACCTGCCCGCCGAACAGAACACCAGAGCATGCAGGATCGGTAAATGTACGTACCATAGATAGTTGTACATGGAAATAGTAACAAGAAATTCTTGATAGGATTCACAATTTGTCTGGTTATGCTTGTTTGTGATAACAACTACTGTATAGTATATAATAAATGTTCATTTTTTTTGTTCAACAATAAATGTGAATTCTTCTTCATGGAAAAATAAGACATCCCCTGAAAATAAGACCTAGAGCATCTTTGGGAGCAAAAGATAATATAAGACACTGTCTTATTTTCGGGGAAACACGGTATGTTGGGTTCTCCTTCTAGTCAGTCAGGAAGCTAGGCTTAAGACGGCAAGAATTTTGAGAGAGCTAGAAAGAAAAAAAATGCAGAAATTGTATATGAAATTCTCTCTTTACAAATTTGGTTCCAGTTCCAGTCGCAGTTGCAAATTCTGATTTTTAAAACCTTGCATGATGTTGGATAGAGTATCTGGATTGCCTCTCTCTACTGTGAACCTGGGTAGAAACTTCAGAGGCTCTTCTATTCACACTGTATGATAAGTGACAAAGAAAACCAGTTTGTCTGGAAAAGTTTTATTTCAGGGAAATGTTTGTGAATTTGTTTTTAAGGAAATGCAGTACAATATGTTTTAAATGTATTTTAACTATTATTGTTTGTTTGTTCTTTTTCCTTATTGTAACTGTTTACTTTAACATTTGGGGGCTTCCTCCTTTAGATTTTAGAATGATAGCATAAAATGCAGTAAATAAAATGAAATGAATTTGATAGAGTTCCGTAATACAGAATTATACCACAAGATGTCAGTCAAACAGTTGTGGTATAAAGTAAGGGCAGAAATTATGTTTTGAGCCTTGAAATGCTGCGTAATTGTTTGATGTAAACTATGAACACGCAAGTGCTCCAGCATATTATAGTATATGATGAAGTCATCAATATGTTGCAGCAAAGTTACACTTTTACAGAAAAATAAACTTTAAAAATTGTTTTGATTAAATTCCAGTCGGAATGGCCCTGCAGTCTGCAAAGTGGATTTAAATAGCACTGCTATTGGAATGTTGACTGTGGAAGAGACCATGTGCTGGTAGCACAGAATAATATTTTACACAATGCCTGCAATTTTAATTTTGATAGATATCAGTCTTTCTTTGCTAAAATGTGGTCAGTATGTATATTTTAAATGGGCTCTTTTAATTTAGGAAATATCTACATGTTTACAAAGAGAGAGCAGAGAACCTTCAGTATTTTAGTCATATGTAATATACTCTCCTGCCAACCTAGCAGTTCGAAAACATGCCAATGTGAGTAGATCAATAGGTACTGCTCTGCCGGCCACATGACCTTGGAGGTGTCTACGGACAATGCCGGCTCTTTGGCTTAGAAATGGAGATGAGCACCACACCCCAGAGTCAGACATGACTAGACTTAAACTTCAGGGGAAACCTTTACCTTTACTAATATACCTGGGGCTTACTATGATCTCTGCTAACCAGAATTAAATTCTAGCCAGATTTTTGAATTTGCAGATAAACTCTTGGCTAATGTTAGTTATATTTACAGAATGTGTATAAATTAGAGGAGAGTCTACAGCCTGCAATTTTTCTTACCAAAGGTTAATAAGTCAGCAGTCTTCCTTCTGCATTGAATCAGTCTTATCCAAGATGATGGAGAAAGAAAGGGAGTCCAGGGGTTCAAATTCTGCCATTCTTGAGTCTATCATTTATATACTCCTAGGTATTTTCTGTTATCACATTTGTTTGCTTTGTATTCTGATCACCCAGTCACTGTGTAAATCACCCTTCATATAGTATTTAATTTTATTCTATTTGAAAACTACTTTAACAATTTTCAAAATTTATTTTTAAATGAGACTTATTTTTACTGCTACATTTTAGGTGCATACCTTAAAAGGTAGTTTGTTACATACAAAACACAAAAAGCATGGTCAGAAGATGAAAAAACAAACAAACCCTAATCACTATGAAAGTTGGAGTCCCTGGTGGCATAGTGGGTTAAAGCCTTGTGATTTGAAGGTTGGGATGCTGACCTGAAGGCTGCCAGGTTCGAATCCAACCCAGGGAGAGCACGGATGAGCTCCCTCTATCAGCTCCAGCTCCATGCGCAGACATGAGAGAAGCCTCCCACAAGGATGGTAAAAACATCAAAAACATCCAGGCGTCCCCTGGGCAATGTCCTTGCAGACGGCCAATTCTCTCACACCAGAAGCTACTTGCAGTTTCTCAAGCCGCTCCTGACACGGGGAAAAAAAGAAAAGAAACAATGAAAGTACCTAAAAATAGCAACAGCTGTTAATGAAAAAGTGACTTAGAACAGAATGGTCTTTAAACACCCCCATGTAGGACTGTAAAAATGTGTAATGTATCTCTGTTGGAGCAGAATTTGGAAAACTGTAAATTATGAAAAGTTCCTATCTCCCATGGCTACCAACATAATGGATCTTACCATCAGGCACATAATAACTTTATTTTTGTATCCTGCCACCATCTTCAAAACAGAGCTGGTGAGAAAGTGCAGGAGCCAATAATAAATTAGGGCTAGAAGGGTAATGTCATTCAGAACGCTAAATCTATAGGGCAGGGGACAATGATAAAGTTATAGTTGGGGGCCAATTACCTGGTGAATTGTTTAATCGAAAGCCATCAGAACATCCACGTTTTTAGTTCTTTGCAAAATGTAGACAGGGTTGGTGCCAGTCTAATCTCCCTGGGGAGGGAGTTCCAGAGCTGGGGGGGGGGGGGCACCATCGAAAAGACCCTCTCCTTTGTCTCCACCAATCGCGCTTGAGAATGGAGGTGGGAGCGAGAGAAGGGCCTCCCCAGAAGATCTTAGGGCCTGCATGGGTTCATAGGGGAAGATGCAGTCACAAAGATAGACAGGTCCTGAACCGTTAAGGGCTTTGTAGATAATAACTTGCACCTTAAAAATTTAGGGAAAAAAATTATTTAGAAGAATGGGAAAAGGCCTGGAACTCCAGACTAAAAACAACTTATGCCATAGAATTGAAAGAAAATTGGATTAAAATGTTCTATTGCTGGTATTTGACCCCTCAAAAATTATCTAATTATTATAAAAAAACTTCAAACAAATGTTGGAAATGTGATGACCAGGTGGGGACATTTTTCCACTGTTGGTGGACATGCAAAAAGGCGAAGAAATATTGGAAGGAAATCCACCAAAAAATACAAGAGATGTTGCAAATTAAGGTAGAGCTGGACCCAAAGTATTTTCTACTGGGTATGCTCAATATTGAAAAAGATAAAAATAAAGAAACTCTGTTTAATTACCTCACCACGGCGGCCAGAATAATATATGCCAAAGATTGGAAAAAGAAAGAAACTCCTGAGCTAAGCGGTTGGTTAAACAAAGTGTTGGAAATTATGAATATGGACAAGCTGACGTATTTACTAAAAAAGAATAATGGCATACCAAAAAGGCAAACGAACTGGGGCTTGATAAAGAAGTATTTAAGAGAAAATAATGATGCTAATTTAAATAAACAATTATTAGAAATAGATCAAATATAAGAAGATACAAAGTATCTGTGTAAGAGATGGAAGTCAATTTTTATTATTTGTACTATTTGGTTTATTTGGTTCTTTTTTTTTTCTTCCTTTGATCATTTGTTTTTTGTTGGTTCTCCTGGTTCGGTTTCGTTTTCCCCTTTTCTTTTTTCTCTTTTCCCATTTATCCATTCACACTTCCCCACCTTACCCCCCCCTCTGTTTCCACTACTCAGCTGTTAATTTTATCCGAAATTCTAATAAAAATTTATTTTTTTTTAAAAAAAATAACTTGCACCTTGAATTGGGACTGGAAATTGATCAGCAGCCAGTGGAGCTATTAAACGGGTGGGGGGTGGGGTGGTTGTTCGCTCCCTATAGTTTGCTCCCATTAACAACCTGCCCCCTGCCCGTTATACTAATTGGAGTTTCCGGGCCGTCTTCGAAGGCAGCCCCATGTAGAGTAATCTAATCTGGAGGTAACTAAGGCATGAACCATCATGGCCAATTCAGACTTCTCAAGGCAGTTGGTGCACAAGCTTTAACTGTGCAAAGGCCCTCCCGGCCACCACTGACACCTGAGCTTCAAGTGTCAGCGTTGAGTCCAGAGGACCCCCAAACTGCGGACCTGTGACTTCAGGGGGAGTGTAACCCCATCGAGCACAGGTTGCTACCCTGTACCCCAATCAGCCGTGCAACAGACTAGGAAGACCTCTGACTTGTCTGGATTAAGTTTCAGTTTGTTAGCTCTCATCCAGTCCTTCACAGCAGCCAGGCACTGGTCCTGCATATGGAGGGTTTCCTTAGAGTTTGGTGGAAAGGAGTAGTAGAGTTGAGTGTCATCTGCATAGAGATTGCACCCAACTCCAAAACTCTGGATGACCTCACCCAGCGGTTTCATGTAGATGTTAAAGAGCATGGGAGATAGAATGGAACATTGAGGGACCCCACAGGTAAAATGCTAGGGGTTTGAGCAGGTGTCTCCCAGCTTCACCAACTGGGTACGACCCTCCAGGAAAGAGTGGAGCCACTGCAAAGCATCGCCCCCAATACCCATCCCGGAGAGCCGTCCCAGAAGGATACTATGGTTGATGGTATTGAAAGCCGCTGAAATGTCCAGGAGAACCAACAGGGACACACTCCCTGTTTGATTGCCTTGGTGGATGAGCTCTCTGCGGAGCTCTCACTTCGGCAGAAAAAATGGAAATCAAAGATACAGAATGGGGGACGCCTGGCTTGACAGCAGTGTGTGTGAAAAAGACCTTGGAGTCCTCGTGGACAACAAGTTAAACATGAGCCAACAATGTGATGCGGCTGCTAAAAAAGCCAATGGGATTCTGGCCTGCATCAATAGGGGAATAGCGTCTAGATCCAGGGAAGTTATGCTCCCCCTCTATTCTGCCTTGGTCAGACCACACCTGGAATACTGTGTCCAATTTTGGGCACCACAGTTGAAGGGAGATGTTGACAAGCTGGAAAGCATCCAGAGGAGGGCGACTAAAATGATTAAGGGTCTGGAGAACAAGCCCTATGAGGAGCGGCTTAAAAAGCTGGGCATGTTTAGCCTGCAGAAGAGAAGGCTGAGAGGAGACATGATAGCCATGTACAAATACGTGAAGGGAAGTCATAGGGAAGAGGGAGCAAGCTTGTTTTCTGCTGCCCTGCAGACTAGGACACGGAACAATGGCTTCAAACTACAGGAAAGGAGATTCCACCTGAACATCAGGAAGAACTTCCTCACTGTGAGGGCTGTTCGACAGTGGAACTCTCTCCCCGGGGCCATGGTGGAGGCTCCTTCCTTGGAGGCTTTGAAGCAGAGGCTGGATGGCCATCTGTCGGGGGTGCTTTGAATGCGATTTCCTGCTTCTTAGCAGGGGGTTGGACTAGATGGCCCGTGTGGTCTCTTCCAACTCTACTATTCTATGATTCTATGATTCATCCACCAAGGCGACCAAAGCTGTCTCTGTACCGTGACCAGGCCTGAAACCAGGCTGCGATGGATCCAGATAATTGGTCTCAACCAGAAATTCCTGGAGCTGAGAGGCAACCACCTGCTCCAGAACCTTGCCCAAAAAGGGGAGATTGGAGATTGACTGGTAAATACCGACGGATCAAGGGACACCTTTTTCAGGATCGATCCTATCTGTTTTAGGTCAGATGGAAAATCTCCCTGATCCAGTAAGGCATTTATAATTCGCCAATCCCCCACTGGCAGGTTTTTTTTAGCCAAGAAGGGCAAGGATCTAGAGTGCACGTAGTCACCCTCACAGTTCCAAGGATCCCGCCGAAGTCATCAGGCTGAACAATCTGAAACAAATCCATTAAAACCGGACAAGTAGGTGCCTCGGTTATCTCCTCTGGTACTGCTCTAAAGCTGGCTTCTAAATCGGAACATATCCAAGTGACTTTGCCTGCAAAATGATGTGTGAACTCGCCACATCGAGTTGTCAGGTGGTCGGGGGTCCCCTTCCCCTCATGAGGATGGAGGTGCTCCCTGACCACCCAAAACAACTCAGCTGGCACCTAAGTCTGGGCACAAGGTACAACAAAATGAATATTGTTTTCAAAGTATTTGGGAAATAACCTTGTTTTAAAGCATTTTATGGCAGGAATAGGAGTGGCAGATCTTGGAGCCCCTTTTCTGCCCTGGGACATTTGGGAGGCTGTATGCAAAACAAACAGAATCAAAGATTGGCAAGAGTCCATTACTAGTTCTGGATTTTTAAAAAATGTTAAACAGTGCAAGGCCCTCTGCAATTGAGATGCAATTGATCTTCCCCTTTTTTACAGGAAAAATAAAAAGGCAGGCTGGGAGGAGTTGAATGGAAAAATGCAATGCTTTGCCTATGTCTGATTTACAGATTTCAAAGTCAAAGCTTCTTGAACTGGAGTGGAAAATGCACTTAGAATATTGTGTATGTTTACGTGCCTTCAAGTCATCTGTCAACTTACAGTGAACCATAATTTTCATAGGGTTTTCTAAGGCAAGCAATGCTCAGAGATTTTTTGCCACTTCCTTCCTCTGAAATGTAGTCCACAGACCTGGTATTTGTTGGCAGTTTCCTTTCAAATACTAGTAGAGTTGAACCCACTTTGCTTCCAAGATCAGATAACATCTAGTACTTGGACTGTTTTTCAACTAGTATAATTAGTGAAATATTGGTATCACATGCTTCAACCAACCTGCATCACCTATATCCAAGTAATTTTATACTACATTTGATCCTCCAAATTCACAGGGGTTTAAGAATGCAGTGTCTCTGTGAAAGTAAGAAAACTGTAAAATAACTCTGGCACGCCATTGTCTATCATCCCACCACAAGCCAAAACCACAAGATGGTGTTGCGTAGCTGGATGAGTGAACAGGGAAGAGGTGGAAAAGAGACACATTGGCAGGAAAGGGCTTTACATTCCTGGGTGTTGCTTTGATGTCAAGGTGTGATGGGAAGCAATGAAAGAAAGATCATAGAATCATAGAATCATAGAGTCATGGGCCATCCAGTCTAACCCCCTGCTCAGAAGCAGGAAATTGTCAGCGGGGATGATGGGTAGCAGAGTGTAATCCAAAAATTCACCATCCCGGTCTTCACCTCCTCCAGACTGGAAAAAAAAACAGCACTGGACAAACACACTCCAGTAGATGAGGGTTCGGTTGGAAATCCAATGGCAATCAATCTTTTATTTACATTTCTATATACAAACAGAACAAATCAGTCCTTCTCCATGAGTGCTTGCCAAAGCGAACTCATGCATGCACACAGCACACACTGCTCAACAGCTCTTCTCAGGAAACTCCTCTGCATTCCAGAGGAACAGGAAAGAAAGTCCCGGCCAAAACAAACTTGACCCCATTGGTCCTGTGATACATCAATCATAGCAGACTCTCATTAACTTCATAACTGCTGGAATGCCTTGCCGAAAAACAAACACATAAGGCATTTCTAATAACCCAGATTGATTTTAACATTTCACAAAACACAATACCCTGACAATTCCCCTCCGAAATGTTCAAATCAATTCTCTACATACTTTAACACTCTACACATTTGATCAATCTCTCTTGAACTTCCACAGGATAATACATGTATACATACAGTCTTTTTCAATCACATGTAAATTGCTTTGATCACAATACATCAACATTTTTCTTGCATCTTTATTAACCCAATCAATGCTAGAACCATAACCCAATACACTGATGCTTCACTTCATTAATTAATAGTTTTCCCAACCTCTGAAAACTTAATTCATTGTGCCACATAGATTCATTTGATGCTGCCAGGCTATATTTGAACTCACTGCTGGCTTAACCATGGATTTCAATTTCTCTTAAAATCCAATTTCTTAAAACCAATTCATCTCATAATCATATTTTTCCATCACAATTATTCACAAAAATGATTTAACTCTCTCTGAACATATATAAATATTTCAATTTCCGTTCAGACTAATAAACAGGCACACTCTTTTTGCATCTCTGGCGCTTTGGCAACACATGTGCCAATTGACATGTTGGAGACCACTGATCATCTGATTCAATCTCGGTCTCAAGAAGAGATATATCGTCACTTTTTTCTGTCACCTGCTCCTCACTCTCAAGCTTAGGTGATTTTTTCCATTTACCCCCTCTCTTCTGACTCTTCTGGGGAGTCTGTACTTCCCCGTGTTTCACTGGAGTAACCATCTCCTCCTTAATGGTTTGTTGCATATCCTTTTCAACAACAGAACCCCCTCCACCTGAAGCTTTCTGTACCTCCGCTTCCTTGGTGGAATTGTTATGAAACAACATCTCTTTGTTCAAATGCAACCTGTCCCAGCCTTCATCCCTCTCAAAGTACGCCCTCTTTGAGAAAATAAGCCTCCCAAGACCACTGTGGAATTTAAGCTTGTCTTGGTAGTAGCCTAAGAATTGCATTCTCCTCCACTTAGGCTCTCCCTTTTTCCTCTGGTTGGCTGGAACTAATACATTAGCATTTTGACCATATACTTTTAAATATCCTAAATTTGGAGGTTTTTTGTACATCCTCCGAAATGGGATGTCATCCAATTCCTCATCCCATAACCTGTTTAAAATATAATTACTTGTGTGTGAACACTCTGGCCAATTCTTAGTTGAGCTTTTTGGAATCTCTAATTAAACACTCATTCATGTGAAGAATTTGCTTCATCCTATTTTGAGCCACACCTTCTTCATTTGGCTTATATGATTTTACATTTTTAAATCCTATATTCCTTTCACTCAACATTTTCTTCATTTCTTCATTACACACATTAATTCCTTTGTCAAAAACTATTTGACCTACATGCTGTTCATAGACCCTTTGAACCATGCCTATCCAATTAGACACCTTTACAACAGCTTCCTTCAAATCTTTAAGGAAGTATATAAAACCAAATCTTGTGTGTCTATCAACTAACAGTAAACAAAATTGAGAACCTCCCTGGTTTTTTTACATCAGATTCTGTCACATGCAGATGGACTATTTCAAACATTTCCTTGGCCTTAATTCCAGATCTTTTAGGGTGCTCATTTGATTTAATTCCCATCTCTGAACAAACTGCACAGTCTAATAAATTTTCACATTTCTCACACTCAAAATCTGTGCATATTTCTAAAGTCTTTCTGAGCACCTCTACATGTGCATGACCCATCGCTCTGTGAAGATGATGGATACACCTGTCATGCATTATCTTCTGTTTCACCCAATGGACTTGTGCGCCATCTGGAAAGTTATTTTTGTCAAACATCATATACATTTTGTTTCTTTTTACACCTTTTGCCACTACTCGTCCATCTCTCTGAATATAGCAATAGATTCCGCTAAAAACTACTCTATATCCGTTCTCTGTTAAGGTAGCCACACTTAACAAATTAGAACTTAATTCTGGGATGTAAAGCACATTTTCCCAATCCACATTCAAGCAAGGGATGAACACAGTGCCACATTTGTTGAACTTCCTCTCAGTTCCATCAGCCAAAGTCACTGCTGTTCCAGACACATCCCTTCTGTTTTTCAAAAGTTTAATATTTGTAACAACATGGTGTGTACAACCTGAGTCCAAATACCACTTGTTCTTTTCGGTGATCCTTCCATTCACCGCAGCCATAAACACCTGGGGCTTAGTTGTTGTTGACAAATTCTTAGCCCCTCTGTTCCCACGAGAACTTCTTGCCTTGTTGTTTGGGCAACTCCTGGCAAAATGCCCCGGCTTGTTGCAGACAAAACAACGCCGTGTTTTGACCTGATGTACTGCAACCTCCTCACGATTCCCAGGAACATCATCTGGACCAAAGCCAGCCACTTGCGCCCCCTCCTGGTCGCACTGCGCCATCGTCTGCTTCTGGGCTCGTTCAAAAGATCTTTGGTCCACTTCTTCTAAGATTTTTCCACATACTAAATCCAAAGTTAAATCCTGGACTCTCACATTCTGAAAAGAATGTACCAGAAAGTCCCAATCCTCAGACAAGCTGCACAGCACCAGATAACACTTCTGTGCTTCTGAATATTGTAGGCCTCTTTCCTCAGCTCCAATCAATAATTGCTTTAGATTGTCCAAATGCTTTCTGACATCCTGGCCCTGAACAAGCTTTGCTGAAAACAGCCTCTTAGTCCAAATCATCTGAGACATGCAAGTCTCCCTCTGATGGACATCTATCAAAGCTTGCCAAATCTCCTCAGGAGTGTCCTTATTCCTCACATGGACAAGTTGGTTTGGTTGCAGGCACAGTATCAAATATGCTTTGGCTTTCCTCCTGTGCTCAGCATTTTGGTCTGATCCATTGAGTGTATTTTGCAAATCCTCTGTTGCCAGCAAAGACCGCATCATTACTGACCACGAAGCATAATTATCGTCAGACAGCTTTTCCATGCTGGAAATGAAGCTCTGTCCAGCCATCTCTGCCATCATGGATCAACAACACCCCAAGCTCCCGGTGAATCAGCTGCCTCCATGACCCTCGGTCCCCGAGATTAAGCCGTACTGCCACTTACTCAAGTGCAGACTCAGGCAGTCACAACCTTCCTCTTGCATCTTCACTGGAGCTCTCTTTCGGGTCCCCTCCATCTCTGGATTCCCTCTCACGGCCGCACAGTTGCTGAAAGCTCACCAGCCATCAACATCTCCATCTACTGCGCAGCGGAAGCGTGCTGGGCCCATAACCCAGTGTCAGCGGGGATGATGGGTAGCAGAGTGAAATCCAAAAATTCACCATCCTCCAGACTGTCTCCCGTGTGGAAAAACAGCACTGGACAAACACACTCCAGCAGATGAGGGTTCGGTTGGAAATCCAACGGCAATCAATCTTTTATTTACATTTCTATATACAAACAGAGCAAATCAGTCCATCCTCCATGAGTGCTAGCCGAAGCGACTCATGCACACACAGCACACTGCTCAACTGTCTTCTCCGCTCAGGAAACTCCTCTGCATTCCACAGGAACAGGAAAGGAAGTCCCGGTCAAAACAAACTTGACCCCATTGGTCCTGTGATACATCAATCATAGCAGACTCTCATTAACTCCATAACTGCTGAAAAACTAACACATAAGGCATTTCTAATAACCCAGATTGATTTTAACATTTCACAATACACAATACCCTGACAGAAATCGCATTCAGTGCACCTCCAACAGATCACCATCCAGCCTCTGCTTAAAAGCCTCCAAAGAAGGAGCCTCCACCACAGTCCAGGGGAGAGAATTCCACTGCCAAACAGCTCTCACGGTGAGGAAGTTCTTCCTAATGTTCAGGTGAAATCTCCTTTCCTGTAGTTTAAAGCCATTGTTCCGTGTCCTGACTTTGTGTAGTTTTTGTTTGTTAAGCAATTACCCCAGTTTGACTGTTCTGTAAACTCTTGTATGTTATTCACTTAACAGCTGTGGTTCCATGGACTGTAATAAAGTTATGTATGTAGTCTCCAGGGCAGCAGAAAACAAGCTTCCACCTAACTGTAGTTTTGTCTAGCCCACATTTGTCTAGTTTGTTTGCCAGAAGGTCTTGGGGGACCTTGTCGAAGGCCTTACTGAAATCCAGGTATGCTACATCCACGGCATTCCCTGTATCGACCCAGCTTGTAACTATCGAAAAAAGAGATCAGATTAGTCTGGCAGTACTTGTTTGTGGTAAATCCGTATTGACTGTTAGCAATGACTGCATTTGTTTCTAAGCATTTGCAGACCACTTCCTTAGCGATCTTTTCCAGAATCTTGTCTGGTATCGATGTGAGGCTGACCGGACAGTAATTGTTTGGACTGTCCTTTTTCCCCTTCTTGAAGATAGGGACCACATTTGCCCTCCTTCAATCTGCTGGGACTTCTCGCATTCTCCAAGAACTCTCAAAGATGATTGCCAGTGGTTCTGAAATAACTTCCGCTAGTTCCTTCAATACTCTTGGATGTAGTTGATCTGGCCCTGGGGACTTGAATTTGATTAGAGCGGCCAGGTATTCCTGGACGACTTGTTTCCCTATTTGGGGTTGGATTTCCCCTAATCCTTCGCCCACTCCATGTTGCTGAGGTTGAGGATGGCTTTCTTTTTGCGAGAAGACTGAGGCAAAGAAGGCATGAAATAGTTCTGCCTTTTCCCTATTGTCTGTCACCATCACCCCATCTTCTCCTCGCAGAAGCCCTATCACCTCCTTGTTCTTCCTTTTTCTACCGACATAAGCAAAAAAGCCTTTTTTGTTGTTTTTAATGTCTCTGGCAAGCCTGAGCTCGTTTTGCGCTTTAGCCTTATGAACCTTTTCCCTACAGGAATTGGCAGTTCATTTGAATTCTTCTTTGGTGATTTCTTCCCTTTTCCACTTCTTGTGCATATCTCTTTTGAGTCTTAGCCCGGTTAAAAGTTCTTTGAATTTTAAAACCTGGACTTTCTTCAATGAGAAAGTGTGGAGGGAAGTGATGGAGAAGGGACATTAAAGGCTGGGAAGGTGAGGCAAGGGGTAAGGAACTGGCACTGGGATAGCAGTGGCAGCAGAAGGACTGGGGTGAGGAAGTGGCGTTAGTTAAGCAGTAGCTACAAATGACAGTTTAACCTGAAAAAGTGAGAGCTGCAAAAATGTGGAGGGCTGACTATAGTTGTTTCTGAATCATGTTCAAAACATTCACTTGTCTATGAATTATAGTCTAGACTAGATGTAATTTCCAGTCCGGCTTCCGTGCGGGGCATGGGACAGAGACTGTATTGGTTTCCATCACGGATCATCTCCGATGCCAGCTTGACCAGGGCGGGTCAGTGCTGATTGTGTTATTGGATCTCACAGCAGCATTTGACACAGTCGATCACAATCTTCTGACCCACCGTCTTGCCGTTGCTGGAGTTAGGGGGACAGCTTTAAATTGGCTGGCCTCCTTTCTTCACAACCGTGGACAGCGAGTGGAGAGGGGAGGCCTGGTCTCCGAGAGGTCCCCTCTACATTGTGGGGTTCCTCAGGGGGCCATTCTCTCCCCTCTGTTGTTTAACATCTATATGCGACCACTTGCTCAGCTGGCCCGAGATTTCGGGCTCGAGTGTTATCAATACGCTGACGACACTCAGCTTGTGTTAAAGATGGAAGGCCGACCGGAGTCTTACCCGACAGTTTTCATCAGTGCCTCAAGGCCATTATTGGATGGTTGTGTTCCAGTAGGTTGAGGGTGAATCCAGCAAAGACGGAGATCCTATGGCTGGGCCGACCGGGCAGTGGGGATATCCAGTTGCCAACCCTGGATGGCGAAGTGCTACGCCCGTCTCTACTGGTAAAGAGTCTGGGAGTCCTCTTGGACCCTTCATTGACGATGGAGGCCCAGGTCTCCACCGTTAGCAAAACTGCCTTTTTTCATCTTCGGCAGGCTAGACGGCTAGCCCCCTATCTGTCTAGGGACAACCTGGCTACGGTGATCCAGGCTACAGTCATCTCGAGACTGGATTACTGTAACGCCCTTTACATTGGCCTTCCTGTGTCGGTGATCCGGAAGCTCAAATTGGTGCAAAATGCAGCTGCCCGGCTCCTTGCGGGAGTCCCGATAAGATGCCACATAACACCAATCTTACGGCAGCTGCACTGGTTACCAATTGAGCACCGGATCACTTTCAAAGTGATGGTGCTTACCTTCAAGGCCTTACATGGTCTAGGGCCGATGTACCCGAGGGACCGCCTCACTCCCTACAAACCCCAGAGATCCCTCCGTTCTGAGGACCAAGACCTATTGGAAGTCCCCAGTTTTAAGACTTTGTATCTAACAACAACTAGATGCAGAGCCTTTTCAGTAGTGGCGGCATCTCTTTGGAACACCTTGCCACCTGAAGTTCGTGCCTTGCAGGACTTGTCGGCTTTCCGCAGGGCATGTAAGACACATCTGTTTCAACAGGCTTTTGAGTTTTGCTGTTGATGTTTTAAAAGGTGCTTTTAGGATGTTTTTTTTAAAAAAGATGTTTTTTTAAAGATGTTTTAAAGATGTTTTTTAAATTGTTGATTTTAGCCGGTTCTTGTAAGCCGCTCCGAGCCCTAGGGGAGTGGCAGCATATAAGTTTGAATAATAATAATAATAATAATTATTATTATTATTATTATTATTATTATTATTATTTCTGGATAGCTGACTGTTTAGGTCCACTGTTTTAAGTTAGGTAATGTACTTCTATAGATAGCATGGGTTAGTACTTAATGTTACTAACAAATGAAAATTGTTTAGGTTTCAAACATCACATAACCTTTGTTTTACCTGGATTAAGCTTCAATTTGTTATCTCTCATCCAACCCAAAGCAAATCCTAGAAACTCATAAAGTGCCCCAGATATAAAAGGTAGCTTCTCTAGAAACCATTAAACGGCGTGAAATTTGAGATCAAATAGATTTTTAGAATGCAGCATGAATTACATCAAGGGAACGGTAGTATGGGACCTTGTTATTATGGTTATATAGAATTCCTGATATACTTCATAATTCTTGAGAAGCAAAAACAAGCAGGCAGTATAAGAAAAGGTAAAAAGTTTTTGCTGTGTATCATTGTTTGTTGAAGTTGGCTAGTTAGATATGTTTCTGTAAGGAAATGACCTTTGATACAGTACACGTTTTCTCCAAGTCAAGGGAGTGGGTATCCTGTTACATCATAAGTTGCTACAATCTTAATACTGATAAGTAGGCCTAGTTACCAGAGTGCTGACTTTATATTCTGTGTGTGAAAGAATGGAGCAAGAATCTTCTTTGTTGAGTAAAATCAGTGGTGCTGCTTGTAATATTCTTGAAAAAGCAGGTAACCTTCAGGTTACTCTAATAACAGAGCCTACTATAGAAGAAAGCAGTATTAGTGGTACTACTACCCAATCATTTGAGGAAGAACTTGCCGGTACTTTGTGAGTATTACTATTGATAGTATATTTGGTATGTCTATATATTCTACTTCTTTTTCTTTTTTGCAACAGCTACTCATTGAGCTGAGATGCATTATGTTGTGAATAGTATGCATCAGAGATGAAGAAGCTTTGAAATTGACTTCAGGCCTAATATAGAGCATATTTTAGTAACCTAATTGATATGACTGGAGTGGGGGTAGGCCACATGGGGCCCTTTAAGTATTCTTACAGTTTATTTTCACCTTGCTTACAATTGGTTACCAAAGAGAGCTGAGAAGAGTTATCATTATGCAACATCTGGAAAGCCATAAATTCCTATCCCAATATACATGTTAACTAACCTGAGATTTACTGTAGTATTGTGCATTATCTTGTGTGTTGAAAATAACTTCTTATTTAGTAGAGCATATAATCAAGCTGCTTATAGCTGTATTGACTTGTGAGTTGAAATATTGCTTAGTGTAGTCTAGATTAATTTCCATTTTTTTGTGAAGACAAGTTCTTATGTTGGAAGTAAAAAAATAATTTTCCTTGAAACAGTTTTGCTATATTTTTACTTCTGTGTGGTGCCACTTCAATTCTCATATAGTAAGGGGTTTAAAAAGCCACACGTTTTAGGATTTGAATTTTGTGTTGTCGAAGGCTTTCATGGCCGGGATCACAGGGTTGTATGTTTTCCAGGCTGTATGGCCATGTTCCAGAAGTATTCTCTCCTGATGTTTTGCCCACATCTATGGCAGGCATCCTCAGAGGGACTGTTGAGAAGAGTACTATCCTGATGGGCACAGTCAGTCTCAGCTTTTCTGAATTCTTCTCTGATTAAGACTCTGTTGCGATATGCATGATGGGTAGAGGCACTTTTGGGATGTGTAGGCAGATCATACTATCCACATACTATCTTTACATTCCACAGATATATAAACCCCATTGCCTAGTTTCCAACAGACCTCACAACCTCTGAGGATGCCTGCCATAGATGTCAGGAGAAAATACTTCTGGAACATGGCCATACAGCCTGGAAAACATACAACAACCCTGATTTGAATTTTGTTTCATTGCATGTTTCTTTCTTCCTGGCAAACAAAATATTTATGAAGAACCAAATGTAATTCAAATATGAATCTAAACAAAATGCGTACCCAAGAATGTGTATCTTTTATTGATATGAGATATGAGAGTTTGAGGTGATTTTGGGAGGTGTGTGGAATATTATAAGAGAAAGAGAAGAGGGGGTAAATAACTCCCAAAACTAATAAATAACAAACTAACAGTCAGAAGATAAGTACAATTAAGGTAAAGGTTTCCCCTGACGTTAAGTCCAGTCATGTCTGACTCTGGGGGTTAGTGCTCATCTCCATTTCTAAGCTGAAGAGCCGGCATTGTCTGTAGACACCTCCAAGGTCATGTGGCCGGCATGACTGCATGGAGCATTGTTACCTTCCCGCCAGAGCGGTACCTATTGATCTACTCACATTGGCATGTTTTCGAACTGCTAGGTTGGCAGAAGCTGGAGGAGCAGCGGGTGCTCACTCCGCTCCCGGAATTTGAACCTGGGACCTTTCAGTCTGCAAGTTCAGCAGCTCAGTGCTTTAACACACTTCGCCACCGGAGCTCCATATAAGTACAATTATATATGCATATATTTTAAATAGGTGTATAAAGTCAGTTTCCATTAATAGTTTTTAATTTTCCTCCAATGAAAAGATACATGCCCACCAACTTTCACATCTATTACTCTTTTAGAGTTGCCAGAATGTATATGTGTATTTGTTATATATGAATAATTGATAGTTTGTCTAGTTAATGTCACCAAGTGTTCATAACCTTAAAATGTATGTAACCTTTTTGTGTAAATATTACGTAATCCCTTGTCTGGAAACATGCTAACTTAACACATTGTGACTTTTTATATACAGTTTTGTATACAATTTAATCTCTATCAGACCTTTTCCTTTGGAGAAATAACAGCACTATGGAAAGCTGTGCAATAATGAGGCATATTGGGACCCTTCTGAACAACCCTTCCTCATTAAATCATTGCAAGATTGTGATACAATTTATGTTATAGTTTTTTTTCTTTCTTTCATAGAAATGAAGATCTGAAGCAAATGTTGGAAAGCAATAAAGATTCTGCCAAATTGGATGCGATGAAGAGAGTTGTTGGGGTATGTTTTTTCTGTAAGATTAGGAACGTTGACTGTGTTACAACTTTATATTAAGTTGCCAGGTTTTGTTTTAAAGTGTTACATTTTAAAAGGTAGTTATTGACTTAAGTAATAAGAGTATGTTTGATTATTCTTGTCAGTGTTAATTTATTCAAGAAAGTAACAAATGTTTATTTTGTTGATGTGGTTTAATTCACATAATGAATTGTATTAGTTCAGAGATGCATGAGTGGATATGCACTTGTATAGCTTGAGGATCTTTGTTTTGGACATCGTGAATATCATGCTAATTGCACTTCTGAAGTTATTTGAAATGTCCCCCCCCCCCCCAAATACTTTGTATACTACAGATTCTAATGTCACAATAGTTTTTATTTGACCATAAACTGGAATCAAGAATTAGTTTAGCACACCCAAAGAATCCCAGAATATCAGATCTCAACTTCAGTCCAGTTGTATGATACACCATTTCTGAAATTCCTCTTGAATTATAAAAGTAATTTTCTGTGTAGCGTGAAGTTCTGTTCTTCAAGAAAAGTGAACCCCAGATAGCATTTCTCATAAGAATTGGGATGGAAGATTTTGCAGTGCTTACTTTACATAGAAATTTTTCCATTAAAAAAGCCTCCACTGTTTTATAAAATTTACTTGTAATGAATGGATGTTTTGCTGTTCTCTTTGCCTGCAAAAAGAGAACTTTCAGTAAAATGTGTGAATAGTTCTGAATCAGTGGAAATGACTGCAGATTCTTCTTGTTTCAGTTTACTTACTTACAGGGTACTGGGATGTTTAAAAGTTATATGTAGTAAAGTTAAGTGAGATAAACTATATGCTATATTAGCTGTCAATGCTATACTTAGTGAAAACATTATTTTTTTGTGGAAAATCTGTTTCACTGTGTATGAGAGCCAGCATGGTTTAATAGTTTGAGCATTGGACTAACACTCTGTGAAACCCGAATTTGAATCCTTGCTCAGTCACTGAAACCCATTGAGTAACCTTTGACAAATCACATTCTCAGCAATGTCCCCCCCCCCCCCCCCCCGCCCTAACAAATTGTGCCAAGAAACATTCTGATAGGTTTGCCTTGGGGTTATGATGAGTCAGAAGTGATTTGAAGAAACATAGCAGCAGTAGTATCAACAATAACAATATCACTGTTTTAGTTTCAGATTTATTAAAACTTAATCATGCAAATCATTATTATTTTATAAGGATATAGCACTGCAATGTAAGGCTTTTTATCACAATCTCGCAGAGTTCCCAGCATATTAAAAAACAAAAGAGCTGTAAGGCGAGGAATCCAATATTGCACTCCATGTGTATTCTTAGATGAGGCCATGTTTTTAGAAGGTGACTTCCATATTCCTGATTAGTTTACCTTCATTTTCTGCGGCAGATGTATCATTGTGGAATATTCCAAATTCTAAGAGGTTTTAGCTATTCTTTGTTTCTTCTTTTGAAAGGAACCTTTGTTACCTTTCTGTAATTGCTTTTGCTTTTGTTTGCATTTTTATCTTACTGTGCATTTTTGACAATCACTTCAAGGGTTGATGTCTCTGGATGCAACTTTGCAGCTTTCTCCACATTCCCTAATGACATGGGATTTGTAGAGCCCATTCAGAAAGTACACTGAGTGTGGGATTAAAATTTATACCATCAGGTGGATACAGTATTTATTTTGTTAGGGTGCTATGGCACAAGTGCATACTCATTCCTTTGAGTAAGACATAAAGAACAGGCCCTTTTGTCCCAGATATTGCTATTTGTGAGTAACTTTCACGTTTTCTTGGAGTGTGGGGCCAGGCTCCTCCCTTGTGCTTCAAAGGCAGGACCTCAACTTGTAATCAGCCTTACCACCCTAAGAGGGAGGGCTACTCCCATCTTCCCAGTTGTCACGACCCAGGCTACAGGGCACCAATAACCATACGCAGAGGCCAAATTCTATCTAATATCTTTATTAAGGAAATATATAAGGTTAATAAAAGCAAATGTAAAAGTTAGTCCAGAAGCAGACCTTTCAGGAAAGGTCAAAATTAGTCCAAAGAAACAATGTCCAATATGAAATATTAAGGTCCAAAGTTGTAATCCAATAACCGAAACACTCACTTTGCCAGGCAAAGTGAGGGGAGATGACAAGGTCCTTTAGTCCATGAATTTGAGCAAGGCTAGAAAATAACTTGATACTTGAAACAAGGCTTGAATCGTGGAACAAGGTAACGAGGAACAAGAACAAGGTCCGTGGAATAACTTGGTAAAATCCGTGAAACAAGGCAAGGTTTAGTCCTGGGAAACAAGGCAAGGTCCGTAGGTAAACAAAGGCTGGGAAACAGGAGCGAGGGCTGGAAACAAGGACAAGGCTTGAGCAGGAACGAGGCTTGAAGCGGAGCGCGCTGTTCAGACACAACTCGCTCCGGAGGCTGACGAATTGACTCCGCAAAGTTACTCCGCGGGTAAAACACCTATATAGAGTCTAACTTTCCCGCCGAGAGCAGTTCTCTGGGAACCAGAAACGAAAGCTAATCTCTGAGGCCAGATGTTTGACTCCTTAAAGATTCTCATGGAAAGCAGGCTTAATTGGCTGAATTCTTAGCAATTATTCTAGCACTCCTGCGCGAGGCCGCTTCCAAACCTCTCTGTTGTTTACAGAACTCATGGCGAGAAAACACAGGAGAAGTAGCCTCAGTGTTTGTTTGACATACTTCTGGAACATAACCCTCTTGCAGGTGCAAGGTTCCCAGATCTGGCTGGGAAGAATCTGTCTGGGAAGAATCCAGTTCTGACTGGGAAGGTAAAAAACCCAAGTTTTCTTCTTCATCAGGCATCACAATGTCATGAGCAGGACTACAAGGCCCATGGGTCATCACACTATCCCCCTCCTCAAGCCCCCTCCCAAACTGGGACTCTCTCCCCGAGGCGCGAGGTCGTGGCTTGGCGGGATAGGTCTGATGAAAGCGACGGGTTAGATCAGGAGCATGGACTGTGGAGGCGTCTTCCCAAGAGCGTTCCTCAGGGCCAAAACCCACCCAGTCAATGAGATATTGCAGGCGGCGGCGGTGAAAGCGAGAATCCAAAATGTCCTGAACCTCGAACTCGTCCTCCCCATCCACCAAAATAGGGACGGGGGCCGGCCGGTCTACATCTGGCCGCACACCATCCGCCGGAAGGAGCAGGGAGCGGTGAAACACTGGGTGAATGCGCATTGAACGCGGAAGTTGGAGTTTGAAAGTCACGGGGTTTAATTGCGCCACCACTGGATAGGGACCAATGAAACGGGCATCTAACTTCCGGCAAGGGCGATGGGAGGGCAAAAAGCGAGTGGACAGAAAAACCCGATCTCCTACCTTGATTTCGGGGCCCGGCTGGCGATGTTTGTCCGCGTGACGTTTATAGTCTTCCTTGGCTTGTTACAGTTGCTGGAGCAAAAGTTGTTGTACCGCTGTGAGTTCCTGCAGCCATTCTTCTGCTGCGGGAACTTCTGAAGTTTCAATGACAGGGGGAAAGAAACGTGGATGGAAGCCGTAGTTTGCAAAGAACGGCGTTTCTTTTGTAGAAGCCTGGACTCCATTGTTGTAGGCAAACTCCGACAGTGGTAACAGAGAAGCCCAATTGTCCTGTTGGTAGTTTACATAACAGCGAAGGTACTGTTCCAAAGTGGCATTGGTGCGCTCCGTTTGCCCATCCGTTTGGGGATGATGAGCTGAAGATAAACGAGAGTCTATGCCCAATAGTTTTTGTAGTGCCTTCCAGAAACGAGAAGTGAATTGGGATCCACGGTCTGTGACCAAACTCTTGGGCAATCCATGTAGTCTGAAAACATGTTGGAGGAATAAATCTGCAGTCTCTTGGGCTGTGGGAAGGCCTTCACAGGGAATGAAATGGGCTAACTTGGTGAAAAGGTCCACCACCACTAGGATCGTGGTGAATCCACAGGAAGGTGGTAAGTCAGTGATAAAATCCGCAGAAATTATTTCCCATGGGCGGGATGGGTTAGGAAGGGGGTGTAGAAGCCCTGAGGGCTTCTCCCTTCTAACCTTGGAGCGCTGGCATACCGGGCAGGTGTTGACATATTTTTCCACATCTTTGCGGATCTTGGGCCACCAGAAATCTCTTAGGATCAAATGCATGGTTTTAAATAGTCCGAAATGCCCTGCTGGTTTGCAGTCATGACACAGACGAAGTGCTTTTTCCCTGCCCGGTCCGGGTGGGATATAAACATGATTTCTATAGCAAAGCAGTCCATCTTTAAGCGAAAAGGGAAAATGCAGACCTTGACGAAGTTGGTCCTGCGCCCAGGCATCTGCTTGCTGACTAGCCCTGATTTCTTGAGCACAGATGGGTCCTGGAGTAGAGGGAGTTGAATCAATGGGAGTGGATTTGGTGTTCCCCACTGTGAGCGTGGCAAAGTTCTCGGGTTGTAGTAGTTGGGATTCAAAGGTCTCCTTGCGTCCTGCAGCGTATTCCGGTTTACGTGACAGGGCGTCTGCTTGCTTGGTTTGGGCTGGGGTCACATAATGAATCTGGAAGTTGAAACGTTCAAAGAATAAAGCCCAACGTTGCTGCCTCTGATTTAGCTTGCGGGCAGTTCTTAGATGTTCTAGATTCCGATGATCAGTGTGGACTTCAATGGGAAATTTGGCCCCTTCTAGCCAATGTCTCCAAGTTTCAAAAGCTGCCTTTATGGCTAATAGTTCTTTTTCCCAAATGGTGTAGTTCCTCTCTGGTGCGGTAAGTTGACGAGAATAATAGGCACAAGGATGAAGGTGATCTCCCACCGGTTGTAGGAGCACAGCCCCAATTGCCACATCAGAGGCGTCCGCTTGCACCACAAAAAGGGTTTCAGGATCTGGATGCTGAAGGATTGGCTGGGATGTGAATAATTTCTTTAGTTGCTGGAACCCTTTCTCTGCTTGATCAGTCCAGCGGAAGGGCTGTTTCCCACGGATGCAGCTGGTGATTGGGTCAGACCAGCGGGCAAAATCTGGAATGAACTTGCGGTAATAGTTCGCGAACCCCAAGAATCGCTGCACCTCTTTCTTGTTGGTTGGCGCCCGCCATTCCAATACTGCTGAAACTTTTGCCGGGTCCATGGAGAGCCCTAGAGGCGAGATGCGGTACCCCAGGAAATCTACCTCTTGTAGATCAAAAGCGCATTTTTCCAGCTTGGCATAAAGTCCATGATCCCGCAATCGTTGTAACACCATTTTAACGTGGTTCTCATGTTCTGATTGTGATCTAGAAAACACCAAAAAATCGTCCAGGTAGATGATCAAGAACCGATCTAGATAGTCCTGAAAAATGTCATTGACAAAATGCTGGAACGTTGCGGGAGCTCCGCATAATCCATAATTCATAACTCGGGACTCGAATAATCCGAATTTAGTCTGGAAGGCGGTCTTCCACTCGTCCCCTTCTCTGATGCGAACTAGATTATAAGCCCCCCGTAGGTCCAGCTTGGTGTAGACCTTGGCTCCTCGAAGTCGGTCTAGTAGATCCGAGATTAAGGGCAGGGGATAGCTGTTCCGCTTAGTGATATTGTTTAATGCTCTGTAGTCCACCACCAAGCGTAATTCCCCTGACTTCTTCTTCACAAACATCACTGGGGAGGCGGCTGGGGATTGAGAGGGTCTGATGAATCCCTTGCGAAGGTTTGTCTCTATGAATTCCCTGAGAGCTTCTTGCTCTGGTTCAGTCAGGGAGTAGAGATGCCCTCGCGGGATCGGGGCCCCCTCCACCAAGTCAATGGCACAGTCATAAGGCCTATGTGGGGGTAATTTTTCGGCTTCTTTTTCATTGAATACATCCCAATACTCGGAGTACTTCTTTGGCAAGGTGATAATGGGCTCGGTGTCTGTGGCATGGCAGACCTTGGCTACGAGGCAATGGTTTTGGCAGTACTTTGAAGCAAACTGCAGTTCTCTGTTGGACCAGGAGATGCTTGGGTCGTGAAGTGTCAGCCATGGAATCCCCAAAATCACAGGGAAATGGGGAACCTCAGTAACAAAGAAGGAAATCTCTTCCATATGTTCCCTTATCCACATCCTGGTGGGTTCCGACCACTGGCTTACGGGACCCGTCTTGAGAGGACGGCCATCGATGGCTTGCACCACACGGGCATTCTTGAAGTCATGATATTGTAATCCCAGAGAGTCGGCATACTCTCTATCAATGAAATTGTTGGTAGCTCCTGAGTCTATCATGGCGTGGATCATGACGGGTCCCTTTTTTGCTGACCATAAGGTGACCACTAGAAGGAACAGGACCCCGGTTGGCGGCTCTTGAATGGGTTTCTTGACCGGGTTGGCGAGCCTCTCTACGCCCGGTCGTTGGCTTCCCCCGCCGGCTGTGTGCCAGCCGCCTCAGACGCCTTCGTCTCCGTGGAGGACGCCGCCGCAAGACGGGCGGCGGGCTTCCCTTTGGCTGGGCACTCTCTGGCGAAGTGGCCCCCATTTCCGCAATACCAACAGAGATTTAGGCGTTGGCGGCGGGCCTTCTCGGTGGCATCTAATCTGGGACGCACATTGCCCAACTGCATCGGCACCTCCTCGCTCCCTCTGGGGTATGGGAATGGTGGTGGGGGTCTCCACACTGGACGCGGCTGAACGCTGGCGGGAGCGGGGGGTTTTGCCCCAGCTCTACCGCTCTGGCCTCGTACCCACTGTTTCCTGTTGGCAATCATGACTTCAGCCCGTAAACATTGATCGATGAGTGCTTCAAGCGTTTGGGGAGGATCCACCTTGGAGATTTCCTCCAGCATTTCAATGTTGAGACCCTCCCGAAATTGTCCTCTGAGGGCAACATCGTTCCAGCCGGTGTTGTGGGCCAGCACTCGGAACTCGGCTATGTACTGAGACATGGGTCTGTCTCCTTGGAAGAGGCGGCGGAGTTTGTGACCGGCTGCCTCCAAATTGTCCTCGATTCCCCAAGTCTCCTTAAGGTGGTCCAAGAAGCGTTGCGCTGATCTTAGGTGTGGAGAGGCTTGGTCGAACAGTGCCGTCGCCCAGTTGGCCGCTGGCCCGTCTAGGAGACTGTAAACCCACGCCACCTTGATGTCTTCTTGGGGAAACTCGGCAGCACGGGCCTCTAGATAAGCTTGGCATTGGCGACGGAAAACATGAACCTTAGAAGCTTCTCCAGTAAACTTGGTTGGCAACGCCATGGCCGGAAGACGGATTCCGCGTTCCTTCAAACCCTTTATTTCCCCATCCTGTGCATTGAGCTTATCACGGATTCGGTCCACCTCATCCTTGTCGATGGTGTAGGTAAGCGGCTGCCCACCCGGCACGGTTCCGGTAGACATTCTGGCCTTGGTTAATTGGTGCTTATGGGTGGCGGAGTCAAACTGTCACGACCCAGGCTACAGGGCACCAATAACCATACGCAGAGGCCAAATTCTATCTAATATCTTTATTAAGGAAATATATAAGGTTAATAAAAGCAAATGTAAAAGTTAGTCCAGAAGCAGACCTTTCAGGAAAGGTCAAAATTAGTCCAAAGAAACAATGTCCAATATGAAATATTAAGGTCCAAAGTTGTAATCCAATAACCGAAACACTCACTTTGCCAGGCAAAGTGAGGGGAGATGACAAGGTCCTTTAGTCCATGAATTTGAGCAAGGCTAGAAAATAACTTGATACTTGAAACAAGGCTTGAATCGTGGAACAAGGTAACGAGGAACAAGAACAAGGTCCGTGGAATAACTTGGTAAAATCCGTGAAACAAGGCAAGGTTTAGTCCTGGGAAACAAGGCAAGGTCCGTAGGTAAACAAAGGCTGGGAAACAGGAGCGAGGGCTGGAAACAAGGACAAGGCTTGAGCAGGAACGAGGCTTGAAGCGGAGCGCGCTGTTCAGACACAACTCGCTCCGGAGGCTGACGAATTGACTCCGCAAAGTTACTCCGCGGGTAAAACACCTATATAGAGTCTAACTTTCCCGCCGAGAGCAGTTCTCTGGGAACCAGAAACGAAAGCTAATCTCTGAGGCCAGATGTTTGACTCCTTAAAGATTCTCATGGAAAGCAGGCTTAATTGGCTGAATTCTTAGCAATTATTCTAGCACTCCTGCGCGAGGCCGCTTCCAAACCTCTCTGTTGTTTACAAAACTCATGGCGAGAAAACACAGGAGAAGTAGCCTCAGTGTTTGTTTGACATACTTCTGGAACATAACCCTCTTGCAGGTGCAAGGTTCCCAGATCTGGCTGGGAAGAATCTGTCTGGGAAGAATCCAGTTCTGACTGGGAAGGTAAAAAACCCAAGTTTTCTTCTTCATCAGGCATCACAATGTCATGAGCAGGACTACAAGGCCCATGGGTCATCACACCAGTTCCATCTTGCCATGGCTGCAGAAAGGGCTTTAGCACTCATAGAATCATAGAATCATAGAATAGTAGAGTTGGAAGAGACCACATGGGCCATCTAGTCCAACCCCCTGCTAAGAAGCAGGAAATCGCATTCAAAGCACCCCCGACAGATGGCCATCCAGCCTCTGCTTAAAAGCCTCCAAGAAAGGAGCCTCCACCACAGCCCCGGGGAGAGAGTTCCACTGTCGAACAGCTCTCACAGTGAGGAAGTTCTTCCTGATGTTCAGGTGGAATCTCCTTTCTTGTAGTTTGAAGCCATTGTTCCGTGTCCTAGTCTGCAGGGCAGCAGAAAACAAGCTTGCTCCCTCTTCCCTATGACTTCCCTTCACATATTTGTACATGGCTATCATGTCTCCTCTCAGCCTTCTCTTCTGCAGGCTAAACATGCCCAGCTCTTTAAGCCGCTCCTCATAGGGCTTGTTCTCCAGACCCTTAATCATTTTAGTCGCCCTCCTCTGGACGCTTTCCAGCTTGTCAACATCTCCCTTCAACTGTGGTGCCCAAAATTGGACACAGTATTCCAGGTGTGGTCTGACCAAGGCAGAATAGAGGGGGAGCATAACTTCCCTGGATCTAGACGCTATTCCCCTATTGATGCAGGCCAGAATCCCATTGGCTTTTTTAGCAGCCGCATCACATTGTTGGCTCATGTTTAACTTGTTGTCCACGAGGACTCCAAGGTCTTTTTCGCACACACTGCTGTCAAGCCAGGCGTCCCCCATTCTGTATCTTTGATTTCCATTTTTTCTGCCGAAGTGAAGTATCTTGCATTTGTCCCTGTTGAACTTCATTTTGTTAGTTTTGGCCCATCTCTCTAGTCTGTCAAGATTGTTTTGAATTCTGCTCCTGTCTTCTGGAGTGTTAGCTATCCCTCCCAGTTTTGTGTCGTCTGCAAACTTGATGATCGTGCCTTCTAACCCTTCGTCTAAGTCGTTAATAAAGATGTTGAACAGAACCGGGCCCAGGACGGAGCCCTGCGGCACTCCACTTGTCACTTCTTTCCATGATGAAGACGACGCATTGGCTCCAGCTAAATTAGGTGAAAGTTTTTGAGGGACTGTTGAGAAGTATTACCCTGATGGGGACAGTCAGTCTCAGCTTTTCTGAATTCTTCTCTGATGACTCTGTTGCGATATGCATGATGGGTAGAGGCACTTTTGGGATGTGTCTCTCTGAGGGCCTGGAGTTGAGTCTTATCAGATCTATAGGGGGGGATGAATGAGAGCTGCATGATACCCTGTGTGGGAAAGGCCACATAAGAGAGTTCACAGGTGAGCCAGCATTAGAGGCGAGTGCAGTGGATGCTCCTGCTTCAGTCTTACAGTCCATTATCTGCAAAAAACACATTCAGGTACATTGTTCAGTAGAACATTTATTTTAGATAAGGACAATAGAGCCAGTTCCTCTTCAGGGGATATTTTTGAGCTCTTATTCTCTGCTTTTCTTGGTCCCAAAGAAAAACAAGGATTGGAGAGCCATTCTGAACCTTCATGGGATCAATCACTTTGTAGTCAACTAGAAGTTCTGTATGCAAACTTTGAGATTGATTCTGTGAAGGAATGCAAGATGGGGAGCTCTTGGCCTTCCTCAGCTTCTAGAAGGCATATTTGCTAACATGGAGGACCGCTTCCAGTACAGGGTCTTATCTTTTGATATATTTGCTTCTTTGTGGGTATTTGCAAAGGTTTTGGTGGGCTTTGTGGCCCATCTTAGGTTGAGAGGGCTGTATGTTACACCATAGGGAACCAACAAAAAGACACTGTAACATAGTGTTGCCACTGAATTTGTTGAACGAAATTTGGTGGTGGATGACAATTTTTGACAAGAGCTGTACTGGTAGTATAGCTCCAGTGAGTCTCAGAGTTCACTGTGTCTTTCCAAGTTATGGAAATTATCCACATTGTCAAAGTATATATATTGTGGAATTACCTTTAGTATGCTAATCAAATTTATGAAGTGTATGATGCTGGCTTTCAAACCCACTTCTCAAAAGGGTTTGCTTTCTTGTTGCAGAAATGAAAAAGGAAATATAATTGCTTTTGTTCCAAGTGACCGTACGGCCCTGGGATATACACCCTTTCTTTCTACATAGACTAGAGTTGCCAGGCGAAATAATGGGCGAGGCTCTCTTGGCTTTAGTGATAGGGTGGAGGAGGGAATTTCAGGCAAATTTGCTTGCATGACAGGGAGCACTTACTGTAATTCCCTCTTCTACACAGAAGTCATGTCCCATATTTTACCTAGTAAAACTGGAGCTCCTGATGGCGCAATGAGTTAAAGCCTTGTGACGGCAGGACTACTGACGTGAAGTTGGATAGCTGACCTGAAGGTTGCTGGTTCGAATTCCTGGGGAGAGTGTGGATGAACTCCCTCTGTCAGCTCCAGCTCCATGCAGGGACATGAGAGAAGCCTCCCACATGGATGGTAAAACATCAAAAACATCCGGGCGTCCCCTGGGCAACGTCCTTGCAGATGGCCAATTCTCTCACACCAGAAGCGACTTGCAGTTTCTCAAGTCGCTCCTGACATGAAAAACAAACAAACTAGTAAACTTGCTATAGATCCAAACTAAACAACATCTCAAGGAATATCCAAATTTGTTATTCTTAACATGCCCTCTCTGTTTTTCCTCACCATGCTTTTTAGACTTCCTTGCCTGATGAAGAAATCACTGGGCTTTAAAAGCTAGTTTAATGTATTTTTGGCAGTGCATGTGTTTATGGCCAGCTTCCAGCCATTGCTTTAGTAAAGTTTTAGATCTTTATACGGGAACTCACTCTATTTTAAAAGTAGAGGCCTTGTTTTAATGTATTAATTTCTGTCTTCTGTCTTTCTGTAATGCAAATATGATACAAACTGATTGACTTCAGGCATCTTTTCTTGCCAGATTCTGAAAGAAAAGAATGAATTTTATGTCCACGATTTAAATAAACTACTAAAGAGAACACTTGGTGTAATAAGAGGTAATATAATAAGCACCAGGTTCAAGTAAAGATTCTGTACTCAATTTATAGCAGGTTGCTGTTTGCAAAGTGTAATCTATAAAACGTGGCTGTACAATAGCTGATGTGCCTTATTGTGAACTGCAACAGGTTAGCAAAGAAACTTATGTGCTCTTAATATCTGTTACCTCCCTCTGTACAGTATACAAGACTGAAGCTTATAACACATAGGCTGTAGAAACATCTAAATTGAAATGATATCTTAGTCTTTGAAAGACCCATTATGTTCTCTAGGGCTAATGAGCCATGAACAAAGGAGGATTTACACTGATCATTATGACTTAATGAGACAAAATACACTTTTAAAAGATCCTAAATACATATTTACATGGTACACTGCAGCTATTATGGTTGGTCAGTTAAATAATGCAATATATGTACATAGGTGAATTTCCATGATATATTTTACATTTTGTGATATTTCAAATATCCACTATTCTAATAAAAGGATGATGTTTCGTATATTAGATGTTCCTGATTTTTTTTCATATGTAGTAGTATTACATCTTACAGTCTAATTATGACTATTAGTGAGGAATTTGTGATATTGCTATTGAAATCTGCATAGCGGACTAGATATTTATAGCCTTATAAAGACTGAAAAAATTGACATGGGGGCTGATTGTGACATTTTAAACGGAAGATTAATTATTGTTCTGGTTTACTTTTTATGTATGCCCAGTGACAAGAAAATACTTCTGTAAATAAGTATCTGTAATTTAAAAGGCATTTCTTTGCAAAAAGTTGGACTTTAGGATTATCTTTAATGCTGTATAGCATATTCACAGTGGTTTTTGAAAGGGCATTCTAAATGTTGTTGTTGTGTTCTTTCAAGATGCTTCTGACTTATTTCCACCCTAAGGCAAACCTCTTACAGGATTTTCTGGGGCTGAGAGTGTGTGTCCATCCAAGGTTACCCAATGTGCATTTATGGCTGTGCAGAAAATCGAACCTTGATCTTCAGAGTCGAAATCCAAAGCTCAAACCACCATACCATTTTTAATGGCTTTAAATAATTTGAAAATCAAAAGGTTATAGGAATAGCATATACTCTGTAGTTGTTACACATGAAAAGAACATGTCACCATAAAAATATATTTCATTTTGTGTTTTAAGATGATTGCCAGAGGGAAAAATGCATCTGAATTGTTTCCGGCTGTAGTGAAGAATGTAGCAAGTAAAAATATTGAGGTATGATAATAAATATAATCATTATTTATAAGTACACATTTTAAAACTTCTGGATCTGTCCCATAAAATTACTTTTTCTTTTGAGTGCATTCCAGTTTTAATTCCAATTAAACACTCATAGAAATAATGAAGATGTAATTAAATATAAGGCTTTCTATAGTGAGGCATTCTTGAATTTTGTTGGTAAAAGGATTGCAATGAACCACATGCTAGTTGAAGTACTTCTGTTAATTATAATGAACTGAATTTATTTTCAATGCAGGGTTGCATCTGTGGAACTACATGATTATGAAAAAAAACCTACATGATTGTGTTTCTCAATATTCTCATAGTGATTTGTTAGGCCAATATTTATAACAGTCTGTAATGTTTCACTTGCTTCACGTTTCAGTGGATCGGTCTACTGCTTGTATTAATCCCAAGGAAAATCAAATGATTTGTATACTTTACCTTCACCTGGGTAGGAACTGTGTGTACCTTTGTCCTGATAAGTGAGTGCAGCACAGTGGTTTAAACCAACATTCTTTGTTCAGTGAGTGAATGGAGTCAGACTGCTCCATGCTCTGCTATGAAGGTGCCCAGAGTCCCATTTTTGGAAAGAAAGAGGAAGCATGATTTAAACTTAACCCAGAATCTTTCAGGCAGGTCATATCTACTGACCTGCCTGTGAAGATATTATTTTAAATGTTTTAATTGTATTAATGTATTTTATAATTCTATTGTAAAATATTTATTTTAATTGTATATTGTTTTAAGGCATCAAATAGTTGCCTATGTGTAAAGCTGCATTGAGTCCCCTCCGGGGTTGACGAAGGCGGGTTATAAATGTTGTAAATAAATAAATAAATAAATAAATACTGAGTATTAGCAATATAATAGTTTCATTTGTCTTAATACTTTGTTCTAGGGCATAATACAGTTGCTATTTAAATGGGAGACAGCATGTCTTTAAAGTTAGCTAGATAGCATTTTGGCAGTTGGAAAAATATGTGGCTGAGATTCAGGTCTTGTCCCATGTGAATGCAATGAATCTAGTTCTGTGAACTCGGGCAGCATAGTATTAGGGTGGGTATTTGAATATGTTCTTTCCATATGTGTCATGGGTAGTATTCCTGCTTAGAATTACCTTTAAAGTATAATTTCTATAGAGAGTATGTGGCCAAGACCGTAAAAGATTTCAAAAGATCTCCATGGTATATTTTTTTGTTACAAAGTCTTTTAAAAAATTCATTTTATAAGAGCACATTGCCCTGGGCTTTGTTACATGCCTTATATCAAAAAATGCAGAAAAGTGACCTAGTAAGCAATTGGTGGTGTAGAACAGAAATAATCAAAGGTTTAGTCAATAACTCATGAAGTTTGATATACTTGTATTGATAATCTAATTAAACAGATCTGCCTGTGTTCCTCAAGTCTTAACGTGGCCCTGTTATTATTAGTTTTAAAGGAGTGCTTGTAACATTGAATGAAGGTAAATGATAAAAGAATGGTGCAGTCACGAAGCTGAAGTACTCCTGCCTCTAGTCTCAGAGTGGTTTCAAGGAAAGGAGACTTTCTCTGCACACCTGCAGTCATTCACTACACAGGCCTCTTGTTGTCAATGTTGATTGCTGCTTGTTCATAGTAGAACAACAAATAATTTACTGCTTCATAACCTTCTGTGATTTAATATCTTGCTTTTTGGCAGAATGGGCAGAAAAATCTTTCTTCTGATAGTAACAATAATTACAGCACAGCTGCAGTTAAAGGTTTTTCAGAGTTTCCATTATATACCCATGTGGTCAGTCAGAACAATTTTTTGTCTATGCTTAGTGTAATATACACAGGCTTTGTTTAGAACCTGTCTCAAGCATACCTTTAAGATATAGCAAGATATAGCAAATTTTAAACTGTTTGGGAGTTGGTAGGTCTTCTCCTATACAGAATATGATTTCCCAGAAATACACTGGTTTCAAATGTGTTTCAAAAATAGTTTTAAATGCAAGTTTTTTTCTTTCATACTTATGTGGGTATGAAGTATAAATGATGTTAAATCATAGTATTTTGTCCTGAATGTGTTTTGCTTTTCAGATTAAAAAACTTGTATATGTTTACCTGATGCGCTATGCAGAGGAGCAGCAGGACCTGGCACTTCTGTCAATTAGCACCTTTCAGCGTGCTCTGAAAGTGAGTAAATATCATTAGCAGGACTTCCTGGAAATTGTTTGTCATTACAAAACTAAAAGTAGTTTGTAGGGAAAAAGAAAAATTAAAAAATATCTGACTTGTGATTACCATAACATTTTGTGATGTCAGCCTTTATGATTGCCATTACACGTTGAGTCTTCTTTACCCAAAATCCTTGGGAGTAGTGGTGTTTTTTTTTTAATATCTGTATTTGCATATAATTCGTGAATTAGGAAAGGGGGCTAAATACACATCCTTAACACCTACTGAGTTATTCCCAAGGAACACTCACTTCACCATGGTCAAAGATTTGATGGGGGGGGGGGGGTAGGGTTAGGGCCATGTTTGCCCTTTATGCCCTACTCAATGCTTTACTGGCTCCACCATGGCCTGGGATGGAAGGAGAGTGGTGTGGATTGGTTGGGCAGCTGGAGCTTTTTAACATTTCCTGAGATCGTGGCAGCCAGATGGGGCAGGGTGTCCATGCCAAGGTACTCAGCTCAGGAACTTTCCAAAGGGGAGTCTGCCAAGGTGCAAACCCATTTGTGTAAGGCCACAGAAGACCATTTGAAGAACCACAGCTACAGGTAAGCAACTTGTTATTCTTGGATTTTGCAAGCGTCTTAGTATACTGCTGGTTTGAAAAGTATTTCATGTACAGATAAAGCAAGGAAAATAAGGGCCAAGTTGCTCCTAATAAGGTGATCAATGCCCATGGTACTTTCTCACAGTTTGGAAATGTTTTGAGATTTTAAGTGGCATTAACAAGTTTGAGATGTTAAAGTATAAAAAATACATCTTTCTTGCAAACTGAAGCACAGGTTTAGATTGAGTGTCATGCTAATTTGCAAACACAATAATGAGTTTAAAGAGTATGAAAAAGATCAAACATGTCGCAACCTAAATGCTATTTTTGTATCATAATAAACAATTTACTAAAAAAGAAGAGCTAAGAACAAGAAATGGCTTTGAGCAGGGCATTTTCCTCCTTGGAACAAGTGTTACTATTGGAAATGATAATACTTTTGGTAGGGCTTGATATTTGATATTTCGGAAGTATTTCTGATGACATTATCTTCCTAGATTGACAAAGTAACATGCAGCTGCATGAACATTTTGGGATGATGTATTTAATAAAATAGTAGTAGTGGTAGTAATAGTAGTAATAATTAGTCTTTCTTATCCACCATATATATGTGCATATTTGTAATATCAGTTGAACAGTGGTTCTCAACCTGGGGTCCCCAGATGTTTTTGGTCTGTAACTTCCAGAAATCCCAGCCAGTTTACCAGCTGTTAGAATTTCTGGGAGTTGAAGGCCAAAAACATTTGGGGAACCCAGATTGAGAACTACTGAGTTAAAAGAATATACATATTTAAAACTTATTAACTCATAATTTAAAACTCTCTAAACAGATCTACTGGGGAAAAAACTATCAAAGGGCCCATCCAGACAGCCCCTTTAATGTGGGACTTCCCGCAACAAAAAGGGGGCTGTCCGGACAACGTTTTTGGAAAACACGAATCAATTTGCCACAAACCAGGAAAACCCTGGTTTGTGGCAAATTAATTTGATAGTGGGTTTATTCTGCGCCTTCCAGGAAGGCAGAGGATAAACCCACTACTTCCACTGTCTGGACTGCAGTCCAGACAGCAGTCCCACGGTTTTCTGGGCTCTCCTGGTGCATCATTGCTACGCACCAAGAGAGCTGCAGGAACACTGTAATGGAGGCACGGTAAGTTTTTTACTTTTAAAAAGGGTTTGGGGGCGGGGGGCTTTGGGGGAGGGGGTGATAGTGTCCAGGTGTTCTCCTGGAAAGTTCCGGGAGAACATCTGGACCCCCCCCCCCCAAAGAAAGCATAGGCATTCAGGAACATTTGCGTTTTTTAAACATGAGTGTCAGGCGTTTGTAAGGAATTACACAATTGAAATAGCATCAGAAATGCCAAAATCAAAAACAAAAGGAATTGTAAATTCACATAAGTACTATATGAAAGGGGATGTTAAATGAATGGGTGAATTGTTTGCATAATGGTTGGTATAAATATTTTCCATATTTTGAAGATCTCCTTGGTCAAACAAATGTTATCTGGAAGACTCATTTTGATCATACAATTCTATGAACTGAATATATTTTGAATATGTTATTCTATTTGTATAATTTGCATGTATTAATGATATATTTTTTACAATTCCTGTTGTCTTTGGTTTTTGGCATCTCTGGTGCTGTTTCTATTGTGTTTTCTTTTGGGTTTCTCCTTTTTTCATGGACGAATATACTTTAGATAACCTTGATAATGCATTTCTCTGAAGATTCCTCTTCTTTCATTTTCATTCTAGGATCCTAACCAGCTAATCCGCGCAAGTGCATTGAGAGTTTTATCCAGTATCAGAGTGCCAATTATTGTTCCAATTATGATGCTTGCTATCAAAGAGGCATCCACAGATTTATCACCTTATGTTAGAAAAAATGCCGCACATGCAATCCAAAAGCTTTACAGGTATGCTCTCTACAGCCATAAATATTGCAGAGATGTATTAATACTCTGTCGAGTGTATTATAATGAAGTTTAGCTATAGCTTATGATAACTGCTTTCTGTTAATGGGTATAAAGTCAGCAAAATGACTTTCACTAAAGGGTCTGTGTTAACATAGTTGAAGGTAGTTTAGGTCTGTACTTGTAAAAGAATGTGTTTGTTACATTGCAATCATTTTTTACAATGATATTTTCATCTTCTCTTAACTTTGCTGTTTTCATCTAGTTTTCACTAGATATTCACCTGCTGTTAAAGTTCTCATTATCCTGAATCAGCAGTCCAATGTCTGTGCTGGTTTGGCGTGATGGGTATTATGTTTTAACACACAAATTTGGGTTTGATTCAAATTTGAAAACAATGGGTCTGACGTTAGCCATTGCTACTCATTTAGTCGAAATAGACAAAATATTCAGTTGGTTAAAATAGTGTCCATACCTTCATGGACAAGGCAATATTCTCTGTGTAGCAGTTATAATAATAATAAATCTCCTCAAGAGAACTCAGCACTGTTTCCGACATAGCAAAATGTTGAATTGCCGAAAAGAAACCATACAACCAATTAAGCATAGTAAAAGTAATAAACATAAAACAAGAACATACAATTCAAACAACCACAAAAATTAAAATCCAGTTACGATATGCTCTATCAATGGGGCCGAAATACAATGACCAGAGCTTCAGGGTGGGCGTGGCCAACTATAAAGTGCCAGTGGATAAAGTGCAGAGAAGGGTCCTAGTTAACAACCAGGGGGGCCTAGGACTAATCTGCTCGAAAACCTGCAGGAACCACATTTTCAGGTCCTTGCGGAAAGAGGACAGTGTAGTTCCATGCCTTCATCAAGATTTCTTCATCAAGTTTCATTGAAACTCTGTTTGGAAAGTCAGATAAAATCGCCCATGCTCTGCTTCATTCTTTGGATGGCACAGAGGATTAATCCAAATTAATTAGGCCAGTGGTTCCCAACCTTTTTTTGACCAGGGACCACTCTCCAACAAAAGGGTTATGAATCAGGTTTTAGTCAACTTTAGATTCAATTTGATTATTTTGGGTGCTGATTCAGAAAATTTTATTGGATAGACCGCATCAGCTCTAGTTTCTGATACAGAAAATATGACATTCAGTAGTCGCCATCTGCTTGCCAACAGAAAGCCATATTTAATAATCTGTAGTTGATATGGTCTATCCAATAAAATTTTCTGAATCAGCACCCCAAATAACCACAGGAACAGGTGTAAAAATCAAGACACCAAGGTGCCCCTGCTTCCAGGTGCCACATGGAATGACTCAGCTCGGGGGGGGGGGAGCAGCAGTTAGGAGCGTTGTTGCTCCTTTCATGGGTAGTCAGCCTCTCCCCTCCTGACATCCCTGTTGCCTCGACACTATAAGAGGGTTTTGTGAGACCAGTTCCTCTCGTTGCAAAAATGTAGTAACGGTGAGGTGGCGGACCATATTTTAGTTCCTGGGGACCACTGGTGGTCCATAGACCACAAGTTGGGAACCCTGCTATAGGCGTTGGACAACCCATGACAGGGTGCAGTTGCCCATTAGACTCTGTGGCGGTAAATGTGGATGAGATTCCCACCAAGTCTCAGATTGAATCAGCAAGAGAGCTCAGAAAAAAATTGTGAGTTTCAGAGAAAATGAATCAGAGGAGGCAGGCTGAGATACCTCCAAATAAACAATCTAAATAAATAACTGCTTTCCCAGTATATTTTCTGTCTGATAATCAGGCTCCATTTTTCTTTCTAATTTTTGAAGTACTTTTTATCTCTGAAGCGTAAAGGATGGTGAATTGTGTCTGAATATCCAAGAATGTTAATGTTGAATACCAAGAGTTCACTGCTTCTGAAATATTTTAAGATAATCTGGCTCCTTTCATTCACTTTTTAGCCTTGATCCCGAGCAAAAAGAATCTTTAATTGAAGTTATAGAAAAACTTTTGAAAGATAAGAGCACAGTAAGTAATTCAGATGCTTTATAGCATGAAATTATGACTTTTTATCTGGAATTTTGAGTCTGAACAGGGAAGAGGAATATTTAGGCAGCAGTAAGGTTTTATGTGTAGCAATGTTCGTGTGTTTGCACAAAAAAAGCATATTGACAAAGTGGGCAAGTTAATCTATTGTATCTCAGTTATTTCCTTAGATTTATAGCCTGAAAAGATTGAGAGCAAGAACTGAAATTACTGAATCAAATTCTAAATTATATAAATCCGTGAACATCAACTAAATGACAAGATCCTTTTCTTTGCCTAATTCCATGGAAAACAATCTTAATAGTGATTGTTGGAAGGTGACCGTAACAGCTTCAAGCTGTTGAAGCTTGAAAGATGTTCAGTTTATATATCCAAATACTTATTGAAGTGGCATTTGTTGTACAATTTGTACAGTCACAAGAGTTTATAGAAAAAAGTTAATAGAATCATAGAGTTGGAGGGACCACAAGGGGCTATCTAGTCCAAACCCCTTCCAGTGCAGTTTTCAACAGCTGAAACATTTCAAGAAGGAGGTGATTCAAGTCACAAATACAAGGAAATAATATAAACAGTAATAGGTGTTCTGGTTATGTGACTGTTAGACTCATGACGGCTTCATAAAGTGATGCAGGTCTACTGATTCTTTAGTTAGCTCATATAGACCCACTCCATGAAATAAGTATATATTCTGTAATCAGTTTGGCTTTCAAATAGCATTAAATACCAACTTGATAGGGGAAGCATTCTCCTGATTAATTTTAATCCCTGAATGATTATGGCCAGGTATATGATAATTACAGCATTCTGTTCATCAAGTAAAGTTCCATTAAACGCTCTTAACCATAGATTTAGTGCAAATCTCCAGATGAAAATATGGGCTTTGGGACGATTCAGGTTGAAAGTGAACTTTCACAGGGACTGGTCATATGTTGTATTTGGCCTCCTTAGGTTCTCAGATTTTTTAAAAAAAGGATATTGTCACATCTTTATACTCAGGATGTAACATTGGGTAAAGAAACGGGGTTTCTTGTTTTATAGCATATTCTGGATTCCCTGATGTTGAAAGGGCCTTTAAGGTCTCCAGTGTAAATGCATCTTTCTTTCAATACCAATGAAGTAGCCATGTGCCTGTGAAGACTACATAGGATTAGCTCTAGCGGCTGACTCTTGGGAGGTCAAATAATTTGCTTGTTAAAAATGAGCTGAAGAATTGGTGATGGCTTTGTGATGAGATTACTGATGTGTTCTAAGCTAGAATATTGCCTTGGGAAAACAGCAAAGTAAAGTGCATTCTTTAACATATTTAACAGATATGCTGGAAGTAATATGTGGTGTTCAGATTGCAAATGTGTAGGTAACTTAGTGTATTCAAAAGTTATTGATTCAATGTTAGTAAAGGATTTACTGTTGTGGGGAAAAATAACTGAGTTTGTGGAGATGCTTTATTGTGATAGATCTATTATCCAGCTATTAGAAGATAAATGACTGATCTTTACCAGCTTCCATGCTTCTAGAAAATTGAAATAAGAAGGGGAATATCATTTGGGCTGTATGATTAGGGCAGGTGGGATGGCCATTAATTTAAGAAAAGGAAATGTTGGCAGCATAGGCCAACTTGCACTATATTATCAATCAAACCTCGATATACTTCTTGTGATGACCTAGCACTCTCAGGTTTTTGCAGCGTTAATTAGAATTCATGACAAAATAGATGCAAGGAAACGTTTTGTACCCTTCATAATTTTATAGAAAATTTATTGTTATTAGAGGAACCATTTGCTTAGTGTGATTTTTTTCATTACCAGCTTGTCAACTAGTATAGATAATCTGGAGAAAATATGAACTCCATAGATTGGGTGTCACTTTTGTTGATGGTTCATGTAGTTTACCTTGGAGCGCAGCTAATGGCTGAAGTTCATAGCAACAGCACAGAAAAACGTGGCAACCAGTGAAAGACAAATGAACCATGTTTATTGCTTTAATATAAAAAATACATAAATGGAGAGCTGTATTTGAATTTGACAAGCTCACTGCTAGTTTTTAAAGAATGATTTATTTTTTCTTGTACAAAAAAAGCTACTGTTTAATTTTCCTCTCACTTATTTCAATGGCACAGTTTAGTTTTAGGCTTTTTTGGCTTTAAATTCTGATTGAGAATTAAAGTAAAATGATGCAATGTTGTTATGCAATATTGAGCATTTAATTGATTGAGATCTTTCTCAGATATTTGGATATGGAGTAGATCTTTCAATAGCAGAAATGGTCAGGAAATTTGTTTTGATAAATGTTTTTGCTGTTTTCCTGTATCTTTGGAGAACTATAGATTGTTGTAGTTTCTCCCATTTTCTCAAATGTTAAAATAGTGTAGAAACAGAAATCTTGTTCTTGTTACATGAAACCAAAAGAATATTGTATGCTTTTTAAGCTTTGTATGAATAACATGCATATTTAAAAGTAGGCTGAAAAATGTATATTTTCTATTGAAAAGCAATTCTTGTACAATAATTTAAACCTATAAGTATATTTTGTGCCTTTGCTATTTATATTTTTGATTTGACAAGGCTTTTCTAAAGTGTATAGCTTTCTTACTCTTCACACCTATACATATCTACTCAAAAGTAGGTTCCACTAAATTTTAATAAGAACACACATATAGGATTACTTTCTTTGTTTGCCATTAACAATATTATTTTGAAGTATTGTTTTATGTCTATATGGTGGGTTGTTATATATTTATAAGTGGCATTGCTAACTTTTTAGGTGACACTTAAATTTTGCATAATATTTAAATACATTATAGGTAAATAAGAACAACTCACTCTTCACTCTTTGCCCTCTTAATTTTTCCTGGAGAAGGGGCATCTGTAGGTAAAATAATTAGAAATGTATAAGTTGTCTTTGGTTCCAGCTGTGAAAAGCTGAAATCTTGAAAGGATTTAAAAAAAAGAAAACAATATATCGTATTAAAGGTTTTTTTTTAAGAGCTGTGGTTTGTTTTCTAACCAGGATACTAACTCATTACTATATTAGTCTTATGTGATATAAGAAATATTAGTAACAATTGTAAAAAAGAAAAGAAGAAGAAAATGTAAATGTATACAATGAAAACTTTTTCCTCAAAGTGATGTGATAGAAAATAAATGTAAGCATAATGCATTTTCTTTAGTCCTTTACAAATAATCAATTCCCTTCTTCATGGAATGAATTGTGTACATGCTGGGACCAGCAGGTATCAGTACATAGCAGGGCAGAAGACAATAAATGCAATGTCACGTTTATAGTTATTGGTAATTTATAAAATCCCCACAGGACTTCAAACTTGTTTTGCATAATAGCAAGACTATATTCTGAGCTGTTTTCTTTCAGTTGTAATGGTAGGTGCATACTAATAAGCCAAATGTCAACCAAAAATAGGAGAAAACTCTTAACATATGAATGTCATTGTTAATATTTTTCAAAAAGTGCCATTTCAATAAATGGTATTTCTATTTAATTGCTTACTTTAAATCATTGGGGAAATTTTAAAGGTTGAAATGCAGATCCCTGGTGCTCAGCTAGAATGTGACATTAATTTTCTGCCAGAAACCTGTCTCACTTGCTTGCTTAACTGCATACATATCAGTTGCTTCATATGGAAGCCTCATCAGAGTACCCTTTTGGTGTGGCACATGGTTCAAAACAAAATAAAACTTAATTTAGTTAGGAAAATGATAATACATAATGCTCAGTAACAAGTGATTATGTCATATTTACAAGTGATGGCTGATTGAAGCAGCACAGTATGGTGTAACAACAACAACAACAACAACAACAACAACTTTATTTTTATATCCTGCCACCATCTCCCCGTAAGGACTCGGGGCGGCTAACATGGGGCCAAGCCCAAATAATCACAATAAAACAAGTAAAACAAATAATGTACAATCAGAAGAAATAACATCTTCAACGATAAAAATTAAAAAAGTTAAAAGTACTAAAACAACAGTGAACCACCATAAGGAACAAAGCAGATTAAGATAATAAAAGACTGGGCAAAGTGCATGGTGTGCATGGTTAGAAGTTTGAGGAGACTGATAATAAAGTGTTGTATTATAGCTAAGAAAAGGAGAATTCAGGGGTGGACAAAGAAGAGGAATTAATACCTGCTATAGACAGGAAGCAGTATATCGGTGCGGTAAATTATCAATACTGTGCAAATTGTGCTTATAATCAATTATTGAAGGCACACTGGAAGAGCCAGGTTTTTAAGTCTTTCTTAAAAGCTGTCAGGGTGCGTGCTTGCCTGCTCTCCCTGGGAAGTGAGTTCCAGAGCCGAGGGGCCATCGCAGAGAAGGCCCTCTCCCTCGTCCCCACCAGCCGTGGTTGCGACAAAGGCGGGAGCGAGAGGAGGGCCTCCCCCGAGGAATGAAGAGATTGTGCAGGTTCGTAGGGGGAAATGCGATCATGAAGGTAGGCAGGGCTTTGTAGGTGATAACCTGCACCTTGAATTGGGACCAGAAAGTGATTGGCAGCCAATGGAGTTCCTTGAACAGGAGGGTTGACCGCTCTCTGTAATTCGCTCCAGTTAATAGTCTGTCAGCCAATTGTTGGACCAGTTGTAGTTTCCGGGCCGTCTTCAAGGGTAGCCCCATGTAGAGCGCATTGCAATAGTCCAATCTAGAGGTAACTAAGGCATGGACCACCATGGCCAAGTCCGACTTCACGAGGTATGGTCACAGCCGGCGCACAAGTATTAATTGTACAAAGGCCCTCCCGGCCACCACTGACACCTGAGCATCAAAGGTCAGTGCTGAATCCAGGAGGACCCCCAAGCTGCAGACCTGTGCCTTCAGGGGGAGTGCAGCCCCGACAAGCACAGGTTGCCACCCTATGCCCCGATCCACCATACAACTGACCTGGAGGACCTCTGTCTTGTCAGGATTGAGCTTCAGCTTGTTGGCCCTCATCCAGCCCATCACAGCGGCCAGACACTGGTCCAGTATCTGAGGGGCTTCCTTGGAATTCGGTAGAAAGAAGTAGTAGAGTTGATTGTCATCTGCGTAGAGATGGCACCAAACTCCAAAACTCCGGATGACCTCGCCCAGTGGTTTCATGTAGATATTGAACAACATGGGGGACAAAATAGAACATTGCAGGACCCCACAGGTCATAGGCCAGGGGTCCAAGCAGGTGTCCCCCAGCTTCACCAACTGGGAACGGCCCTCCACAGCAAGGATCGGAGCCACAGCAAAGCCGTGCCCCCAAGACTCAGCCCGGAAAGCCGACCCAGAAGGGTACCATGGTCAATGGTATCGAAAGCCACTGAGATATCCAGGAGAACCAGCAGGGCCACACTCCCCCGTCTAGCTCTTTGCGGAGGTCATCCACCAAGGTGAACAAGGCCGTCTCGGTACTGTGCCCAGGCCTGAACCCAGACTGCAATTGGTCCAGAGAGTTGGTTTTATCCAGGAATCCCTGGAGCTGGGAGGCAACCACTTGCTCTAGGACCTTGCCCAGAAAGGGGAGGTTGGAGATTGGTCTGTAGTTGTTTAATATTGAAGGATCAAGGGATGCCTTTTTCAATATTGGCTTAACTATCGCCTGTTTAAGGCTGGATGGAAATGTCCCTTGTTCCAATTACAGATTTATTATCTTCACTCTCCAAGTCCTCCACCGGCTAGTTTGATTAACCAGGAAGGGCAAGGGTCCAGGGCGCACGTTGTCGCTCTCACTTCTCCAAGGATCTTGTCCACGTCATCAGGTTGCGCAAGCTGAAATGAATCCAACAAAGTTGGACAGACAGGTGCCTCAGTTACCTCATCTGGCATTGCATTAAGGCTGGTGTCTAACTCGAGGCGTAGCTGAGCAACTTTATCTGCAAAATGGTGCACGAAATCGCTGCACTGAGCTGCCGAGCCATCGGGACCCCCCCCCCCAGGTGGGTGAAGGAGCTCCCCGACAACCTGAAACAGCTCTGATGATCTATTTGTTGCAGATGCTATGCGGGCAGTCGTGAAAGCTTTCTTGGATGCCCACAGAGCCGCGGAATAGGACTTAATAGCAGCTGTAGCCCATTTTCAGTACATCTTACATTTTTGATAACTCAAGCAAAACACTGAGAGGCTTTGTAGAGACAGCAATGGCTATAACAAAAGCAAACCAAATGGCTTAAAATATTGAGCAATTTTTTTTTCTGAAGTCTGTCTAAGAAAAGCTGGTATATGGGCTACCATTAAGGTACGCTATCTCAAGATCGACCTTCTGTTTAATAATTTTCTTTCTACTGATGTAACAGCCGTTGGATATAGCCCATGGTTCTCCTTAAAGTCATCCTCATAAATGTAATTCATATTGTCAGCAGTGAGTAGAACAAAATCTACAGTCTTTACTTCCTTTCTGTTTTAAAGCAAGATCCTCCATTCTTCTATGACAAGACCAAATAAGCGGTAATTTTGGGTTTATATGATGCTATTTTGATAGTGAACACAATCTGAAAAACTAGGGTTGTATTACAGGTGCTGATAGATAGACAGATATTGATACTGATATCAGTGTAAGTTTCATTTTACAATTTGTTAAGTCAGTAATTTTCCAATACATCATGTGTACCACCTAAAAGGTAAAGGTAAAGGTTTCACCTGATGTTAAGTCCAGTCATGTCCGACTCTGGGGGTTGGTGCTCATCTCCATTTCTAAACTGAAGAGCTGGCGTTCGTAGACACCTCCAAGGTCATGTGGCCGGCATGACTGCATGGAGTACCGTTACCTTCCTGCCGGAGCGGTACCTATTGATTACTCACGTTGGCATGTTTTCGAACTGCTAGGTTGGCAGAAGCTGGAGCTAACAGCGGGCACTCACTCTGCTCCCCGCATTTGAACCTGGGACCTTTCGGTCTGCAAGTTCAGCAGCTCAGCGCTTTTAACACACTGCGCCACCCGGGGCTCTATTCTGTACCATCTACACACCTATTAAAACAAACTCCCCAGCATTACCCCCACCTTCTCCCCACCTCAAAACAATAATCATAAAATAAAAAATGAAACAGTTACTACAGTCTTGAAGAAGAAAAATGGTTGAGTAGGGGTGATGGGCATCTTTTGTACTGTTAACTATTCCTCATTCTCGAGATAGCATGAGGAGCAATCCACTACCCATGGGTTATTCAGCCTCCTGCCAAACTGACTGGAGGAGTCAATGTTCTTTTTCCATTTGTTCTATTGACCCTTCCCTCTTCTCAGTTCTTTTTTAATGGTTGCTGTACTGTCTCTGATCATTTGCTAGCAGCATGATTTTCTGTGGATGCATTTTTCTAGGTTGAAAGTACGTTATTTTTGTGTACTCTGTGAATGCACACTAATGGAGAAGGCTGCGCCTGCGCAGGATCCAACGGAAACCTCTTCCAAGCTAAAGTTTGAATTTTGGCGGTAACCACGCCCCTCTCCCTGCAGGGCATATAAGTCAGCCCTGGGAGTTCGCTCCCCAGTTCCTTTTTTTTCCGCCGCAAAGCTCACTTTGGACTCTTAGTTCTTCTGATGTCTACCACGCGTTTCAAGCACTGCACTCAGTGTGCCGCTAAGATTCCTGACTCTGATGGGAATCTTCTTTGCCTTGGCGAGGCCCATGTTGTCGGTACTTGCCGCTTCTGCCTAGCCCTCATGGCCCAGGCGAGGAAAAACAGAGCGGCCAGACTTAGAGCAGCACTCTACAATAAGTTGCTTGCGCCGGATCCTGTCGCTTCCACTTGGAGATCGATGTCGGCAGCGGCCAACAAGGTGCCTTCGGTTTCCTCCAGGGTCTCCAGGTCTTCTAAGGTGGCTAAGCCTTCAAAGCCACCCTGCATGGTGACTACAGCTACGGTGTCGACTTGGTCAGACAGGGTGGGACCCTCCTTGACCTCGAGCTCCTTGGCTTCAGCAACATCGGTTCGCTCCCATGTGGCTTCCCCGCCTTTGACCTCGGTCATAAAGATCACTTTTAAGAGGGCCCAAGAGGAATCTCGACACGCCCAATCCGACTCGGCGGTGGTCGGCCCAGTTCCACCAACCCTGGGTAAATCTATGAGGGCGCCCTCTTAACAACCACCAGCAAAGAGGCGGATGACTCAACAGTCTTCTTCCTCAGCCTCCTCGTGGAGAGATGTCCCTTCTTCCTCGGCGATTTCGTCAAGAAGATCCTCTCCCATTCAACCAGCCCAACAACCTCGAGCTGCTTCTCAGTCCCCCCTTCAGCAGTTGTCTGAAGATGAAATACAGGACTTACTCCACCACTCTACCCAAACAGTGGTCAGGGTACCAATGCCGGAACCACCCTTGGGATGTCGGCAATCTCGCCAGCAGCTTTTTCTCCCGCACTTGACTCCAGAACGGGGAAGACAAACGGCCTGCTTAGCCTGTGCGGTTCAAGCCTCGGCCTCTAAAGACCCTCGGCCACCTCCTGCTCCTGCTCTTGAAGTTATGCCTCCTCCAGAAACTGTGCTTTCCTCTCCTTCTCGGTCCCCTCAAGGTGCCGAGGACGATGAGTTCGACGTCAACTGCCCAGAATCCATCCTTTCGGCCTCTGTCGTCTCTTTGGGCCTTGACCTTTCGCCTCCGCATGATGCTTACGAAGTTGACCCCCCCTCCCCGACAGACAATGTCTGCGCCTTCTCTAATCAGATGGTAAGAATGGCTGACGCCCTCGGGATGGAAATCAAGCAGACTTCCAAGGCTGTGACCGACCCTGTTTTCAAAAGGGTCCGAGCCCAGACCCCTCCAGCTACCCTCTTTCCTTTTCTGCCTTACTTGCTGGACGTTATCCAAGCTTCTTGGAAAACACCGTCCTCGATACCTCCCACCTCGAAAAGGATCAAAGCCTGGTACCATACCGACGATAACACCATGGAATGGCTCAAGCACCATCCAGACCCTAACTCGATGGTCGTCAAGGCCTCCCAGTCTTCCGGTCGCCAGTCCAATACTCTGGCTGACAAAAGATTCGACTCTGTGGGTCATAAACTTTACTGTGGTGCTGTCCTCCTCTGCAGGATGGCGAACTATGGGGCTTGTATGGGTGTTTATCGACAAATCCTTTGGGAAAAGGCCCAATCTTTCTTTGCGAAGCTCTCCGACGAAGACCGTTTGGTTCTTACCACGCTTCAGCAAGAGGCAGACTCTTTATCCCACCATCAAATCCAGATGGCAAAACATACTGGTGACACTGCCTGCAAAATGATTGCCCATGCGGTTGCCATTCGTCAACATTCCTGGCTGAGGTCGTCGGGTCTCTCCCTGTCCTCTAAACAGGTCATTGAGGACTTACCTTTAGATGCATTGGGGCTCTTCAATGCTGGAACTGATGACAAGCTCAAGTCTAACCATGACTTTAAGATTCTGGCTTCGAAGTGTGGGATCGAACAGCTCCACTCTCAGCACACCCGTTGGTTCCCTCATCGTTTTCGCCGTTTCCCACCTCAGTCCTTTCGACACCAAGGCTTCAGGCGGTCTTCAGTTTTGAGCCACCAAGGCCAACAGCAGCCCTGTCGTTCGGCTCAAGTCCCGAAACAACAGGGTTGAGCCACTTCCACCCCCGCTCAGGCTCACCATCGAAACTGACACCGTGCCCCTGTGTCTGCCCTCCTCATCCGGTACCATTGCAGTGTGATGCCTCATGGGCCTTGTAGTCCTGTGCCTAGTGTCATTGTGACAGATGAGGATGAAAACATGGGGTTTTCTCCGGATCAACAGCCAGAGCCAGAGTTTTTCCAGCTGCCTGAAGTTCTTGTCCAAGAACCAATTAAAACTGACCTTGATCAACGCTCACCTCCCTTTGCTAGAAAGCAATCTTTCTCGGCAGATAGGGGAGCGAGAGAGAGAATTCGCAGGAGTGCCCGAATTGCTGCCAAGCAAGACCGATTAGCCATGTTTCCCCTGGGAAAATCCAGGGAGTCTTACACCTGCAAGCTGGGTTTTCGTTCCCTGTTCTCTAGGGAAAGAGAACGCTGGACGCCCGTTTGGCAGGAAACGAGACCCAGATAAAAGTATCAAGCTCTGTTGATTCTTTGCGGAGACATCAGCTCAGCTTCGAGAGTGAATTCCATGTTTCCAGCCTAGTGCGGACTTCGCTAAGTTCGCAATCCAGTTTCCTTGCCTTGCCTATCCAAGTATCCAAGAATTGCCTTGCTTTGTTCCTAGCCACGGATTATGCTCCTTGAATCAAGTTTTGGACTGCCTGCCTTGTTTTGAACCACGGACCTTGTTTCCTAGATTCAAGCCTTGTTCTCAGCTTCCTTGCGGATTTACCTTGTGCCTTGAAAGACTTTGGACAATTCCCCACACTATTGCTTGGCATTAGTGTGTGTTTCGGTTGGATTTTACCTTTTGAACTCTAATATCATTTATTGGACAAACTATTCCTGGACTATTTTAGGCCTCCTTTGAAAGGTCTGTTTCTGGACTATATTCTCTACTTGTTTCTATCCTTCTTATATATTTCCTTAATAAAGATATTAGATAGTTTTATTGGCCTCCGTGTTGGGTTCTTGGTGCTCCGCTGCCCTGGTGCGTGACATGCAGCCGCGTACTGTCTCCACAACCCTCCGTCCCGCCCCCCCCCCCACACGCTTGCCTTTTCACGGACCTCCTTCTATCACCAATGGGAGGCTATTACTTCGGATGCCTGGGTTCTCCGCATTGCCCGAGAAGGCTATGCCTTGGGGTTCCAAGAACTGCCTCCTACAGGTTGTATCTTCCTCACCGATCCCTCCCCGGAGATCTATGCCAAGATCGACTCCCTCCTCGCCAAAGGGGCTATTCGGCCTTCTCTATCCGAATGGGACCCTCAAAGCTTCTTTTCCAGATACTTTACGGTCCCGAAGAGAGGGGGAGGACTTCGTCCCATCCTGGACTTGAAAGCTCTGAACTTATTCACCCACTCAACAAAATTCCGGATAGTGTCCATTGCATCCATTCTTCCGATGCTCCAGTGAGGAGATTTGTTGCAAACAAGAGTTGCAAACAAGAGTTGCCAAAGCCAGCCGAAGTCCCAAAGTCACCGTAAATGCAGTCCGAACGAACGCCGTTTCCCAAGTGGCCAAACAGAGCCGTAGTCGAACTAATCCAAGGGTCCAGGAAGGGAGAAAGCCACACGATAAGCCAGTCCAAATGTCATCTCAAAGATAGTCAAACAGAGCCGTACCAACGCGCAAGACGCCAAGACTCTTTGTCGCTTATGCCCTGGACAAACTGGGTAACTCAGTTTCCTCCCAGAGACTCTCCCACTGGATTGCACAGGCTATTGAACTCGCTTACGAGCTGGCTAAGCGCCACCCTCCTCCATTGGTCCATCTGAAATCGACAAGGGGCCTCTCTACCTCGACTGCCTTCCTCAGGGGCATCCCTTTCGATTCTATATGCAAGGCAGCGATCTGGTCAAACCCTTTAACGTTTGTCTCCCACTATAGAATGGACTCTAAGGCCCAAAAGGACTCTGCTTTTGCCAGGTCCGTTTTGTCCTCCCGCCTATCTTAAAGGGCTCTGTTCCTCCTACGGAGCATTTACCCCCCCCCCCCAAAAGGGGGGGGGAGACAAAAGTCACACCATGTGTTGTTACTGCTTCAAACGTTTTATTTTTGTTCCACCTTTTAAGGTTTACAAGTATATACTGTTATGATACTTGTTTATATTGTTCCCCTTCTGTCCCATACAACCATGGACACTGTTAGGGGTCTGTTTACCTCTTGTCCTGTTTTAAGAACGGGCTACACTTTGTTTCTCCCCTTTGGAGATATTGCTGTTTCTGATTGCACTTGTCCCCTGCCCACTCTGAGTGGCCATGCTTTCAGGTTACACACTTTGACACTGTTATGTCTTTCGTTATATGCACTAGGTCCATGTTTTGACCCTGTTCCGCATTGTGCCTTATATCTTTTGTACCAAATAAACATTGGGTTTGGACATTCAACTCATTGTCAGGTTTGCTCTGTCCCACTGTCCTGGACCTTAGCTTGCTAGTCTCTATTAGTGTGCATTCACAGAGTACACGAAGAAAAAGGTCAGGTTGCTTACCTGGTAACCATGTTTCTTCGAGTGTACTCTGTGAATTCTCACAAACCCGCCCTTCCATCCCCGCTGGCAAACCTCTCCCTTTCTCGTTGCCTTTGCGACACAGGAACTGGGGAGCGAACTCCCAGGGCTGCCTTATATGCCCTGCAGGGAGAGGGGCGTGGTTACCGCCAAAATTCAAACTTTAGATTGGAAGAGGTTTCTGTTGGAGCCTGCGCAGGCACAGCCTTCTCCGTTAATGTGAGTTCACAGAGTACACTTGAAGAAACATGGTTATAGGTAAGCAACCTGACCATATCTGTATATTGAAAAGACTGAATACTGTTAACATTTTCTGTTAAAAAGTGTATTTGCAATAACAAAATGATTTAATGAGTGTTGTACTTGTGTACAAAATGTAGTTTGAGAACAGAACTCCCTTTTACTTTCTTTTTCCAGTAGCAAATGTAATTGTAACTTAAGAAGGAATATTTTTTCAGTTATGATGTAAGCTTAATTTTATAATTGTGGGATGCTTACCATACTAATTAAGTATAGAAGAATACCACATAATTTAAATGATGGGTTATGTTGTCACTTTTGTGCTCTCTATGCTTGTTAAAAGGAGAATGTGCTTTGTATCACAAGCCAACAACTTACCACATACTATTATTATTAAAGGAACTGAAAGGTAGTGCTTTATTTATTTATTTATTTATTTATTTATTATTTGAGTCTATTTTTACCCCGTTTTTCTCCCACACCAAGACTCAAAGTGGCTTACAATACAATAAGAACATACAAAGTAAACCTGATAAATTCCTTATAGCAACCTGATTATCTAAAACTGTCAGTGATAAAACCCTATTTACAAATAATAACATATATATTTAAAACCATTACTCTAATTACATTTGAAAAACAGGAAAATAAAGAGGGACTGTAACAATAACGAGAAATGTCTACCTATGAGGCCTTAAAAATAAAACTATGACAAATTACTTTAAAAAACTTAGTTTGCTAGCAGTATTTGGGATATATTCATGTGCGCAGCTGCTACATTTCTCTCAGTATTGCTGAGTAGATATTTTCTATGTTTTTTAATCTTTTCATGTCATTCCTCTGCCCTCCTAGAGCATATTTACTGTCTTCAGTTTTAAATTGCAAGTTCCTTAGAAAATTTAATCGTCTTCTGTGTTCACATTTTTATTCTGTAGCTTGTAGCAGGGAGTGTTGTGATGGCATTTGAAGAAGTGTGTCCAGACAGAATAGATTTGATTCACAAGAACTACCGAAAGCTCTGTAATCTGTTGGTTGATGTGGAAGAATGGGGACAAGTTGTCATTATCCACATGCTGACTCGGTATGCACGCACACAGTTTGTGAGCCCTTGGAAAGAGGTGAGTTGTTTTTGTATGTTTTAAAACCAGCTATTACTGTTTTGATGTATGCTGGATTTCTAGCAGATGTGTACACCCATAACTTTGAATTAATAACATGCATGCTGCTTTGCCACATTGAAGTTGGCTGGTAAATAAAACAGCTCAAGAGTCTCTGAAAGCATTTTTGTTTTTCTCACTGCTGTTAACTAACAGAAGCTTTTCCTATTGAGCCGCTACCCAAAACAATATGCAGTATAAAGGAAACACTACAAGACACACTGATCAAAACTATAGCAGTTATTCAACAGATATGTTGTTTCTGGATTTCTGCCTGGAAAGCAAATGTCAGGAATTCACCTCAGATTCTTGCTTTCTTTGCTATTCGCTTCATCATTGATTGAAGTGGTTTGATGGTGAAGACAAAATATTTTAAATACTTCTCCATACAGTGAAGCTTGAGAGTGAAGAAACATAATCTTAAATCTAATTTCTGATCTAAAATATTTAAGATAAAGTATTATTTTCTTGATGGAAGAGCAGAAATAAAAGAGAACGTATCTGTTGCGTAAGAAACGCTGAATCACTTTTAAATTACATTAATAGAAGGATAGTTTTCAAGTAATGAGAAATAGAACTCCTGTATAACGTCAAGCTTTATTTTGAGTATAATGTCTGAATTTGGATACTACATATTAAGAAGTAAGTAAGCTGAACTGGGCATTGAGTAGACCAAATAAGATAATCAAGGACATGGAACATGACTTCTGTGTGGAGAACATCAAGGAACTGGAGAAGCTTAAAATGGATGTGATTGTGGAAGTTCTCAAGTATTAGAATTGCTGTTACAGAGAAGGATTTCATCTAATAGGTTTAGATTTCATTTGAATATTAGCCATATTAGACCTGTGAAATGGTCTTAAAGCATGGGTGAGACTCATCACTGAATATCCCAAGTTGCTCATGTTACATGCATGGAAATAGAATTATACTAAGTATTAACTGGGATTATGGCTTGCTGTGCTGCTCTTTAGTTGTTGGCTATTGAATATTATTAAAATATCTCATTTCATTTTTGTAAATAAAAAAATAAAAAGGTAAAGTTTTCCCCTGATGTTAAGTCCAGTCATGTCTGACTCTGGGGGTTGGTGCTCATCTCCATTTCTAAGCCGAAGAGCCGGCGTTGTCTGTAGACACCTCCTAGGTCATGTGGCCGGCATGACTGCATGGAGCGCCGTTACCTTTCTGCTGGAGCGGTACCTATTGATCTACTCACATTGGCATGTTTTCGAACTGCTAGGTTGGCAGAAGCTGGAGCAACAGCGGGCGCTCACTCTGCTCCCGGGATTTGAACCTGGGACCTTTCGGTCTGCAAGTTCAGCAGCTCAGTGCTTTAACACACTTTGCCACCGGGGCTCCTTGTAAAAGAAATAAAGAAATAAAAAAAAATATTTCAGCACTTTTGGCAGCCTTCCACACTGTTCCAAGAGGTTATCCAATATTCTGTGGGAGATACAGAAAACTTTGTGAAATTCATTGAATCACCATAAGTCAACAGGCAACTTAAAGGCACGTGCGCGCTTGTGCACACACGGTAGATCTCAAAATGAAGGAAAAAGCAATAAAACTGTATTTTTTCTTTTCCTCTAGAGGAAGCGTTATGGGAGTGGAATTCCAGTAAGCATAACATAACTAACTTTGTAATAGATTAATCAATAGCTTGCCTAGAATATAAATATTCCTAATGATGGTTGATAATAACACTATCCATTATAAAGTAACTAGTGAGAGAGACATACTTCATTCCTGGTTTGGAATGAACAATATTTTAAAATAATTTGCGGTAAGTGACCTCCAAAGTCAATTTCAGTTCTACAAACTTCTCCGATTCTATGGTTATAGTCAACATTCTATAAACAGAACAAAAGGTTATTTTGCCATTAAGGGGGAAATTATAGTTGATGCAGATCAGTTGGGTCTTCTGGACTAAATTCAGTCCTAGTTTGAGTGGACACATTGCATGCCCCATATATTTGATAGGTCTGTTCTTGTTGGACCTAGCAGTTGGATTCAGTCTTCTGTTTTTATAGTGGCTTTTGTATGTCACCAGAAGTTGTGTACTTCTGTTGTAACATTGTTGTGGAGGAAAAAAAAAAGATAATGCAGTGTTCATATTCACTAGTTTGGAGAAATATCTCAATGGAATTTGAAGATAAACATTTGTCTTGTGTTATCCCCCAGGGTTAAAATTGAGATCTTTAAAACAGACAAATTTAAACCAATCTGAAGTTTGAGTCTAAGATTCAAGGGCCTAAATTAATTATTAGTTTCAACAACTAATAGTTTCAATAACTAGTGTAGAGCTTAGGGTCACCATAAATCAGAAATGACTTGAAGGCACATAAGAACAGCAAGGTTCGTATAATCAAGGGGATTTATACACTTATTCATACAGTAGAGTCTCACTTATCCAACATTCGCTTATCCAACGTTCTGGATTATCCAACGCATTTTTGTAGTCAATGTTTTCAATACATTGTGAAATTTTGGTGCTAAATTCGTAAATACAGTAATTACTACATAGCATTACTGTGTATTAAACTACTTTTTCTGTCAAATTTGTTGTTAATGATGTTTTGGTACTTAATTTGTAAAATCATAACCTAATTTGATGTGTAATAGGCTTTTCCTTAATCCCTCCTTATTATCCAACATATTCACTTATCCAACATTCTGCCGGCCCGTTTATGTTGGATAAGTGAGACTCTACTGTATATATTATATACTTAGTGATTTAGCAAGTTACCATTTGTTTAATAGGTCTGTTTTGTTGAAACTAGCAATTCTATTTAGACCTAAAATTGGTATTGAAGTACCTGCTTGCGGTAGCTAAAGGTTAATGCTGGTAGTGTAGAATTGTTTTTGGTGGTTAATTTCAGTATAAAGGCAGTGATAAAAATGTTTTCACAGTGGTTTCTCGCTCACCCATAAAAATGTTTGCAATTTGGATCTGAGAATATCTTGTGATTATTCAAATTAAAGCAGTGATCATGACCTCATTTTACCAACTTTAAGTGACTTGTCAGTTATATCCCTTCAGGTTACTATGGTACATCTTTTGATAATTTCCCAATTTTATTTCTCTCTTTCCTAAAGCACTGTACTGTAATAACAGACTGTTGCTGTTGTTGTTTTTGTCCTTTTTTAAATAAAGTTTTATTTTATTGTGTAAATTAAAAAAGAGAAGGGAAAAAAGAAAAAAAACATACATAAAAACAACAAAACGTTTGCAAGACGTTATATAGCTATCAAATGCAAATCATATACGAACTACTAATGATGGTACAATTATCACTTCTTATCAGACCTCTACCTCCACTACCCAGCTCACATCTGATTTATATTTTGGTAATGAACTAATTTTCTTGAAAATGTGATAGGAAATAATCTAAAGAAATTGTGGGGAAAATAGTTTCATAGCATCCTTAGCTATAGGAAAGTATAGAGAAATAATTAGTATTGTTTTTAAAGCTTCCAGGAAAGGATTGTACTTATTCTTCAGATAACAGTTTAAAATGGTATATGTATAATTGAATACTTAGCTAAAGAAGTCCAGTTATCAGATACACTTTAACAAAACTTTAAGTAGTTAGGGTGATTTTATTGTTGCAAGATGAAAACATTTCATTGAAATAAATTTGAGGGTTTGAAGATGTTTTTATGAACACTCAGAAATGAAATGAAAATTGATCAAGTAAAAAATGAGTGTTTCTGCTACTGTTGGCTTCAATTTCCATTCAGCTATAACAAAACAAACTAGTCAATTTTATAACAATGTAGTGGTCCTAATAAGGGATATGACTTAAATGATTCAATTGATTCACTTTGCTGAGACATATAGTTGGCTTTAGCTGAGGTGGGCAACTGTTGAAGATTACGGATTATATTGACCCTTACAGGAGACCTTCAAAATGATTTCTTTTTTTGCTTCTGAACACACTGGTCACATCTACACTGACACGACACTACACTACACTGGCTCCAAGTTGACTCAGAACTGCAGCAGCCACAAAATGCATGCTGCCGTGCTGCAGTGCGCTCTAAGGGTATACCACACATTTTTAAAGGTCACAGAAAAGTCTGTTAAGCTCAAAAATGCACTGCAGCGGGTTTCAGTGCATCCCAGATCCAGGGTGAAAATGGCCTCATAAAATGTGGAGTGTGTTGTAGAAGTGTATTATAGAATTCAGAATGGGGGCTACCAAAAAGCACCTCAAGGGCTGGACAGCAGGGGGCTAATCCAACCTCATAGGAGGGGAAATTGATTGTATTGTCCAACACACATTTTGTTGCTTCATATGTTTCTGGGTATATTTGACCTGGTGATTCCAAAAAATGGCACCCATTTTTCCTTATCAGCTTCAGGTTTTGAGATACAGGACATATTCCATCTATCAGTATTTAGATGCTCACCCATAGTAAATCACTATAACCATATCTAAGAAACTACAGTTGATGAGGTCTAACCAATGCAATTTTCTGAATCAGTGCCACAAATGGGCTTTGCTATCTTTGCTGTTTAATGTCACTTTCCCTTTTTTTCCACCCCCTCTTGACTTCAGACTACTGATGCGCATCTCTGTAGGAAAATGGAGAAAAAAACAATACAGTGGTTTGAGGCCAGAATCTCTGTTCAATACAGTAACCTTTCTGGCCTCAAACCAGTTCCAGGCCTGTCAGTCTAGTCACTCACGCATTGACTATAAATTGAAATCATTAAAATCATGAAACATAAGGCATAAGCAACATTTAAACACTAAGGCAAAGCATTAAAAACATCCTGATATAAATATTAAAATCACATGGTCCAAAATCATATACTGTGGCCATTCCGATTGTCATTGCACATACTTCCTAAATGTTCTTTGCATTGCATTACTAGCCAAAGGTTTGTTCCCACAACCATGTCTTTGTTTTCTTTCTAATAATGTATAGAATGTACCAACTCTTGGGGTTGTGGATGCAATTTAGCCATATTCTTAGCAAAATGCCTTGGGCCATTCTAGTATGGTGGTGCGTTTTTCTAACAAAAAGTGATCTATAAGTGTCCCTGCCCCATCACGGGTAGGAATTTTAAAAACTTTGGGAGAATTTAGGGATCAAGGAGTTACAGAAATGACCCAGGCATACTTTCCCCAAACCTTTTAAACCTCAGGAAAAACTCACAGTTAATATCAGTAATGCCTGGTATTTCACCTTCTTCTGTCATTTTCATACTGTGAAATCCTTTGAGATGCATTTTCTCCATGTCTAATCCTAGTCTTTTGTTTTAGCTTTGTCAAATCTGGATTTTGGTGGATTTTAGATAAATTACTTTAGAAAAGTTCACATTTTGTTCCCTCTGTTGTTTCTTTCTCTATATTTTTGTTGGTGTTTGCTTATTTTAAGTGTTGGTTATCACATGGATAAGATTATGTTGCAATTTTTAAGAACATGAAATATATTAGGTGCATAGATGTTTAGTACTTCAATTCTTGGTGCTATCGCCACTTTCATTCTAGTTGTGAATTTGGGAACAATGGTGGGTTTACATGTTACTTTTCAAGTTTTATGGTCTTATGTTCTGTCTCCATAGATGTTAGATACATTCGTGCTAGTGAAGATATTATGGCATGGTTAACCTGTGGCTTTCTTCCAAACATTTAACCATGATTAAGGGAGTCTAAATGGAGCCCCGGTGGCGAAGCACTGAGCTGGAGACCGAAAGGTCCCAGGTTCAAACCCCGGGAGCGGCGGGAGCAGCCGCTGTTAGCTCCAGCTCCTGCCAACCTAGCAGTTCAAAAACATGCCAATGTGAGTAGATCAATAGGTACCGCTCCGGCGGAAAGGTAACGGCGCTCCATGCAGTCATGCCGGCCACATGACCTTGGAGGTGTCTACGGACAACGCCGGCTCTTCGGCTTAGAAATGGAGATGAGCACCAACCCCCAGAGTCAGACATGACTGGACTTAACGTCAGGGGAAACCTTTACCTTTACCTAAGGAAGTGTAGCTATGTTTGAACAGAGTAGGAAGGTTTAGATACCAAATTGGTTTCTTACTAATTGAATCGCTAAAATATTAGAAGGAAAATCTCTTTGTTATCAACCAATCTCCCTGTTTTTTCAATTGTTTCTTAAGTAAACATGTAACAAGGTTTCTTATGTAGGCGAACACATTTTAATTTAGTTTATTTGCATCATTATAGATCAGTATTTAGACTGTTTATATGTAAATGTGTGATTTGAGGAACAATTAAATGTTGACAAAGTATATTGCAGTCATATCAATTGCAGTGCATTTTCTATAATTTTTCTAACTGACATCTTTGATAAATAGTGGTTGCCAAGTCAAAACCGATTATACAGTGCACTAGGAATTCATGGTGCTGTCAGGAAGAAGACCGATTGACTTTAAATTTACATATTAATGAGAAGATTTGTTAAGGGGCTGCTTTACTATAGAAAATAACAGCATATTTATAGGGCACGACATTTTATAAATAAAGCTGATGCAGGAAAAATGGAAATTAAACCTTTCAGATTAATACTTTCAAAATGGTAAAATGTGTATTTGCATTTTTATTTTCTGAATTTACCTTTCTTTCTGAGCAACACATTTCCTATTTCCCCCCTGCCCTACATTATAATCTGTTATTCTTTTGGGATTAGTAAATTTGAATAATTTTGTGTGCTTCAACAGGTAAAGGGAACACTCCAAGTAAGATGCAGAAATGATGGCAGTTTTTAATGGATTTAGAATTCTGATACAAATCAAGTTAACTTCACTTTTAGCAGAAAATGAAAAATCATATCCATTCCACAATTTTGGGATGGCACAGAATACTGATTAAAAAGATAAAAAGTGTGTCCATAACTGTTTTACTATACTGAAATGTAACAATGAAAGAAATGTTAGCAAGATTCCTCTAGGTGTCCTGCTTGATTTCCCAGGGATTGACAACCTTTCCATGGATGTTCTCAAGAAATTCCACCAGGGTTGGGCCTCCATTAGTTATTGTTATGGAGGACACCTCCTTCAGATGTATTCCGTATTTACCCCCTCACATTGTTGCAAGTTACCTTTCTACAGGATAGTGAGCCTGTTCCTGTCTCCCAGCAGCATGAGGGGCTCTTCTTCCATTACTTCATGGAAACCAAGATCTGAGATGTTAATCACTTCGTTTATTTAAGATAGTAACTCTCAACTCCATACATTCCCTGCTGCAAATTGATTGATTCACTACGCTAGATTTGAATAATGCTTGTTTCTACAATTTAATTGATCTATCTCACAGGCAGTACCTGTTTCACAGTGAGAAGGCATCTTTAGTGGTTTTGAGTCCTGTTAATTTCATTTCTATACTGCTGTGTTTTCACCAAATACATGACTGTAGTGGCCGCATTTCTCTGACAGCAAGATAGCCTCCCCAAATATAGACTTATGCTAATTTTCTGACTCTGTATAAAGGAAAGGTCAGACATCCAGATCTTGATACCCTCAATCTCATGGTGTGGAGGGAGATGGTGGCGGGGTATAAATAAAGATTTTTTATTATTATTATTATTATTATTATTATTATTATTATTATTATTATTATTATTATTAAAAGCATCTGGGTTCCACTTTTCAACCAATTCCATTTTCTGTCAGTGTTCTGGTCCCTAACCCATCAGATAAGTAGGAGCTTCCTGCATGTAACTTTTTCATATGGGGTAAATCATGGATGAAGGGGGAGTGTGAAGCATGTAATAATGTAAATATTACTTCGAAATCTTGTATGTATCTTGGCATGTTCTTTTTTAAAAGACAAAGGCATTTGTAGAAGGCGGGGGAGAACTGGACTTTCGTGCGAGCGATTACTTTTTGATCGGTTGCACCTGCATGGTTAATTTCTTGATATAGCCTCAGGGTTCACCCCATTTTAAGGTTCTCCCCCATGATCTTATAGCACTTTTAACTTCCTCCATGTTTACAAGTATCACTTAGCGCACTTTTGCCCAGTTCATTTTATGATTTTATTGAAATAGTAATTATTTTGTTTTTGATTGGTCAGCTGAATTACAGCCATTCTTGTCTTTGGGGAGGAAACATCCTTAAAGATTACATTGTCAAGAATTCCTGTAGTCTGAATTCAAAAAGTTATATCAAATTTAGAAGAGGATAATAATTATTACTATGATAATGATTTATATGCCATATTTTCTCTTTTATAAGAAACTCGAAGTAGCAAACAGAGCTCAAATCAATACAATGGACAATTTAAAACCTAAAGCACATAAACACTAAAATATAATTAAGCCTAGGGTTATTAAAATAATTAGTTGAAACCATTAAAAATCTATTAAAATACACAAAAGGCTATGCAACTGGCCATCCTTGGCTCAACCTTAAGAACTTTCTTCTTTGAAAGCCATATTTAGTATGTAAGTGCTACTTAAAAATAAACAATGTAAAATAAAGCTACATTTGTTTTGTTGTTGTTATTATTTCCCTTCACAGGATGGAGTATTTGAGGGGTACAATGAAAAAAACTTCTATGAATCTGATGAGGACCACACAGAAAAAAATCAGAAAGAGAACAAGCCGTATTCCATGGACCAAGATCACCGATTACTCATTCGAAATACAAAGCCTTTATTACAGAGCCGAAATGCTGCCGTATGATTATTTTGCTACATTTTTTTTAAATGAGGTTCTGTTTTTTCTTAGTGCATCTAAAATAGTGTAGCAGGGGTGTAAAGGCTAATCTCTGCTTCCTTGCAGCAGATGCCTCAGCCTTCAGAAAGATCTGTTGGGTTCAGAGAACCCTGCTAAATGGGGGTGGATTACAGTGCAAGGGATTGAGGAAAACAGTCTAGGCAGAACCAAGGTGGGTAACTCTTTAACATGGGTGTTGCCCCATTATGTACCGTTAACTCTCAATATGATATAATGGGTAACTAGATGTTCTGCACACAAAGCTACATCCGCATCCATATTTGACAACCACAGTTTAACGTAAGCCAGATAGATGTTGTCCTGTCATCAGCTGTGCACACAATAGTTTTTGCTGAAATTGTGCAACCATTGTTTTTTATTTTTCCTAAGGCTGGATTATAAAATCATTTCCATAGACATTAAGAAAGTGAGGTCTTTATCATTACATTCTTATTAAATATTTTTCTGATTTAAGATTGGTAAATTTGTATCTAGATTTTAGAACTTGAACTTAGCCTTTATCAAGTAAGTTTGTTTTAAAACTATTTTGCCATAGAAAAAGTTAGCTGTTGTTTTATTTTAAGGGAAAAAAACAGATATCTTCAATTGTATTTTTTAATTTTAACAGTGTACATAACTGAATTTAGAGTATATATTTTTACTGCTGTATATTTATACTATGGCAACAGCAGTGAAGTATATAAAATACAGTGAAGGTAGACAACTCATTATTTTTTTCCCCAGGTGGTCATGGCGGTTGCACAACTTTATTGGCACGTAGCACCGAAATCTGAAGCCGGCATTGTTGCTAAATCATTAGTACGTTTACTTCGAAGTAACAGGTAAATAAAAGAGGTTTTGTAAACAGCTGCCAGTTTTTCTCATAACTGTTATGAATATGCTTTATAAAGGATATAATTTGAATGGACTAAAACTGATTTTTATTTTGTGTAGATAAAAGTAATTTTAGATAATCATTATTCATACATTGTTAAGTGCTTTACAGAGTTTGAGAAGTAACAGTGTACTGAGTGGGAAAATTCTATGCACTCATATTACACATAAGATATGTAGTACAACCATGCATTGCAAGCATGCTTTGAGGCATTAGGAGGTGTACTAGTATTTTCCAGTTTAAAATGACAATGTTTCGACCAATTAGCACTTTAAACTATGAGAATTTGAACTGAGTTATGAATTCAAGTAAAATTCAGTAGCAGGTTAGTTCTAATTCCAATTATTTTCTCTCCAAGAGTAAGCTCATTAAAATAAAAGTTACTTTTAAGTCCTTTCATTTTCATTGAGCTGAATCCGATTGCAAATCTCCGGTAGATTAGTATGACTATAGAAAGGCAGAATTTATTAATTCATTTTATTAACCCATTGCTTCAAAGGATCTGTTCTAATGAGGACAATCAAGTGGATTTAGGAATATGAGTGAAACCATATTAGGACTAATGTTGGATTTAGCTTAAGTGCTGTTACCAAATTCTTACATAAACAGTAGCCCATCTATGGGTTCACTTTCCATGGCTTCAGTTACCCGCAATCAACCATGATCAGAAAATATTACTGGTTTAGGGTTTGGTACCATCCAAGGGTCTTGCAGTCTATTCCCCCAAAAAAGTGGGGTGGGAACTGTATTTTTAGTGTTGCTTAGAAAATAATAAGTATTGTGTAAATCATATTTGTGAATTGCAGTCCTGTAAATATGGAAAGCCCTTCTAAGACCTATGTCAGAATTGTCATTGGAACATTCCTAAAAATGAATGTCCAATTCTTTATTTAAATTGTAGTATTTCTTATGGATAGATACCTAAAAACAATGCATATTAATTGTTTGATGTTGACTTCTAGGGAGGTACAGTATGTTGTTCTGCAGAATATAGCAACCATGTCCATCCAACACAAGGTTTGGCATATTGAATATTACAATTTGAAATTGTTATATTTTAACTTCAGTTCAATAGCTGGTATTGATTTGTGCCTGCATTCTTTCCTCCCTAGGGCATGTTTGAGCCTCACTTGAAGAGTTTCTATGTTAGGTCAACGGATCCAACTATGATCAAAACATTAAAGGTTTGTTCATTTTATCTGAAATGTAATAACTGTTATTTAAATAATGAAGAAATGTATTCCTTTTGCATTGCCATATTGTTTTGGCAATATTAAAATAAAAACAGCAAAACAGTCAAAATTACCACTCATCTGATCAAAAAATCTGATCTTGCCTCGTAGTTGTCAGTTGTGAGCAGTACAGGCAGTCCCTTAGTTATGAACAAGATAGGTTCTGTAGGTTTGTTCTTAAGTTGAATTTGTATGTAAGTCGGAAAAGGTACATTTTTAAATGTATCTCCAGCCAATTTAATTTTTTTGATAGCATAGGAAATGGTTAACACCCATGTAATGTTAATTTTTTTCATGTCCCTGTTTAGCAGATTTCAACCTACTTTCTGTCCCTGTGACAATTGGATTTTTGAAATCTTGGGTTGTCATGGAAACAAGAATTGTTGAGAAATTCTCATTGGAGACACCTTTTCCCCATGATAACACTTACAGGAGTAAATTTCCCTTTCTAGGGGGAGATTTCCTCTCACTTCCTGTTGTCTTAACCCTGTTTTAATGATGAGTCACATATAAGTCAGATGTCTATAACTTGGGGGTCTCCTGTATATTGAAAAACTCCTTTCTGTATTTCTTCAGTTCTAAGACATCATTGATTGTAAAACACACACAAATTTCAGTACCACAAAAAGAAAAAAAGCTTTATTCATACGAATAAAAACACACATACCCAATTTTTAGAGATATGTGTGTGGGAGAAAAGGTGCATCATAGAATCAAAGAAATTATACACATACACCGACATATTCTAAAATATAGCAGAGATAAAGGAGAAGAAAACTACTTTGTAGTCTTTGTGACTTACACATAGAGACCTTCGGTACTTCTGCTGAACTGTTTTCGTCACTCTTTATGTTGAAGTAGATTTTCTACATTTTCCCTCATTTCCTTTTTGCTGTTGCAGCTGTTGTCTACATTTGGAAACCTTTTCATAATTTCAGATTTACAAAGTGTAAAGATACTCATCTTTTTCTTCTTTCCCTAATTCATTTTTTACTTTTGTCTTTGTTATCTTTGTTGCTTCTCTTTGTTTAGTTTCTCTTTTTTTCCCCTAGTAGGTATCTGGTCTCTAGAGTATACTTCAAGAAATGTGCTTGTTATGGAAAGATGCCGCCATTATTTGTTTTGGTAGTTATTTATAGTCCAGAGGTATAACCATTGGTAGACTTGGTTTTATAAGCAGTTCAAAATAAACACTATTGCCATAGAACCGGCATCTTGTTCTTTTATACCTGTGCTGTTAGTTTGTATCCATCCTCTGACAATAGAGCAACATGCTGCCACATCTATTTCTCTAAGGATGTTCAAGTGAAAGACAGGTCACTTTGGACCAGACAGACTGAGATTGCTCTAACTCTGGGGCAGTCTCCTTAGCGATTGAAGGAATGATCCCATAAGAATGTTTGAGTTTGGCCGCCTAATGACTACCATATTTATACCAAGAAGACCCATAGGATTGCTGTGCTATTCAAAAGTAGGAAGGACCCTTACATTTATTATGTTTGCTGTTTGGAAGAACTAGTTACCTTTATTACAGGTTTACTACACACTATCATAAAGACTGGCTGAATTATTTGTTCCGTCTCCAAAATCTACCTTGATGCTACTGATTTCATTTATTCAAGCTCCAGTTTCTACTGCACTTCTTAGTGTCAGCTACCTCCAGCTTCATCAACAGTTGATACTCTTGTTAGTGCCTCCTCCTGCTACTGTTGTCTTTTTTGCCACCGGCTTCAATAGCACCACCTTCAATAGCACTGATATAATCAAAGATACACTCTGTTTAAGTGATATCTATGGGTGTGCTCGCTGCTGAGGAATTTGAGACCTTTCATCCATTGTCTGTGACTGTCTGATTCCAGTAGGACAGATTATGCTTCAGAGATATCCATGTCCACTTCATTGGAACATTTTTTTTTAAAAAAAACTGAATGCTCTAATGAGCGACCATAATCTTTTGTCTCTTTTTAGATAATGTGCATGCAGTCTTATAATAATTATCTTATCAGGATGACTAAGTCACTAGATCTTGAAAGTAAGGCACCCCCAGCTCCAGTATCTGACACGACTTTCAGTCTCAGAACTCCCCTAGTTTTGAGGAGCTTTCCTTCTTGCTGTACATGCTGCCTTCCTTACTCTATCTATATTGTAAACTTCTATTCATTGGGTCTGAAAAAGATTCAAAACTTGTACAAAATACATAAGGAGTAGTGTGCTTTTCTTCTGGAATAGCCTATGCCAAATTCTGCTATCAGCAATGTTGTTCAAAAAGAGAATAAAGGTAATTGTCGCTAGGTGCCACTAATAAGGAGGACCAAAAGTTAGATATTAGCAACCAAAAATACTATTCTATTCTATTCTCTTCTTGGAAATTGTTTTTCAGGTTGTGGCTTTGATGTTTGCGAAACTGGAGATCATCTAATTTCATGAAGTTAGTCTTTAAAATACCAAATCCTGATAATTCAGACCATAACCAAAATGTTGTATGGAAAATGCTATCCCCTTGACTTCACGTGTAAGTTCAAAGCATATTTGGATGCAAGATATTCAGATTCATTCTCAGACCTGGTCCTCAATGTGTCAAAGAGATCATCTTGCTTAATGTCCTCTGCACAATACTGTTTGAGTACAGCCTTTCCCCGTTTCCCTCCCAAAAGCATTGCATTACTTCGGATTTGTGCATTCTAACAATAGTGCAGAAAAGGTACACCATCACATTTGAAAATATTTTGTCTTCCAGTGGCTTTTGCTAGATCACTGCATCAGAGGGAGTGACTGCAGAGAATCTTATCTTTCTAGAGAAAGACCATCATATGGAATTCTTTTGATATTTTAAAATACTGTACTGAGGAAAGATGATGGATTGACAAATACTGAACTTAATTTTTAGAGAATTAATGCATTTGCTTAAAGAGATTCTAAAAGTTTATTTTTGCTACAGTTATTCACCTTTTGATTGAGAGGATTGGTTTACAGTGATAAATCATTGTGACACTTTGTCACATCTTTTGCTGATCATCATACTGGATTTTTTTTGTTTAGTTTCCATTGGAACTTTAAGTCTTCCAATTCAAAGAACTTCCCTTTGATTTTGCTATATCACACAAATTTATGAAATTTATGAAAGTGTTTGCACTACTTTGTACTAGAGACACACGTATCTAACTGTATAAATGTGACTGGCTGTTAGAATCCATACAAAGAGCTCAATAACAACTTCTGTTAGATTATCTTGTTATAATGGCCCATCATTGCTGCTATACCTATGCTTGAGCAGGACATCTTAATGACGAGAAATAGAAAAGTCAGACATCCTGACTTTCCAGTTTGAATTTCAATGCCTGGAGAATTTTCCCCTAATCATTCTGTCAAACAAAAATCGTCAAGCTACTGTAACAGCCTAATGATCTTCAGTAGGAAGGCCTAATTCAGAGCCGGCCCTAGATATTTTTCAAGTGTAGGCGAACAGAATTTTGGCGCCCCCCCCCCCCCCAAACCAATCACTGAAAAATAAAAGCATTGGATAAGCGAAAATGTTGGATAATAAGGAGGGATTAAGGAAAAGCCTATTAAACATCAAATTACATTAAGATTTTACAAATTAAACACCAAAACATCACGTTTTACAAGAAATCAACAGAAAAAGCAGTCTCAACTGCGCCCCCGTATGTTTTGCGCCCCAAGCGATTGCTTAATTCGCCTCATTGTTGGACTGGCTCTGGCCTAATTTAGTGGTTTTTGCTTAATCCTTTGACTTGATTGGTCTTGATTACCAAGTACATGGTTACTTTGCACAATGGATGTCCTGTACTGTCTTTTGTTCCTTGGATTATAGGATCTCTCAACCTTCTTAAGATGTGTGTGTATTTCAGTTTCATAGAGTTTCGTTAGACAAGGAATACTTAGAGGTGGTTTTGCCAGTTCCTTCCTCTGAAATGTAGCCTAAAGCCCCTGATATTCACTGATGGGCTTCCATTCAAGTACTAACCAGGGTTGGTCCTGCTTAGTTTTCACAATCAAATGGGATCTGGTGCCTTTGGGATATTTAGGCCCATCTTCCTAAAGTATTATTCTATATTGTGCTTTGTGAGATTCTTCACCCTGGTTCATTCAAGTGAGGTGTTATTTTTGGAAGGACTGCTGACAGACTTGTGTCCTGATACTGCATTCCTTGCTAAAATGATTTATCACTATCTTCCTGACTCTGGCTCATAATCCAACAACACCCACAGATTTTGGGTACCATTTGTTTGTTGAACATCATCTTTTTATATTAATAGGACTAAGATGTTCTCTCTGTCCACTAAATTGTTTATCTGGCATTCATGGCCTGACATGGATGTCTGTTTTTTGATCAAAGTCGGTGATAGTACAAGTAAGTTAGCATATGATGATGAAGATGATGGTAACAGTATTCAGCATATAACTGAGGAGAAAGGTGGTAAAAGATAGGGTTCCCACCAAAACATGTTATTCAACTCTTGATCGTTCTGTGCAGTTCAGTGCAGAACTCAGTATCTGCACAAATGTGCACACAAACAACCACAGTTACAGCCTGGTAACTTATTTCTAATACATTTTTCTTTTGGAAACAGGTGTAGTGATAATCATGTCACAGTTACAAATGGAACAATGAGATTATGATTTGAGCACAGAACAAAATGTATTTAGACCTTCTACTCTAAACTACCCTGTTTCCCCGAAAATAAGACATCCCCGAAAAATAAGACCTAGTAGAAGTTTTGCTGAATTGCTAAATATAAGGCCTCCCCCAAAAGTAAGACCTAGCAAAGTTTTTGTTTGTAAGCATGCCCAACGCCTGCCAAACAGAAGACCAGAGCATGCAGGATTGGTAAATGTACATAACAGTTGTACATGGAAATAATGGTAGTAACAAGAAATTCTTGATAGGATTCACAGTTTGTCTGGTTATGCTGGTTTGTGATGACAACTACTGTACAGTATATAATAAATGTTCATTTTTTTGTTCAACAATAAATGTGAATTCTTCTTCATGGAAAAATAAGACATCCCCTGAAAATAAGACCTAGCACACCTTTGGGAGCAAAATTTAATATAAGACACTGTCTTATTTTCGGGGAAACACGGTATATACATAAAGTGATGTTTCTAGCTTTCATGAGTGCAAATAGATATGTTTTGTCTGACCTTGTTGACTAATCAAAATTGACGTTGCCAGAATCTCTGTGCTAAGGAGCAAAGTTTTGTGTCTGACCTGTGCAACATCTCTGACACTTAGCATGAGATCAGAAAAAAATCCTCTACTCTCTATAGCTCTACTTAGGGAATTATGGGGAAAGATGAGGGGCTTTATCAATGATTAGGTAAAAGCTTTGATGTATTATATTTAGACTCTAAACTATGTTGTAGTATTTTACGATTGCAGATGGGAGATAAAATCTGTTTTGAATGCTTTGCTTTTGTCATGGAGACAGTTCTCATAATTCTTTAAATTGTTTTTGCATTATTAAAAGAAGTAAAAATATTTTATCTTTTCCTAAAATGTTTGCTCTTTTTTTTAGCTTGAAATCTTAACCAACTTAGCCAATGAGGCTAACATATCAACTCTTCTTAGAGAATTTCAGGTTTGTAATCATTCTTACTCTCATTACATGAAACTTCACTTAATGCATGTACATAATCAAATCTTGGAAAAAAGTTTATAAAATACAGTATTAAAAATACAAAAAGTAATGCAGAGTGTCTTCTTTCTCCCTTACCTCATTTGGGAACCTCCCAAGAAGACTGTGGCAAAAGCTAGTGCTCACCTGCTGAGAGCAAAGAAGCTGAGATGAATGGTTTTAAATATCTATTTAAGAAAGTATTCATCACTTTGGATCTGGAAGTTCAAGATCAGGAGAGGAGTGCAGAAAAGAGAAAGGCTACTAGTTTAGTATCAGTATTACAGAAGATGATATCAGAAGTTCATGGAGATTCCTATTCCAGACTTGTTCACTGAGTGACTTGAATTAGAATGGGGGTCAGCTCCGAATTTTAAAAGATTATTAGGTTAAGATTATTAGATTGATAAGAAAGCTCTCTATCAGCATTAATTTCTAATGCAATCATCCAATGTAAAGGCAGTATATTACTGAAGGATATAAATGAAAAATTAACTCAACTTTTAAAAAGGCTTCATAAAGTTTTGGCATTGTCCCTTAAAGCATCCATGGCAACTATATTATGGGTTCAATTCTGGATTCAGAGGATGAAAGTGCTCACTCAGAACATTGTGTAAGTTACAACATATTCTATGATATGTGGCCGATGCAGGGTAAGATGTCAAAGCTTTTCCAACACAGGCAATTACTACTTATATAGTTGGTTGTAGGTCTGTATAATTTAAGCATTTGGAGGCTGACTTGTTAAACATTCCTTTCAAGGAGGATAAAGCTCAGAAGAAGTTTTTAGTGGAAAGAAAGGACAAGAAGTATGTGCTTCTTGTCCTTTCCTTAAACTGAAATGCTAGAAAGTTCAATAAAGATTTCTCAGGGGAGACCACTACTCTTTTGAGGGGGAAGTGATTTTTGAAAATGGAGGGATTTCAGATGCAGTGAACACCAATGGAATAAAAGTAGATTCCAATTTAGACAATAGGAACAATCAAGGAGAGGTGTGGGTAACTTCAATACTGGTGATGGACAGCAGTAACGACTTGAGGGATTCCTTCCAAAATCTATATCAAGTTTCAAAATAGTTCCAATATTGGAATTACGTTTTGTCCAAACCTGACACATCCATTAGAAAAAGATAGTATTTGTCGGATGTCAGAAGAGCTGTGGAAATCTATATTGACAGAATAAGAGCATTTAGATGTTTGAAGGCATTGTTCATTTCTTTTTTTTTTTTATCCAAGGCTGTTTGTGGGTGCATTCAATTCGGTAAGCGGTGACTACAACTTTGGATGATTTGATGTGTAGGCACAGTTCAAGATTTCAGCAGCCACTCCTATCCTTAAGAGACATGGCTGGGTGTATTTGAATGGTTGTGGATTTGCTCCTGAGAATGAGAGGTCATTCTAAGAAAGCTGAAGACTGTATTTTTTTTAAAAAAAAAGCCAGGGGAGGTCTCTCAATTTTTAACATTTATACTTAAACCTGAATGACTTTAATGCATGCATATTGCAAAGCTGAGTAACAGAACTGAAAGAAAGAGAAAGGAGCAACAGATGAAATGTTCTAAAATTTTGGTCTTCTGCATGAGGGATTAACCAACTTTGGTCATTCTATGAAGGCTGATGGAGCAAATCAATAGTTGTGAATTGCTCCATCAGCCTTCATACAATGATCATTCACTGAATATATTAATCTCCGAATTAAGGTAATGAACTGGTTTTCTTTTTAAAAAAATCTGTATTTTGTCAGTAGGGTATTTTAAAGTCTTATTCCAGAAGTTAAATGGACTGAACTTTTTCTGAAAACAGTTATTGAACCTTACTATTCTTTCTCTCATGCTAACTGCTGGCATTGAGTTGCTACCATCTGCTAATGTGCCACTCTCTGGAGACTAAAGCTAACATATTACCCTACTGCAAAATCCCTTATTCATATATGCATAATTCAGAAGACCATGGTTAATTTACAGTTGGTATTATGGCTCTGTTAAATGATGATAACGATGTACTGATGTCTAACATCACTATTTTTTCAGACCTATGTGAAAAGCCAAGATAAACAATTTGCTGCAGCTACTATTCAGGCAATAGGCAGATGTGCAACCAACATCTCCGAAGTGACTGATACATGCCTGAATGGCCTAGTGTGTTTGCTGTCCAATAGAGATGGTAAGTTTATTGTTCTGTTTTATGTTGTGAGTGATTGATACCTTGTATTTTCTGGTTGTGTTCGCAGGTAGAAACAGATTAAAACGTTAATGTGTTAAGTGGCATGACTTTCTTGCCAAATGGTGATGTTGCTTTTATAGTTTCTATGTATTTATTTTATTTTATTTACATTGTTTTGTACCCCGCCCTCTCTCCCTCATTGAGGGCCGCAGAGCGGCTAATGCTCAGCAGCAATTCGATGCTGTACAAATCTAAAACAATGCAAAAATCCAAAATAAATATAAATCACAAATACAAAAAATTTAACACATCATATAAAACTACAGTACATAATAAAACAATAATTAAAACCAGCTATCATTAAAAACCAGCTCCTGTTTATGACTCTTTAAAGTTATTTTGTCTTTTCTTGAATTAGCATGGCTCACTGTGAGTATGGAGTTGTTACTGAGATCTGTCATTTCCTAAACCTCTAAAATGTATCTTCATACAGAATATGATTAATTTTCCCCAGTTGCATTTAAATGGCTGTGCTGCAGAGGGTGCTGTAAGCAGCGAAATGTGGGGGTCTAGGTGTGGAAGTGATTAGAGCATATCAAACCTTTTCTAGTGGCCATCAGTAAACCTGTGTATATTTCAAATTTTTGTTGTATTTTGTATGTAAATATTAAAATGCAGTCTCCTAATGTAAGTAGTAGTTGTGGAACAAATATAAAAGTCAAATGCAAAGCATTTTTTAAAACAAAAGGCCATGTGTCCACTTAAACTCCCATATGAGGGGAAATAAATGTTTAATTATATTTTCATCAGTTGTCCAAGGAATTCCTAATCTTTTCTTTGGAACATAGGAAAAGAGAGAAGCACTACAGGCATACAGTGTGTTAATATAGGTACTTCTATGAGTTGAAGTGTGTTCTGAAAGCATAGTATCCAGTGGGTCATTGAGATTGGTAGTGTGAAGGGTGACTAGTCCATCCAGGAAAATCAGTGTCTGGATATGATTTGTTTTAAAAAATTGCTTCATATATTTGTTTTTGGGTTGGAATCCTACTTGCAGTTGAGGCTAATTAAAAATACCATCCTTTCTCTCCCTTCCTCTCTGTCTCAAAGATATAATGCCGATTTTAAGGTACTTTGCACTAGATGGCTATGTAACCTTTTTGTATAATGGTTAAAGATGCAGAGTTAAATGGGCGTGGTTAGCATGAATAGGGGTAGGACAGAAAATGTATATCAAAGGAAATGCAGATGGTAAAGGTAAAGGTTTCCCCTGGACAGTAAGTCTAGTTGAGTCCAACTCTGCAGAGTGGTGCTCATCTCAATTTCTAAGCAGAAGAGCTGGGTTGTCTGTAGACGCCTCCATATGGCCAACACGAATGCACGGAGCGCCGTGACCTTCTCACAGAAGTGGTGCCTATTGATCTACTTACATTTGCATGTTTGTGAACTCCCAGGTTGTCAGAAGTTGGGATTAACAATGGGGGCTCACCCCATCCCGCGGATTTGAACCACTGACCTTCCACTTGGCAAGTTCTGCAGCCTAGTGGTTTAACTCGCTGCGCCACCATGGCTCCTGAAATGCAGATACATTCATAAAATATTAGCTTACTATATTAGTAAATATATTATACTTGATGCAACCTAGTAGTTTTTCAAGCTCATGGTACAGTTTGAAAGTATTAAAATTATCTGGAAGGTTTTCAAAATAGCCTGCACTAAAATACATTTGAGAGTTAAGTATGTGAATTTTAATAAAGTATGAAATTATGTAGCAACCATCAAATTGGTAATGAAATCACCCTAGAAATGTTATTGGAATATTTAAACCAAGATGCTCACCTTAACCCAAGATGTTAAGTTGCTGTGGTTGAAAACAGGTTTCCAGTGATCCCAGCAAATTATAATGAAGGGCAATATATCTATCTCTCTATATATAACAAGAAAAAATTGACTGATTTGAGATTATTATAAACTGTAAATGTGTGTTATATGCACAAGGCTTGAGTACCCCCTCCTTCCTTTAGTGTGACTATAAGTAAGAGACTGTGAATGATTTCTTTGTTTTCTGAAACCTCTTTGTTTTCTTTGAGAGATCATTCTAAGAAATGTCATTTATCCTAACATAGCTGATCCTGTAATGGGAACTCTCACAAGCATCATCACCATTATGGGAGATGGCATTGCAAGCCCACCAAACTCATATTGATGACGTTCCCAATATTCCTATGACACAGATTGCCAATGGGAGAATTACTTATAGACATGCTAAAGGAAGGAGGGATATTCAAGCCTTGTACCTTCCACTATTGGCAAGTATTGCCAAGATTTTTAGGATCATACTAGCTCTTGATCTCACCATGATTGTCCCATAATCATAGCATCCACCCCTCCTTTAACTCAGCATTCACTTGTTGTACAGGAAATACCTTTGGTAGCTCGTTAAGAACCGATTGTCTCCAGGTTTTCCCTCAAGCTCGAAGAGCTGATATACAGGTTATCAGCCCAGAGGGTCTGTGCTGTAGTTTCTGTTTCTGATCCTAACTTTCTTTCTCATCCACTTTGAACTGTAGCTCTTCTGGGCCTGATTGGTTGTTCTACCTCAAAAGTCACCTCCTGCTCTTCCGGCCAACATTGACCCCTCCTCTCCTAAAAATGATTATTTTGTGGTTTAAATGATGAGGATGGCCAGATAACTTAACTAAAAGAATCTATATATATAAAAGGATAAAAAAATTTCGGTCTAGGACAAAACAATAAAAACCACACATCCCAGAAACACTAAACTTGGCAACACAACCCCACAACGCCACAGCAACGCGTGGCCAGGCACAGCTAGTATAAGATATAAATGAATGACCTGGTGTTCCATCGAGTATACACCCAGGTATCTATTCCTTCAATGTTGCCCGTATTGCTAAACCTCCTCAAAATCATAAGAAAGTATTGGATGAATCCTGTGTCAATCCTGATGTCCCTTGGCTTGGGCAATACCTGATGTCTATGGGAGTCTATCAATAGTTGTTCTGAGAGAAACTTACTACCTTCCTTACCAAATTGAATGATGAAGATTGGAAGATTTTATCCCTGTTCCACCCTGAAACCCATGATGTCATGTTCCAGGCCTCTCACCTGATAATGAGGGCAGAATTTAACCAAACAAACCCAAGATATGCCCAAACCTATTTTACTTAAACAAAGTAAAGATCTGACTAACACAACAGAAATACAGCACACAGCTGATATGATACAGATGAAGCCCCACATTCCAAAAGTACAGTCAGTAGTCAGGGTTTCCAAACTCAAGCCAGATAAGCAAGGTTAAACTGAAGCCCCCAATCTAAAGGTACAAACTGGAATTCAAGTCAAATAAGTCAGTCCAGAATTCATGTTCAAGGTTTCTGTGGATAATGAAATATAAAGCAGAGTTACAGAATATAGAAGAGTTCAAAGCAGGATCACAAGAACAGGATCTGGGTGTTGATATCCAATCTAGGGGTAACAGCCAAGATCCAAGATAGGCATCCCATAGTTCGACATTACTATTCCCAAAGAGGAATATCTTCCACCCCTCTTTTAAGCAGAGATTCTCAGTTACTGCTCAATCACCAGACCTGCACCAATAACCCCATGAAACCTGTGACCCATTACTCAGAAATAGAGAGGGAAAGGCCTCGAAAAAACCCTGGAAAAGTTTTTAAAAATCCCAAGTTTTTCCACACAGTTTTTTCTAAAGCCATTTTCCTCCTGGAAATTTTTTTAAAAAGTGTGTAAAATATGTTCTTTTCCATTGATAAATAATATATCTATGACATGGTATTCAAACTATATAACATGAATATATATATCATTGGAAAAGAACATATTTTACACACTTTTTTCCATTTTTTCTGGAAAAAATGGCTTTGGAAAAAAGAAAAAAAAGTTTTTTCCCAGTATTTTCCCAGACCTTCACATCTTTACTCAGGAAGAAAGTCAGTGTAACCTCTTCCAAACAGCAGAGAGATTAACCCCTTCCAAGCACTCAGCTGCACCTGAACTAAAACCCAACAAACTGCTGGTCATGACACACAAGTTGAATAGACTACAGATCACCTAGCATCCTATAGTGGGGAAGGTTATGTTGCTTTTTGCCAACACACTTGGTTCCCATCCTCTGGACTGTCTTATCAAACTTGTCCAGTGGTTGAAGATTTGCCCTTCAACGATGATGACCTCTTCAGTACAGACACCAGTACCACATTGGAGCACACAGAGAAAATGTGGTGTTCCATCACACAGTGCGGTTTCAACCCTTAATCCATCCTGACCAGAAATACAAGTCATCCTGGTTCAGATGCAGTTCGGCCTCCAGATGGGGTTCAAATCCATTCTGTTCTTGTACCCTCCTGCGCAGAGCCGAAGTTGGCCATCAAAACTTGTAAAGTCAAGCCCATAAATCCACAGAGACATGTATCCATGTATCATGTTTGAGTCACTTCAGGATGACTTCCCTGATGCCACTATATCACCAACATCTATGCCACATTTCCCCAAGATGAAGAAATTCCATCCTACTTGGGCATCCTTCACTTCAATTAATAGGTTCTCATCCTCATTGAAAGAAGTGACTTGAAGGTTGGGTTGCTGACCTGAAAGTTGCCAGGTCCGAATCCCACCTGGGGAGAGTGTGGATGAGCTCCCTCTATCAGCTCCAGCTCCATGCGGGGACATGAGAGAAGCCTCCCACAAGGATGGTAAAAAACATCAAAACATCCGGGCGTCCCCTGGGCAACGTCCTTGCAGACGGCCAATTCTCTCACTCCAGAAGCAACTCCGGTTGCTCCTGACACGGAAAAAAAAAAGTTCTGAAGGTATTTTTCATGTCTCAATTGCTCAACCTGTCTGGTTCAAGATGTGGGCACTCTTCTTCAGAAAGAGGCAGTTGAACCCATATCGCTTTCAGGTTTGTTGCTGGTTCTCCTCCCATTATTTCATTCCCATGAAAAAAAATAGAGGTTTCAATCCCCTTCTTGAACTCTGGGGCATCAACTAATCTTGATGCTTCCAGAGAGTAATCCTTCCTTCCATCCATCCTCTGATGCAGGGGGGCAATTGGTATACAGCCCTGGACCTAAAAGATGCATACTTCCATATCGTGATGTGTTTTTCACATCAGCAATTCCTGTTTTGCACTAGGGAAAAGAGCCTAATGATTTTGAGTACTTCTGTTCAAACTCAATACTGCTCCCCTGATATTGTCAAAAGTAATGACAGTGGCAGCTGTGTTTCTTTGGCAGCAGAGTGTCTATATCTGTAGATGCACATCTGGTTAATCTTGGCTCACAACAGTTTGATCTTTCTTCAGAGATTTAGCCTTGTTTTAAAACAAGAAAATTGTATTTCGTGTCCCCCGTGGAAGATAAGATTAATCGGGGCTATCCTGGAATCAAATGCCCAGGTTGTCTTCCTTCCAGATGATCACTTTCTGGCATTTTGTCAGTTTGTCCTTTGCTCCCTACATTACAGAAGGATCAGAGCCATGGATGTGAACTACATGGATACTGGGCTATATGGCATCTGTCACATCCATCACTTGTCATGTCAGTTATCATCTCAGTCTCTCCAAGAAGTGGTTTACCACCCCAAGAACTGTTCACCCAGAAATTCTATCACCATTGATGCCTTCATGATAGTTTGAGGCACTCATTTTGATGCTGTGTCCATTCAAGAGATGCATCAGCTAGAACTGTTCACATTAATGCCTTAGAAATATTGGGGGTGGAAAAATGTTTCACATCTTCGAGACTCCCATAAAGAGCAAGGTGGTACAAGTCTTGAGTGACAACACCATGGTCATGTATTACCATGAAGGATGAAGTCCTGTACCGTTCTCCGTCTCATAAAATGTCTCTGGACTTGGTGCATTGAGTAATCCACCCTCCTGGAGAGGATAGCATCTTTGTGGATTTGCTTAGTGGGACATCAACAATGTCTCATGTGTGGATGCTTCATCAGAGGAGTTGGTACAGATTTTCCTTCACTGAAACACTCCAACCTCGATCTCTTCACATCCATAGTAGATTGTCAGTGCAAGCAGTTTGCTCCTGCCTCTTCATAGGGTGTGTGTGTGTATGGGGGGGGGGGTATCCTTTTTATTGGGGAGACATTCCACTGTATACATTTTCTCTCTTCCCTCTCATGATGAAGGTAATAGCCAAGGTTTACCAGGACAGTTCCTGTATTTTTGTCAGGCCACCCTGGCCTCACCAGCAATAGTTCAGCCCACTTCTCCATCTGTCAATTCACACATGGTTGTTTTGTGCAAAAACCAGTATTTTCTCCATAAGAAATAGGGGGTTTTCTTTTGGAAAACAATGTTAGTGCAGAAATATTAACTCCTATAGAGAAGATCCTGTTTTCAATACAGAAAATGCTGTAATTTGCAATTTAGTTGGTAAAAATGCCATGATAAATTTGCATAGGAAAAGGCATTTTCTGCACAGAAAGCAACATTTCCTGAGCAGGATTTTAAATTTCTGCATTGAAATATTATTTTAACACAGAAAATGCTATTTTCTATATAGAAGGCCCTTTTTTCTGCACATAACAACTATGTGTGAATTTTACCTAGAATTATGAATAGCTTTCAAAAACTGTAGTTGTCAAAGACTTTCTTATCACAGGAAGAAAATTGCTGAAATTATTTGCGACTACCTTTGAAAAGAAATTTAATGAAGAATCCATATTATTATTATAGCAGTTTGGTACTTTCCATATAAAGGGTTTTGCGTTCTGAGTAGCCACCTCTATTTAAGGTGTTAATATGGGCATCCTGGACATTATACATAACAGCTTATTTGTAAAATAGGGCAAATGACAGAAATCAGTACATCTTACATTTTTATGACTTGCAGATGATTATCAACCTACAACTATTAATATTGTATTGTATGCTTTGGTATTGTTGGGTTTTCAAGTATAGCCAAAATTTAATTATTAAAGGTACAACAACACAGAGTCAGTTGCTTCTTTAAGGTTAAGATTTTAAAAGGCAAAACTTCTTTAAACTCCTTTATTTTTTAATTCTTTTAAAAGATTTTTTAAAATCTTTTAATTGTACCAAATATACTTTCAAAATGTCTGGATAATTTCAGAAGTTGTAATAACTTTACTATATCTGATGCAAACCTTACAGCAATACAACTTATAAATTGTCTTTGTCTTCTCTAGAAATAGTAGTTGCTGAAAGTGTAGTAGTCATTAAGAAACTGCTACAAACACAGCTAGCACACCATGGTGAAATAATTAAGCGCATGGCCAAACTCTTGGACAGTATTACTGTGAGTATTTTCTTCTTAGTTATCCAAAATAGTGAAATCTAGGTTGTGTATGTTTGTGTTTATGAGAGAATGAATGTAAAGATGATCTGTCCTTTGGTTGCTTTTGTGAAAATATTGAGGAACAAACTTTTTTTCACCAAACACTACAATGCATACATTTGTTACAACATTATTGTTAGGGATGGGGTTAGGATCTGTCTGTGTAAAGTAGGAGTCATACTGATATACTCTTGTAGAGTTGTATTAACATTTCCCTAGGCAACCTTGCTGTTTTCAAAGGCAAAGCAAGATAATTTAGGTAGGTATTCTTATGTTTAAGGCTTGATTTGAAACACTCAAGACCTGCTACAAGGAATAACACATTTATTAAGTTCATTGCATATTTTAAGCTGTGGGGTTTTTTTTACTATCTGCATCTTTTTAGTTAAAAATAAAAAGTATTTAATATGCCTGATGTGACAAATACTGCATCTTGTCAGCTAAGCTAGTGGTTGCCTGCTTCCCTCCCTGAAAACTTTAACCAAAATGGGATGTATTTCAAAAGTGTGTTTTATAAAATGAAGTGATCTACTGAAAGGCAATACTTTTCAAATGATGCTTAAGTCTGCCAAATATATCTTTTAACTACTTTCCTTCACAAGGGTGCACTTGGTTGCTTGCTTAGGCTATTTTGAATATAAAGTATGATGCAATCAACAGTCCTAATTGGTCTTTGAAGATGCTGCAAAGAAGAGTTGTGCAATGAATGTATTTCTTCTTGTATACTTGTAAATTACAGGACTGCCACTTTCTAGAAAATCAGTCATCAGGAAAAGTTGTAATTTACATTCATCCCTCCATATCAGTGGATTTTGTATCCTTGGATTCAACTATCCACAGCTTGAAAATGTACCCTCTCCTTCCAAAAAATAAAAAATAAAACTTGATTTTGCCATTTTATATAAGGGACATCATTATGTATGCCCATTCCTGTCCAATTTAGCTTGCTCACCCAAAGTATTGCAATGAGTATTATTTCCATTTCTTATTTTACTATGTCTAGCGTCCTCAATTCATGTGTTTCACATTTACTGTTCTTATATATGTTGTGCAGCCTCAGACTTGCCTTTCACCTCATAGCACGGTAACAGATGAACATCCTTTTGGTTTGAGTCCAGTTGCATCATAGTGACAGCTCTACTTGTAGTTGTCGTCTGCTGTTCCCAGTCGGTTGTTGTGTGTCTTCCAAGCAGGGAGTCCCATCTTCTGGCACTATGTCTTATTTCCCTTTGGATTTTCTCATAATAGGATTTTTGTGGTCAAAGCATTCAGAAGCGGTTTACCATGCCGCCTCCTGCTCAGTACTAACATGCATTAGCTATAGTGCTACTCACATTGTCTCTGAAAGATCCGCTGCCAGTTTCACCCATCCTCGCTGCTGTCTTGTAGCTATTTGGCACATTTAGTTTGACTCCTCAGTAAAAGCCTGTTGATGTGGGAGACCCTACAAGCAGCACTGCTGTCATCAGCATAGCTTTTGCCTTATTGAAGCATACAATCCTACCACTGTAGAAAGATGGTGCCATGGTGAAAATGGACTTTGGTTCCACTAATTTCCCATGTGATTTTGTGCATATGCATAGAATCACAAGCCTTGTAATGTTGAATAAGATCGGTAACAGAAAAATGTCCAGCTCCATCCTTTATAGTTGATAGCATTTTCTTACAGTTTTGGGCAATTTAATATAAGCATTTACTTGTGTAAATGAATATATGTAAATTAATGTTCTACTCTGTCTCTGTACAGGCCTAAAGGATGTAATTCTAGAACTTTTTAAAGATCTAGCCAAAGGGAATGCATTTTGTTCTTTTGAGTAGAAAATTACATCCTACATATATATTGTCTAGTTGAATTATAAGTTTTAAACAAAATGCGTAATATATGTTTCTTTAGAAAATTTCTTATAACTGAAAATTTAAATTAGCCATATATTCTTATGTAAAGGTATCTGTCAGTTCTACAGGCAGTTTGAACTTCTGTAGCTGAAAATTTAATGTATCACTCAATTACTATTCTTTAGCCCAATTTAAAATGATAGTTTGGGAGTAATGTTTTAATGCAGCGTAACCTTTGGAACATTAGAAATAAGCTCTTTCTCAGTATATACTAATGACATCAGTCTTACTACATTTGATTTAGCAAATGTACTCAGGCATTTAAAACTTTTCTTGCATAATAGATTTTCACTGCCTGTTTCACTTTGTAATTGTAAATTTCAGAATTGTTTCCAAATACTCTTGTCAATGTATGTCTGTTGTTAGTTACTAAACTAAGCCAGTATTCATCTTTTCATAATGCTTTGCCATGATCTGTTTCTTTTTCTTTTATTGCCTTTGAATTGATTCTTTTACTTGACTTCAACTGCTATATGATGGTTAAAAATGGCACCATAGAGTGTCTGTGTTGTAACAGAATGTCATTAACAGTCATTATTGCAGTAATCAAGCAGTGGTTGCTGTCTCAAGCAAGGAATCCTTAACTTTAATACTTTTGAAAGCATCAATAAATATTTAGATCTGAATCTACAGTTTTAGCAAATGGAAGAAATATTTTTACTGATCAGTCCTTTTTAGTCTTTAGAGTTTTTGTTCTAGTAAAAGTTAAAGTTATTGCTATCAAATCTATCTAACCTTCAAGGGATAACCATTTTTGGATTTCTCCATAGGAGTCACTGCCATTTCATTTCCTTGTCTAGTAAGAAAGTGCCATCCAGGAGTTCTCTCATCACCTACATACCCTGTTGCAGTCACTGTCATCTCATCTGAACCCATCTGATGATGGATCTGGACCAAACTTGGCACACAGACCCAACTTGGCCGACTGTGAACACTTGGGGAGGGGGTTGGGGATGATTAAGCTACGATTCTGGGAGCTGTAGTTCACCCACATCCTTATGCATTTTCTAATGGGAGCATTCATAAAAAAAGAAAAGACTGGCTTTTTCTAATAAATAGTGTTTGTTGGAAATTATAACCTTGATGTTACTTGGGCCCCTTCCACACAGCTGAATAAAATCCCAGATTATCTGCTTTGAACTGGAATATATGGCAGTGCGGACTCAGATAACCCAGTTCAGAGCAGATATTGCGGGATTTCTGCCTTGATATTCTGGGTTATATGGCTGTGCGGAAGGACCCTGGATTATCTGAGTCCACACTGCCATATAACCCAGTTCAAAGCAGCTATTGTGGGTTTTTCTAACTTGTGTGGAAAGTTCCAACCAGCGCTCTATATAGCCTCCTCAGTCCTCCTTGGAAGGCACTTACTGCGGGTGGAGGTGCTCGGGGAGGCAGCGGTGGAGGGAAATGCCGTTGCTGAGGTAGACATTGATCTGGTGGCGGGCCACACCGCAGCTCCTCTTCGCTCCTCCTCTGAAGATGCTCCTACCACTGCTGCTGCTGTGGTGGGTGGGAGCGGAGGCCCCTTGGGTGTGGATTCAATGCCAGAGGAGGGAGGTGAGCAACAGAAAGAAAGGAAAGAAGGTGAGACCCTGGGCGACTCTTGCAAGCAGCGCCCAGCCTCCCTCTCCAGAGGCAGCAGCAGCAGTTTCCCCCTTTCCCTAGCCCTGGATCCGCGGGCGCATGCTCACTCACGCCAGCAGCAGCCCTGGGCCATATTTGTCAGGACTTACTCGAGAGACGGAGGGAAAAATAGAGCCAAAAAAAAAGAAAGAAGGAGAAAGAAAGAAACAGAGAGAGCGAGAGGAGATTTTGGGATGGGTAAGCAAATGGCTGGGGGGGGGCGATCCTTTCTTTCCTGCGGATTTAAGGCAGGGAGGAAGAGGAGGAGGGGGCGGCGGAGGGAGAAGCAAAGGCAGGGGTAAAGGCAGGGGCAGGCAACCCCCAGTATAGCGGAGGAGGCATGAGCAGCGCTGCCTGCTCCCCTTGCTCTCCTTTGCCTTCTGCCTCCTAAGAGACCCTTCCTTCCCCAGGCCCATTCTCCCCACAAGGCTTCAGGAGAGGAGGAGGAGGAGAAGAAGGAGAGGACGCTGCCCAGCTCTATCTTCTGGCCCAGCAGCGACTTCTCGTACACGGGCTGGCAGTGTTTGCCCCCTCTAGAGGACGCCCTCGCATGCGTGCCCCTCACAGGGAGAGCGTGCGCACGTGAGCAGCGGCTTCTCTGCTCTGCAAAGCCCCGAACGCCTTCTTGGCGAGAAGGAAGGCGTTTGGGGCTTTGTGGAGCAGAGAAGCGCCAACCTCGGCTCTTTCCTTGCGGAGGCAGGCAGGCCGCAGGAGTTGCCTCAATGGCGCCGCCAATCAAGATGGCACCACAGGCAACTGCCTAGTTGGCCTGGTGGTTGAACCGTCTCTGACTACTAGTGGTCTAGCTATGGCAGTGCAACCAACAGGAATTCAACCAAGAGTTGAACCTAATTAACCTCTGGCTTGAGGTTAATATTTTCTTTATCTAGGGCCTATGAAGTTCCCATTACTAAGAGAAAAACAACAGTTTTTTCACGTCAAAACAGCAATTTCATTCCCATCTTTTAAAAATAACTCCTTTAATATGGATATTATATGATCATGGAATAGCTTGCCTTCTAAAATACGTTTCCCTTGAACCCACTGAACAATCTCACTTGCTTCTGTTCTCATCATCTGACTGTCATCCAAGTATTTAAATAAATGATAATCTTACACCTTGGACAGTATCTTGAGGAAATCACCTGTAAATGCCTATGCTTTTTATTTTTGGTCCTCCAGATGGTTACACTTGAACTACTAGAAGTTGTAACTAGTCCTTTAAGCATTTTTTTTAACTAAATGATTAAATATGATTAAGTATTGTGCCATTATATTATTGAGTTTTGTGTCTCAGTGTATGTATTTGGTAGGCACCAACTGGTTTCATTGTCTCAGAGTTTGCTAATGTGCATGCCCTTAAAAAGTAAGCAAAATGGCAGAAGATACATCACCTCTTTGTACTCATTTGTTACTTAAGGTTCCTGTAGCGAGAGCCAGCATACTTTGGCTTACTGGAGAATACTGTGAACGAGTTCAAAAAATAGCACCTGATGTTCTAAGAAAAATGGCCAAAAGCTTCACTGCTGAAGATGACCTTGTAAAGTTACAAATTTTGAATCTTGCAGCAAAATTGTATTTGACCAACTCAAGACAGGTAAGAATGAACAAAATTAAATCACTATTATGTTTAAGCATGTTGACTGATAACGTGAATAGTCATTGTTCTTGGACGTTAATCATGCCTTTTTCACAACCTTCACTTTTCTCTCCTCTTCCTCTTCATTGGCTCAAAATGCATCATAATATTTAAGATTAGTTGTATAATAAAAATTTCCATGATATAAATGTGAGTTCTGTATTATAATTTGGAAAGAATTGGTGTAGATATGTATTATAAAATCTCAAATAGGCTAGGTTGACGGTTTAGTTAATTTATATTTGTTATTGTGGTTAAACAACAATGAAATCATATTTTGAAAACAATAGCAACCATAAAGATAGTTGCAAAAGACAAGTAAAGACATGCAGATTAAACACGTTCTTGCATTCAGATATAGTTTGGTCCTGCTGTAATTCTAAACAGAATGTGTTTCAGAAATTGGGACTGACTCAGAAGAACTCCCTTTACTCTGTGCCCAACAAGTGAGCATCTGCAAACAGCAGCATCTTCCATTCAGTCCATGAAATGCAGTGTACACCATTATGAAGAACCCAAAAATGCCTGCATTAAATCCAAAACTGAATGAGTGGTAGGCCCAAGGATGCGACAGTGGAAGGGAGAACAAATGAGAGTATTTCTCCCTTCTAACAGTTAAGTGCTTTATAGTTCCTAGTGACTTAAACCCAATGAAAATGGCCTCACTACAACCTAAGTTGGCCACTATTGCAAAAAGCTGCAGCAGAAGAGAGAAGTTATAAAATAATTTTAATTATTTTAAAAGCAGGTACAAGTTTTGGATTCAGGTTCTTTAGAAGCAGACATTTCTCTTTATTACTAATCTCAAAATCAGGATACTAGGTTATCTTAGTTTATCGCAGAGTTTCTTTTACCACAGGTCATAGATATTCCCTAGATTCTGTTTCATTCCTTACTCTGACTATGCCTATTTATCTATTCGAAACCTCTGCCTTTTCAAAACCTTTACCTATGCAGCCCTTTGTTCTGAGCCATATGCTCAGCGTTCATTATTGTATTGCTCACAGTACAGCCCTAAAGTAAATTGCAGTCATCTATTAGCAACCCAATTTTTGGTTCTAGCATTGCTTTTGATACAATACTATACTGGCTGCCTTACTTCTGATGCCCGGTCCATCTTTTTTGGTTCGGAATCTGTGGATTCTACATTAATTCTGTTGATAATTTCAACTTTGCACCTACTGACCTTTAAGATTACAGATCCAAGTCTTCACTGATTTATGAAATTTTGTCTGAGCCAATCTGTCCTGGGGGTGAAGGGTCTTTCCTTGGAGATGTTCTGCCCCTGTGGAGAAATGGTAAAATTCTGCCTAGACATTCATATCTCTGATGATGACATGAGACTTACTGGATGTGATTTTGATTTTCTTTTTTGTAATCTCCTGTTGGGGGTCTCAGTTAAACTTCCAAATACTTATTGACAGCCATAGATCTCTTCCCTTACTTAATAGAATGTGGTAATTCAAGCAAATTATTCAAATCTATATCTGTATGTGTTAAAAATTATGAGATTATACAGAATGTTGACCTTGAAGGAGCTGGGAATGGCGATGGCCAACAGGGAGCTCTGGCGTGGTCCGGTCCATGAGATCACGAAGAGTCGGAAGCAATTGAACGAATAAACAATAACAGAATGTTTTCCCTAATAAAATAGTGTTAATTAATCTAGCCAGAAGTGGGAATCATGCATCCCTCCAGATATTGTTGAATTGCAGCTTTCAAGACTTACAAAGGGTAAGGTGTGCTGGGAGTTGCATCCCTACAACATCTGGAGAACTAGTTGATTCTTGCCCTGAATTGAAATAGGTTGCCATTACATTAGACAGACCTGTGCATATTATTGTGCATTTCTTCAGGTATAATTATGGAATTAAAAAAGGAATAGATTTGTGCTTGAATAGAGTAGAGTAGTGTGCATATGAATAGATTTAAGTATAAATCACGTTGAGAAGTAGCATGCTTAATGTTAGCGTTCAATTCTGTGCACTGAAAGGATGTCTTTTGGTAAAGGTTATTCAGCTCAGATTGCATTTAAAACTTTTAATGAAAAATAACATTGAGAAATATAATTATTTGCATATTGTGCTGCAGGGTTTTGATTATTGTATCTGTTTCATTTTTTGTAAACACATACTGAGCAGAACGTAAGATGCATTTTGCAGACTCTTCGTATATTCCAGGTTTTTGCTTTGCAAAAATTAAATATAACATTGAGGAGTTTTAATAATTAATATTCCTACACAACAAATTAGAGATTATAGTTGTGCTTTAAAAAGCAGTGGTAATGTAACTTGCTCTTACATATATAAATAAATGACCAATATTACCAGAAGCTTTAAGCTGTATGGAGAAAAATGAAAGAAGTCTTTTATCCTGCTTTTTAGAGGGCATCAGCAGCTTGCTTTTATGAAAAAGTAACAGCTAAATGCACTGCAAATAATTTGCAGTAATCCAGTTCAGTGATTCATGTGTCTGCTTTAATGGGTCATAATTCAGAGTAAAGTAACTGAGTGCAGTCAGAGTGCAGACACTGCTTATGCCAGGGACAGTATCTCTTCATAAAACACACCTCAGCAGAAGCAGTTTGCCAGCCTCCTAATATCCTCTGATGTTTTGATGTCCTGCATATTTTTCCGATTAAGTTTTGAGTGCCATGTTTTTAGTTGTATTTCCACATTCATTATTCTCACGTAGGCCCTTCAGCGGGTTTGCCATATATGATTATTTTTTTAATGATGCCTTTCTTTCCACTTCAGCAGTTTAATAATCTAGCACATGGCTGCTTCTTAGTACTCAGCATTCACCTCCCCAGTACAGAAGAGGACATGTGCTTTGGCTTCAGTATTCCATTTACTGCTTTAGAAATGCATATTCCCTATGGAACAACATTTGTTTGACATAACCATTCATTTTTATTACCTCTTTAAATATGTTTATCCAGAGTTATCAATAATCATAAATAACTTGCATTCTCCTCTTGTCTTTTTCACAGACAAAATTGCTTACGCAGTACATATTAAATCTCGGCAAGTATGATCAAAGCTACGACATCAGAGACCGTACAAGATTTATTAGGCAGCTCATTGTTCCAAACGAGAAGAGTGGAGCTTTAAGCAAGTATGCCAAAAAAATATTTCTGGCACAAAAGCCTGCTCCACTGCTTGAGTCTCCTTTTAAAGGTATGTTGGCTATTTTTTCTTCCTTATCTTAATTAAGACTATACACATCAGTTATCAAAACTCACATTGCAAAATGGTCAGCTTAAAATACATGTATGAGGAATATGATTTTAGATTTTTTAAGATAATTAATAGCTTTTTTAAAAGAAAGAGTTGTCAGAATTGCACATTCGCCTTAGTTTTGCCATTTAGGCATACATTTGGTAAACTACAGCGGTGTAAAAACTTCCCTTCATATGTATACATTCTAATTGTATTCAGTTGATGTAAATCCACAGTCTGCATAGTATGTGCAGAAAGATTTTTAACCACTCATAAGACTTTAAAGAATGTCTTTTCAGGATTTCATTATTACTGTGGTTTGGAAACATTAAAGTCCCTTCCAGATTTAGTTTGTATTGAGATACCAGGATGGTTGTTACTTTTTTTCTAATGAGTTACAGAGGCAAGGGTGCAATGCATTTTCACTGTTACTATATACCTAGATTTTAGAAAATGCTATAACCCTGACTTATAACTGTATTATATTACTTATTATCTTTCTGAATATTTCATACTTCGGTGTTTTAATTCTGCTTTAAACTATGAAAGCAGCCCTTCCTCTGAAGGAAAAAAAACTATTAAAATTCTGGAGGTGTTTGTTCCAAGACATGTATATAGATTATTTAACTGTGCTGTCATTCTTAATATTCACAGTAAAGTAATTTTTAGAGAAGCTACATTTCAGAGCAACACCTCTAAACACACTGACTGATTAGCTTTTTTATTGACCATTATGGGGAGATTATTGTAATCTATGGATTGGAGTCAGTTTTTTGACCTATGAAGAGCTTCCCAGTTTATATTTATTCCATGACATTTGAGGTAATGTAATACCAATTACTTTTAGTTCTGATTAAAATTGCTCTTTGTGATATAGAGCTCATGTTTATATTTTCAACTCCTTACCATAGATAGAGAGCACTTCCAGCTTGGTACATTGTCTCATACTCTGAACATGAAAGCCAATGGCTACCTGGAGTTGTCTGATTGGCCGGAGATTGCACCTGACCCTTCAGTGAGAAATGTAGAGATAATTGAGTCGGTATGTTGACTTTTCAAAATAATTTATTATTTTGGGAGCTAGAACTTGTGTATCTGGTGAGTAAATTATTTGTAAAGATGAAGGTTTCAAGTCAATTGGAATAAACATTTCACAAAATGAAGCCTTTCTGCTGTAGGTGATCACTTTGAAACTCTCCATATGCATTTGCTAATGTTTATGGCATTTTCTAGTATACATCTTCTTTCAGTCACCCTAATTCCAGCTTGCAGGCACTTCACTTCCAGTTATCAATCCAACCTTCCCCAGCTTAACATGAATATTTTGTAAATATTTCATTTGTGGGGTTAAGAAACAGTAAGGAAGACAGCATAGTATCATGGTTTGACTCTAGCTCTGGAGACCAAGGTTTAAATCCCCACTCAGCCATGAAACCCTGTGAGTGACTATGAAACCGTGTGGGTCATGTTCTTGCACCCTCAGAGGAAGGCAGTGGCAAAACTCTTCTTAACAATTTTTGCCAAGAAACCCTGTGATATGTTTGCCTTAGAACTGCCATCGGATGGAAATGATTTGAAGGCACACAGCAGCAGCAGCAGCAGCAGCAGCAGCAACAACAACAACAACAACATTTGTTCCTAGATAATTGAAACTCTTAAATGCATCCTTCCTTGTTGATTAAAATCAATATGGTACTTCATTTTGCTTTTACTTAAAAGTAGTAAGTAATCTAGGGTAACTCTTGATGTTTAAGCATTTATTCTGCCACCTGCCATTTGACATGAAGTGGCTTTGGAAAGTGGACCCAAAGCTATGGCCAAACTGTTGATTGAGACCAGTTCCAGAAATAACCAAAGTTTATTATGACAGGTTTACTGGTACCTGCTTTGTTGTCTGGTAGTCAGAGTTATAAGCTACAAAGTTCTACATCATTTGAGCCTGTCCTGTCTGAAGGACTGTTTTTCCTCATATGAACCTGCTTGCATTTCAAGATCTTGTCCTATCACCTTCATAGGCATATTTGATAAAGACTTAATTGCTCCCATGCATCACCAAGAAGGGCTTGGAAATGCCACTGTTGAAAACCATAGAGAGCTGCTGTCAGTCAGTGTAGTAGATATTAGATCTAGATGAACAAAAGATTTGACTCAATCTAAGAGCTTCCTATGGCAATGAATCAGTGCTGGGAAGGTAGGGTAGAGCTGACAGGCATGGGCAAACTTTGGCTCTCTAACAATGTTAGGAATTGTGGGGATTGAAGTCCAAAACACCCGGAGGGCTGAAGTTTGCCCATTACTAGTATGGCACCATAAAGATTCCAAGGTAGGTAGTCTCTTTTTTCCCCTTCGCTGTCTATATTACTGGAAGAACCATAATTTGTTAGTTGAGACTGTGCTTCACATATAGGAGATCCCAGATGGGGAGATAGTTGTCTGAAATTCTGTAAAGCTTCTACCAGTCAGTGTCAGCAGTCTTGAACTGTATGGACATGTTGCTTGTCTCAATATAAATATCCTCCTCCGCCTCCTCCTCCTCCTCCTCCTCCTTCTTTTTTTTTTTTTTTAAAAAAAATACTGCTTTTTAAAAAATGATTTATTCTGCTAATTCTCTCAATTTCCACAACTAACCTTTTCAAGTAAAAATAGAAATGTTAACAGTTAATTTTAAATTGTTCATGGTGATAAGAAAAAAATATATGTGTTCTTGATTAATGTGTGTTTTAAGCTACCTTGAGCATTTTCATTTCTGCTTGTTTTTGTATTACTGAGTATGTTTCTATATGTCAGTACAAACTAGAGAAGTGTGCATTGCTATCTATTGTAACGTTAACCATTTTACTTCAAACTTTATGAACAGGCAAAGGAATGGCCTTCAATATTAGGGAAAACAAAGAAAGAAAAACCCAGTGAACGATTCTACTCTGAGTCAGAGGAGGAGGAGGAAGATGATGAAGACAAGGAAAGTGATGATACCTCGAGCAGTAGTGACAGTGGTATGTGTTAATACAGAATGATCACAGTCCGGAAACGTGAAGACTGATTTTGTCGCCCCTCAGATATGTTCCAATTCCTTTTATGGGAAATGAATGATTTAAGCTTTTATATAATGGCAGTTATACTATGATCAAGATTTTACTGCAGGAGCATTGTTATATTCTTATACCATAAAAGCCCACATTTAGGATTCTATCTTACAGTGCAATCATAAATTAATTTTTTCAGTGATCCAGTTGACTACATAAACCATGTAAGTGTGCAAACATTGCTGTTTAGATACACTTTCAATGCTCATACCTGTTTCTGTGTAGTCATGATGATTGAATAAGGAGGGTGGCGATTAAAAATATTCTAAATCTGTTCAGTTTTTCTTCAATCATCTTTGTGCACCATAATGTGTTCCTCAGAGCAATCCAATAGTGACTAATAGTGATAGCCCAATGAAGTTCATTTTAACTTTTGTCACCATAGTTGTGTTGTGCACAGTATTTGTTCCATTTGTTTCATTCGTGTATTCATTTCGTACCATCCATTCGGAAGGCATGAAACGAAAGACCCCATTTGCAGATGAAACAAAAGACAACACGAAAGAGAAAGCTGCACTGTCACCATGGCTTTCTTTTGTTTTCGGGCCATGTGGCTTTCCAAGGGAGTTCTACCGCAATTGTCAGAGGAGGAGGAGGTTGTGATTGTTGGCGAATTAGAGGTCAAAGAAACAGTGATGTGGCCACTGGCCACAGGCTATTTAAGGGGTCGATAGCCGTAAAGTGCCCATTGCTGGCTTCAGTGGCTTGTCTGCCTTTTGCCTTGCTTTGCTTTGCTTTGCCTTGCCTTGTGGGCCTTGCTTTTCTGCTTCCTTTCCTACCTTGCTGCTGGGGAAAGATTTGTATTTTATTTTTTGCCTGGCTGCTTGGCATATTTTTTTAAAAAATTTCTTTGACGTGAAGGGGCTGGGATTTTTGAAGGGGTGTGGGGGTGTGTTTGGCTGGGGCGCGCGCACGTGGGGCTTTCGGGGTGGGAGAAAAAAGGGGATTTCTCTCTTGTAGCTACTAGCTAGATAGCTTTGCTGTATATTTAAAATTCTTTAAATCTTTTCTTCTTAATTCTCTGCTTAAAACCCCCCTTTTCCTCCCCCCATTGTGTTTTTTTAAAAAAAGAAATATTTTTCAAAGGAAAGAAATTGTTGGGCTCCCCTTTTCAGTTTAGAAATCAAATCAGTCTCTATAGCTGGTCCTTGGAAAATCTACTCTTCTATTTCTCCCTATTTCTCTGTATTGCCTCTGGCTTGGATCCTCCCTCTCCTTTGAGCTGTATAGAGAACAAATAGAATAGAATAAATATTATTTGATACAATATACTTTTGAAGACAAAACCATTTTTGGGCTCCTGTTGTATAATAGCTTATTAAAAACCAATCTCTCTAATCAAACCTTCAGTCTTTCTCTATAACTGGCCCTTGGGATTTTCACCCTTCTAGCCCTAAATATGAGGGGAGGGCAAGCCTAGGAAGCCCTCCCATTACCGCCAATAGTCCAAAAATGTTTGTATTTTCGGACGCGAGACGAAAATTCCATTCATATATGGCCCAGTTTTTGGAAGCGGCAAACGAAAACAGAACAGAAACGAATAAAACAAAACAAAACGGAAAGTGATCCCATACAAATGCACATCACACCATAGTCTTACTACATGATCATAGTTCCTGTGGTAACAACAAAAGTTGTCCTTTATCTGTTTAAAGCATTTAAAACAAGACCAGAGTATTTTGATCAGATTGGTATATGGTGTAAGGGGGATGAGGACATCTGATGTATATACCTAAGATTGGCGTACATTCGGTTACATGTTGGCCATCCCCACTTTTTATCTCTTTATAATTTTACCTGGACTGTAATACTGTATGCTGTGTTTATATTGTCTGCTTTGATCAGGTCAACTGGCTGATCAATAAAATTGTTTCGTTTTCTACCCAATAATAGCTCTAATTGTTCCATAGTTGGCTGGTGGTCTGTTCCTGTAGGGGCAACAAGCTGCTTCAAGTTGTATAGGTGCCATCCAGGTGCTAAACTTGATTCTTGAATGAATTTTGCAGAAAGCTCCTATACAGCTGTAAATTCAAGAGTGGATTTGCCACCTGTTTGGCATCAGAACAGACAGCCACATCTGCATTATTCTAAATCTTCAAAAAAAATCCAAAAAAACTTTTTCAAAGATACACGGCATATAAGAAAATAAGTAGGAGGAAGCAAACTGCTTATTTGTGGATACTCAAGACAAACCCAACATCTTCTGTTCTGAAACATTTGAAAGATAGAACTAGCCCAGGCATGCCAAACATCTGTAGGTTACAGCAGTTTTCATTATGGTTCATTTAAATAGATGCATGTAAGTGAAGAACACACAGCCATGGTCATTACAGGTACAAACTGACTTGTTTGAATATCTACTCTTGGCATTTCTATTTTATGTGTAACAGGCCATTTCTCAACTTCTCTGTTTGATCCTTAAACTCTGTTAGAAACTGTACTTGGCTTTTTTTTTCATAATCCGGACTTTTTCCCTATACCTTCAAGTTAAGTATAAGAAACACTTTCAAACCGATTAAATTTAAATTCCTGATAGAATTGTCATCACTAGATTTTGTTCAAGAATGGATTACCATAAGTACTTAAATATTGAAAATGAAAGAGAAGGGCACTGAGGGTAGAACACATGTCCTGAATGCCTGAATTTTGACAAATCAATTCTTAAATTATTACAAAAATTAAACATGTATAGATTATGTCAGAGTGTTTTAACATCACACTAAAATCAATTATTTGAATTCTATACAAACATATAAGACTTTCTTTTTCTAGAGAGTGATTCTGATAGTGAAGAAGGAAAAAAGGAAGGACAAGGAAACAGCAGTGTGGAAAGTAGTAACAGTTCTTCTGAAGATGAGAACACTGGAAAATCAAAGGCCAAAAGGTCAGTCCCATGTAAAGAGGTTATGATTTCAAATAAGTGTGTATGCATATATGTATGGGATTTGATTGTGACAAGTATCATATCAGAAAAGTGATGCAACAAATTTTGTGCACAAGTTCACCATATTTTTTTATAATTAAATTCATTTTGGAAAAGTATCTACTTTTATCAGGTTGCAGATTAGTTGTAAATTGAGCAACTCTTCAGTTTATTTTTTTTTAACCAGGTGTTGAGCAGAAGATATTAACATAACCTTGGGAGACTAAGCAGTTATACCTCTTTATGAAATAGTTAATTACCCATATACCCATTTTGCTGAGGGCTAAAATTAAATTCTTCTGTATCCTGCCCTTATGTAACTAAGGCAATTGATTTCCCCTTGAATAATGTTATATTAAAATGATTATGATCCAGATATTGGAGGCAAGAGCTATGAAGGGAAATGGTCAGAAACTGCTTAAGTGCCGGGGCTTTTAGAGATTTCCTTATTACCAACAGAGTTATCATGTATTAAAATATCATCAACATTTGAAGTAATTGAGGCTAATATCTTGGATTGTCTGAATCTGTTTCTTACACTTCTGTCAGCCAGTGGCCTCTGCAGACATGATCACCCTTTTGCTCTGTTGCCTGCTGCCAGCTCACTTGATGAGTTTGCTGCTCAGCTCAGTCGTGGCTGACAGCGCTGATTGGGGTGCAGTACGCACTCTGCTCCTTTTATTACAGACAGTAATTAAAGCAGCTCGCCCTGCCACTTCCATAACAAACACAGCATAATGCCCTAATTATGACTTTATTAATTTAAGTCAGGATTTAATGATTTTAAAAGTGATTTATATTGTTTTTCCTGTTCAGAACAAATCAAATCTGTAGGTTAAATTAATACCAGCTTTTCATCATTGCAAAGTTAAAAGGCTACGTAACAGGGTTTTTAAAAAATCATTAGATTAGTATTTAAAATTCTTAAACAATAAGATAAACAATGATTATGTGTCAAAACAGTAAAGAAGTATGTTTTCCCTGAAAAAATGTATCTTCAGATAATTCACTACTTTCATGGAAAATAGTTCAGTCTTACTTTAAAAAGATGTTTTCACTCTGAATAGTTTCTGGAACCACTTCTACTTTTTAAATCAAATAGAAATGTTGAGATAGTGGAAATTAAACATGAGGAAGAATTACATTTAGTTACATTTCTACTTATGGAACTATGTATTGGGATTTTACAATGGATTTGCTGTGCATTTAAATTGCATTTGTTTATTTATTCTTATACAAGCTTGGGACTCAAAGTAGCTTGCAAGTGTCAAGAAAAAACCAAAATCTTGATAACATAGTTAATATTGAGTTAAACAAGTTACCATATTAAAGTGCCATTAAAAATGTAAAAGTATAAAATCCTTTGAAAATATAACAATAACATTAAAAATACAGTAGCTGCCACTCATAACATTTACTTCTGTTGTTGCTGTAACATAGTTTTTTTCTTGGGGAGTATAGGAAATTGTCTCATACATGGTGAGCTTGAGTTGTCTTTTTCAGTTAAAAAGAAGAGTGGGCTAGCAGTGCAGGTTCCTCTAGGTCTAGCTCATAGACTGCATTTTGTTCGATCTTACTAGTATTTGACTGCTAGATCAGTAGAACTATCTTCCCCTTCCCTATGAATCAAGTTGTGCTCCCCAAAAGAAAACTCAGAAGGATTTCCTAGTTCTCTTGAATAAGGTTTGACATGCAAAGGGTCGTTAAGTCTCCTGTGTCGATAGAAGCAGTTCTATCTGTGGAACCATTCAGTTGGATAATAATTTATTATTTTATCTATATAATTATGCGAGTTTCTCTTCAATTATGTAGGTTGTGTATCCCTTAGCCAAATTGCTTGGGACCAAAAGTTTTTCAGTTTTTGGATTTTTTTCTGTATACTTAGTGAACAAGTGACAGGGTTGAGGGGGCAGTGAACAAGTGACAAGGTTGAGGGGGCCAGTTACACATCCAGTGCCCAGTAGGTCTTTCTCAAGAAGTTTTCACTCCCCCACTGTTAGATATTTGATGTGGGGAAAAAGATGGGAAGAAAGAAGTGGGGAGAACTCCTGGTGTTGCAGGTTGACTTACACAAAGTCACTGTAAAAAGCCGATGTCAATGGAAGGAAAAGTCCAAATGCATCTGCCCACTGCCAGATGTATTTGGCAGAATGCTGGCAACATGTCAGAGGCCTGAAAACTCTGGCTGCCTGGCCAATCCATGCCATGCTGTCATTCTGCCTGGCCAGTGGTGCTGCTAGGCATGGATGTTGACTTCAGGAATGACACACACACATTATTTATATCTGCTTCATCTCCACTGAAAGGGACTTAAAGCAGCTGTTTTCCATGGTTAGAGGACAGAAGAAATGACAGTGAAGTAGAGCAGAGCAAGGTCATTGTTCCTCTTTATTTGTTTATTCAGTATAGTTAAACAACATAATATATGTTGAAGTGGGGAAATCCACTTCAGATTGTCACTACAAACAATAGCTCATATGCAACACAATATGGTAGTGAAAATTGATATTTTATGTATCAGAGTTTTTCAGAGAGCCAGTTTATTTTGAAATGCTTTTCAAAGCAATATATGACACGCTTATGCAATTTCCTACATTTTTTATTTAGCTGTATTTTATAGAACAAATAATTTTCAGTGAATTGCTAATACATGTATTTTATGCTTAGGAACTCTAATGGAACAGAAAAAAATAAAGTCAAATCTCAAAAAGTACTAGATTCTTCAAGTTCAGAATCAAGCTCAACTGAGGAGAGTTCTTCAGAATCCAGCTCAGAAAGTGACTTCGAAAGGAATTTGGAAGCTAGAAAATCACTGCGTGCAGCACATCCTCCCAAGGTACATCTGTAATTTGTATATACAGTAGAGTCTCACTTATCCAAGACTCGCTTATCCAACATTCTGGATTATCCAACGCATTTTTGTAGTCAATGTTTTCAATCTATCATGATATTTCTGGTGCTAAATTAGTAAATACAGTAATTACAACATAACATTCCTGCGTATTGAACTAGTTTTTCTGTCAATTTTTTTGTATAACATGATGTTTTGGTGCTTAATTTGTAAAATCATAACCTAATTTGATGTTTAATAGGCTTTTCCTTAATCTCTCCTTATTATCCAACATTTTCGCTTATCCAACGTTCTGCCGGCCCGTTTACGTTGGATAAGCGAGACTCTACTGTATGTTGAAATGGACAGTTCCTGGTGCATTTGCATTACATTAATGATATGTGAATCATTACCTTAATTATATATGAAAGTGGGACTTCTCAGAAAATGTGTTGTTGTTTATTTTTCCATTGGAACTTCTTTGTAAAAACATTAAGTAGAAGTTAATGAAAATTAATATTTTCTTTCACTACAAAGGATGAAACTGTTTATGGCCCATGATTAACCTACTGTGTAATACATTAATGATTATGGTTCAGTTTCTGTTACACAAACTATATCTTTTAAACTATATGAAATTTTGAAAGTATTTGGAGAAAATTTCTAGAAAAATTATTGGAAAAAGAAGACGGGAATTTACCTCCAAATGAAGAATTGAACCTTTGGTGGGACTACAGAAGAAGAGATGGCTCTGGAGAAGGGAAGCACTGGGGTGAATGTAAATAAAAGAGGGGGAAATGTATAGAATATGTTTATATAATTATAACTTTTTCTCAAACAATAATAACAATAAAAATATATTTAAAAAAATAAAAAAATAAACTATATGAAATTATAGTAGGCTTTTTCACTGAGAAGGATTTGGTGAAAAGTATGACTATGGATATAAAATAAAAATTCTGATTGTATTACTGTTATATCACATTGCTGTAGAATTACATATTCATCTAATTTGTCTGGAAGCTTGCACTTCATCATTTAGAGCCCCATCATTCTTGGGTTTGTATTTTGATAGATCTAAGATACTCAAGTAAAAAAACAGGTAGCCAGCCACCAGTTACTTCACAACAATGTATGCTGGCTGGAGATTAACTGTGTACTCTTAAGTGACTGGGTTTAGTTTTATTTGTACCTTAATATGAACATAATGGGCAGATCTGTGTTACCACTTTTCAGTTCTGAACATTGTCTTAAATAACTTTTAATTATGCATTGAATTTTAAGAGACAAAAGCATTGTCTTAAATACGCTTTTTCTAAAGGGAAAATTGTTTTCTCTGTGTCCTTTTCCTTTTTATCTTGGGAAAAAAAATGAAAATTTGTCTGTGTGGGGAAAATGGGAAACTACTTTTCCCAACTTTTTTTGTTATTCTCCTAAAGCCTTCATGTCATTGGTAGGGGAAGTATTCATTTTGTGTTGGAATTTGCAGATCTTTCAAAACAGTTGAGCTTTCTTGCTACTTTGAATATCTGTAGATGACTGAACTGAGACTGTCTTATTTTGGCCATTACTTGCAAAGAGATGACTCGCTAGAAAAGATGACAATATTTGGTAAAGTTGACCTGAAGGCAATTAACGACAATAAAATGTTTATTGTGCTTGACTCTCTGACTACTCTATGTACCTACCAGAGGAACTAGGAACTAGGACAGACACAAGTAATGGCTGCCTATCAAGATTGCCTAAAGGTTGTGGATCTTTTAACAAATGTGTTCGTATGAGAGGAGATGCATTTTTGAAAGGTGTCTAAAATATATAAATAAGCCACAAAATCATAATTGTAATCCTCAAAAGTTCTGGTATTATTAATTGTGATGAAAAGGGAAGTGTAGCGAGCATGCTTATTTAAAAAAATCATCTGCCTTCAACTCTCAAATACAGAAGGTCATATTTTATGGCCAGTTAAGAACAAGAGACTTGTTTTCATGGCTATTGACAACAAAGTGCATAAAGGCACCTTGCAGTCTTGCAGGACCATTGCTTCTTTACTTTAAAATGGTGACAGATACATGTTTTGCTTTCAGATTACTGAAACAGTGCAGTGCAAATGTAAAAGCAGTGCAATTGCAAACCATTGGCAATGACATCTAATAGCCATTCATATGGAGTTACTTTATGTCATCAAACTGTTGGTCAGATTTATGTCTTGACAGCTATTCTCTATATGTCCAAACATACACGTATTCAGGCAATATTTCCCAGCATTCCAGACTTCAGTCCTCTTTATAGAAATCACAGGGACTTATCCTAGCAAGAGTGGGCAAGCCTTTTCCCTGCCAAAGGAGGGAATCAAAGTGCCCCCATAACACAATTGAAGGCAACTGAAGCTCGTGTGTGTTTGTGCACACCAAGGAGCAGCAGTATGACCAGTAGTAGTGACACCTGCCACCTCATCACACGGTGCAAATAGCCCCTTTATAGCACTTTGGAGACGGAGCCTGCTGAGCACCATTACATGATGCTCAGCAGGCCCTGACCCATTGATGCTCAAAGTGCCAAGGAAGCATCACAAGACGTTTCCTCAGCCATGATGAAAGGTAAGGTGTGTTTTGGGTAGCTCCAATGGAGGTTGCCACTTTTTTTGGCCCTTTTCTCCATCTGATGGGGACAGGGACAGGGCACCAACACGCCTTATCCCATTCCCCTGTCTGATAATGGAAAGAGGGAGGGTGCACGGGGCGCCACAAGGTGCCCCACACAACTGCCGGCAAAATGGTCAAGGAGAAGGGATGTGTGAAGAGATCCCTAGCTGCTAGAAAAGGATGAAAAATAGCTATGGACATACTGCCAATCCTAGCAAATTTGCCTACACAGAAGCCATCGGATAGAAATGTAACAAATGTATATTCCTTACGTTTCTCAATTAGTCCATACCCCATGTGTCCATGTCTCTAAAATTTTCCATATTGTTTTTAAAGTATGTGCCCTGACATTTTAAGGGCAAAAAGTTAGTTCCTGCTGCAATTGCCTTCCCTTATATACAGGCAGTCCCCAAGTTACAAACAAGATAGGTTCTTTAGGTTTATTCTTAAGTTGAATTTATATGTAAGTCGGAAGGGCACATATTTAAGTGTAACTCCTGGATAGCATAGGGAAGGATTAACAGCCTTGTGGTTTTTGCTTTGCCGTCTGTGCCCCTGTTCAGAAGATTTCAGCTCACTTTTTGTCCCTGTAATAATTGGATTTTGAAAAAAATAGCTTGTTGTGGAAACAAGGTTTGGTGAGAAAGCTTCAGGTGGGACACCTTTTCAGGAGTGAATTTCCCTTCCTAGGGATAGATTTCTCTCACTTCCTGTTGTCTCACTCCCATTCTTAACTCTGAGTTGTTTGTAACTTGAGTGTTTGTAACCCGGGGACTACTTGTACATGGTTTGCATTTTCTTTTGAGAGTTCTGTCTACAATTCTAAGACATGCTAAGATGTTGTTATAAATTTTAAATAGTGTGCTGGCAGTAAGGAAGGGTTTAACATATTTTTTTCTGGTGCCTGATAGTCTTTAATCTGTATTGTAATTTTTCATGTCTAATTTTGTAGTCGCCTTCATAGTAGTCATATTGCTGACTCTTTCATACCTTCTTTGTGACGGCTCCCAGATTAAGCAATTCCCTTCCAAGCATGATTAGTTTACTCCCCTCCTTCATGTCTTTCTGACATCAAGGAAAGTTTTCTCTGTCCTGTTCAGCCACTGACTTTTCTCCACAAAATATTAAATGAATTAGCTGGGCTTTTAAATATTTTCATACCCATTTATTAATAATATGGGATTGTAAATTGATTTCATATAATTTGTCTTTTGCCGAAGCCATGTTTATAAGCTGACTTGCATCCTAGCAATAAAAGAAGGCAGAATATAAATCATATTAAACCAGACAAATAAATACTAGAACAACTTATCAATTAGAAGCTTTTTTGATGCTAAACTAATATGCCTTTCACTCATGTAAGTACAGTAGAGTCTCACTTATCCAATGTAAACGGGCCGACAGAACGTTGGATAAGCAAATATGTTGGATAATGAGAGATTAAGGAAAAGCCTATTAAACATCGAATTAGGTTATGATTTTACAAATTAAGCACCAGAACATCATGTTATACAACAAATTTGACAAAAAAGTAGTTCAATACACAGTAATGCTATGTAGTAATTACTGTATTTACGAATTTAGCACCAAAATATCATGATATATTGAAAACATTGACTACAAAAATGCGTTGGATAATCCAGAACACTGGATAAGCGAGTGTTGGATAAGTGAGACTCTACTGTATATGTAAGTAAATATGATTGTTATTGGAATTTTCGATCGCTGCTTTGATTCTCAGCTTTGAGGGAGAATAAAATGGTAAAGAAGAAAGAAACCAAAATAAACCCAGTATAGTGGTGGCCACAGGAGGAGTCAACTGCTGGGAGCCTGTGTGTGTGTGTGTTTGTGTGTGTGTGTGAAGGAAGGGGATCATCCTTAGGCATGGCGCTCTGGCAGAAGTAGCTTAAATGATCTTTCCTGAAGCATAGGCAATTATCTAAGCCACCTATCTCATCCCCTCAATTCCAAGAACCCCTCATCCCAAGCTTTTTGAAATGATTCAGAGCTGGAAGCCATTCCTACGGTGGATGTTTACTACCCTGTTTCCCCTAAAATAAGACATCCCCAGAAAATAAGACCTAGTAGAGGTTTTGCTGAATTACTAAATTTAAGGCCTCCCCAGAAAGTAAGACCTAGCAAAGCTTTTGTTTGGAAGCATGCCCTCTGAATAGAACACCAGAGCATGTAGGATCGGTAAATGTACGTACCATAAAGTGTTGTACATGGAAATATTGGTAGTAACAAGAAATTCTTGATAGGATTCACAGTTTGTCTGGTTATGCTGGTTTGTGATAACAACTTCTGTTCCTTTTTTTGTTCAACAATAAATGTGAATTCTTCTTCATGGAAAAATAAGACATCCCCTGAAAATAAGACCTAGCGCATCTTTGGGAGAAAAAATTAATATAAGACACTGTCTTATTTTTGGGGAAACACGGTACTACCAGCAGTTTCTCCTGCCTGTATAATACTATTGGGGTGTGTATGTACAGCTGGTAGATTAATGTACCATTATACTGGCATAATGCACCAAGAGAATTCTACCTATTTCTGAATTTACTGATTTTTTTCCTATAAGGAGACTTTGATTATGCCAGAAATATATTTTATAAATATATATACCATGTATATTCATATTGTACAGGTTTGGGGGTCAAAATTGTTGATTTTCATATGCTCCATGTATAAGTTGAGGGTCATTTTGCAGCGAAGGGGAAAGCACCAGCACTGTCTCAGGTAGGCAGCTAGTGTCACATTTTCCTTGCAAGGCATTCAAAAAAGCTAGAAGCAACACTACAGAGGAGAGAGTAGAGGGTGCTGGTGCTTCTTTTAGGTTTTTTTGGGATGAATGAAGATCTGACTTTCACCGCTCTACTCAGAGAAGGATGTGGTACTTACATTGACCCATGGATAAGTAGACTTAGGTTTTCAACTCCCAGAAATCCCAGCCAATTTACCAGTTAGGATTTTTGGGAGTGGAAGGCCAAAACATCTGGGGACTCACAGGTTGAGAACCTGCTCTAAAGGCATAGGATTCCTTCTTATTTAGAAGTTAAATAGGGTTAGCCCTGGTTAGTGCTTGAATGGAAGACCATCAAGGAGTACCATTTCTTGTTATTTAATTAATTTCTATTCTTCCTTTCCCCCACCAAACTACAAACCCCAAGATGAGATCACCTCCTCCCTAAAGGATCTCCTCCCTCTCTATTACCTGCCCCATATATTCAGGTCCTCTGGGGGAACATTTATTCCAGTCAGCTGGAATTAGTTTGGCAGTAGTCACCCAAAGGATATTTTATTCAGCCTCCCCTAGATTGTGGAATGACCTGCTGGAAGAATTTAAATGATGTTGTCCGAATTTAAAACAGCATTAAAGACCAGTCTCTTCCAGCAGGCCTATCAAAATAATTTTAAATACTAAACTATGCCCTAATTTAAATATGTATTGATTGTATATATTCTTTTAAAATAATGTTTAACAAGGTTATGTATTTTTAACTCATGGTGCATATTTTAATATATCATTGTTCCCTGCCTTGATCCATGGGGAGATGAAAGTAAGAAATCATCCTTATCATCATCAAATTCCATCTATAGGATGGAATCATGGCATTCAAAATGGAATAACATTAAAATTCTACAGTATGAATAGTTCTTCAATTGAGGTAGTTCTTCAACTGAATAACAATTGTATACAAGAAAACGGGAGAAGAAATGATCAGGAAGTCAATAGAATTCTTAATGAAAAGGGTAATATTAAATATATTACACACCAGACATATTTAAGAAGAATGAGCTGTCAAAATCACCTCTGCGTTTTCCTTGCCTAAGAAAACGCTATGCAATTCATGGAGTTGCCAGTAAGTCAACCAGCAACTTGAAGGCATATAAGCACACAAGACCTGTAATACAATAATAAGATGAAGACATGTGAGTGAAGATATCTATAGATTTTTAGTTACTTATTTTATTTTTACCAAAAAGTATGAAATATCTACTCATAATAATTATAATTTTGTACATCTAATTCACTTAACTCAAAAGTATAACTTTCAAGTTATTTAAATTTCTAAACACAGCAATTTCTTTCAAAAATATCAGAGTATTTGGAGAAACATGAGATATGCAGATGTTTAGATACATAGTTAGATGTATTAAAATGCAGATTTGAATATGATGCATGAGTAAGTAATAAGTCCCTGGTAGAATTTTAAAATCAGTTACTGATGACCTCCTGTACAAGCATAATGCAGTCACTCAGCTGTTAAAAACCTGATCCACTACTTCAAAAATATATAAAAAACAAATTGTCTATCTTTCTGCCTGATCTCTTTTCAACTGCTAACACAATGGAAACAGTAGGTGATCAGTCAGTGCATTTGGTTTGTCAGTGATGGTTTTCTATAAATATTGGAAGAGTAAAAAACAGAATTCACACAGTAAAATATTATTTCATCTGCCTCTTCTTTGCAGTTCCATGGCTCATGCTGTGGTGTGAAATTTTCATTTTACACACTTTGCAGGCGGAGCACATGAATTATGCATTGAGCAATAGAAATCTCCTGCTTCAAGTCCTATATGCATTTACCCAGCTTCTGTCTCTATTACCAAGATGAATTGCAAATGGAGAAATGTTTGATGGGATATGACTTAACTTCTTTGTTTAGTATTCAGCTTTGGACTGCATTCTTTTCATCGGAAATATGTTTGGGCTTTGTTTAAATTGTGGTGTTAAGGGGGAAAAACAGATGACGAGTTTTGAAGTTCATTTTCAATTAGACTAAATGTAAATTCAGAATGTTACTAGGTAAGTCTGTGTTGAATGTATAGGTTTTCTTAAATTTTAAAAGTACTGAGTGACCTTGCCCAGAATGTTACAATCATATTTACCATTTGTAAAAGGAAAATAGTGAATTACTTTACAAGAAGAAAGCTTGTTGTTTCTATAAACTGGCCACATTTCTCCATTTTCAATTCAAGCTTCTTGCTCAGCACCAAATTATTAAATCTGCCCCTTGCTCAGATAAGCCTCCTCAGAAAACAGGAATGAGAATTAAGTAGCCTTGTGTTATGGACTCAAGAAAACTTTCTCTTGGGCATCACAGTTCAATTTTTTAAACTACTCATAATATGAAGCCATTATGTGTGGCTGTTTCCTCCTCCTAAAAACATTTACATATATGGTGGATAGAAGAAAGGGTCACACTCTCACAATCCACGGAGCCTGAAAACTTTCCCAAGTCCTCGAAATTTTCTGTACTGTGCAGAAAACATGGACAAGAGGTATGTTATTTCATCCTGAATTTGGACAAGCAGGTTTAGAGTGTATTTCATAAGCACTCCTGATAAATTGGTGGAGACATTTCTTGAATCCCATTTTGCAGTCCTTAGGATCTGATCGCTATGTATGGCTGCCAGCATTGATTTTGGATATGGTTCACAATATGCTCACACTAATCAACCTGTACATGGTCACTTTGGACTTTCAGATAGTTGGCAATTTTGCCACTAATTTTATTCTATAACCAGTGACAATTTATGATACAGAATTGTGTCCTTAGAGTGTGTAAAGAAAAGACAATGGTACATCTCCATGTATCCCACTGTATCCTGGAGAACAGACTCAGTGAACAAACTTTCCATTCTTCCTTGAAAAAGGAGAGGCCTTCTGGAATACATAGTCATGGTATTCAGTAGCAAATTCTGTGCAGTTATTGAATGATTCCAGTGTAAAAAATTAAAAACTTCAGTCTTTAATTGTTCCTTCCTCTCCTCACATTTATTTTTAGAATGGTTTACTAGAAGTTTAAGTATAGAGACAACTATATACATCTCTTCTGCTCCTCTGAAAATGTTTAAAATATTTCATTAATGAAAAATCTCAATGTATAAAACTGTTAAAGATTTAATTTTGTCTCTCATCTTGCAGCAACTATCATTTGATTTGATCACATGTCCAAATACAGATGTAGTAATTAAGACTATTAGAAATTTCCAAAAAAAAGACAAAATCGCTAATTAAAACTCAGGACAAGGATTGTATGAAAGGAGGGGTAGTTAAATGCTAATATGGAAAGCTAATTTCTTATAAACATGATCAAAGCCGTTACAAATGCATTTTAAAACTAAAAAGCAATAAGCTTACAGCATAACTAAGTGTTTAGAGCAGGACATTGACCTATAGCTGAAGCAGAATCACAAAATATGATGCAATGTTTATGTCAAAAGAAAGTCATGAATAATGTCGATTGTTTTATTATGAATTCTCATAATGTGACCCTTACAGGGATTGAGACCAGGAGGTGATGTTTTCCAGGTATGAAAACATAGGAAATGTTTTAACTCTCTGATGAAAATCTTTTTACTCTCTCATGAAATTTTCTCATGATTTCCATAGAAAGAAGAGAACGCATTACAAGTTAACAGAGCTGCCACTAAGCAAGAAATGTCACTCTTAGATTTGGATGACTGTAAGTATTTCAGATGATTTTTTATTCCACTACTGATTTGAAATACGGCATTTTAATTGAACTGATGCACTTTAAATATTAATGGATGATAATGTGCATTTTTAACAACCTGGACAATCCATTTTAATCTCTTAACAGAAGAGTTTCATGTTAAATGAGGAAACACTCTTTCGTGGTTCCTTAAATATGTCAAATGTATCATCCAATCATTGTAAAAGTGTTATATATGTTTATATTTAATGTTTGTCTTTTTTATAAATAGGTAGGTTTTGAAAGCATGGAAGTAGTTAAGCACATGTTAACTGGAAATTACTGTATATACTCAAGTATAAGCCGACTCGAATATAAGCCGAGGACCTAATTTTACCACAAAAAAACTGGGAAAACATTGACTCCAATATAAGCCAAGGGTGGTAAATTTCAGAAATAAAAATAAATACCAATAAAATTACATTAATTGAGGCATCAGTAGGTTAAATGTTTTTGAATATTTACATAAAGCTCAAATTTACGATAAGACTGTCCAACTCTGATCAAACCATTATTCTCATCTTCTTCAATGTAAATGTGCTTATGTATCCTTTTAATAATAAATAGAGTAAAATAATAAATGCAACAACAACAATAATAATAAGATCAGAGTGAAATAATAAATGCAATAATAATAATAATAATAATAATAATAATAGAGTAAAATATATGTAATAGTAGCAACAATAATAGAGAAAAATAATAAATGTAATAATACCAATAATAATAGAGAAAAATAATAAATGTACCATATATAAGTATAAGCTGACCCAAATATAAGCCAACCAGGACCCTCACCCGAGTATAAGCTGAGGGGGGCTTTTTCAGTCTTAAAAAGAGGGCTGAAAAACTAGGCTTATACTCGAGTATATACACTATACTGCCATTTCTTTAAAAGGTGGATTTCCCTGTGTTCCAGAATATCTATCTATCTATCTATCTATCTATCTATCTATCTATCTATCTATCTATCTATCTATCTCAGGTACAAACAGGGTGGCACTGAGGTTCTCCCCTCCTTTAAAAATGGATTCATTGCAAATTGATTTTGTCCACTATCATTTGAAGGGTTTATGCTAGTGAAAAGAACAAGGAATTGCTTTCCTCAGTTCTTCTTCCCCCTTCTGCCCCAAGTTCTCTCTCAAAACATTTTTAACCTTGGACTGAAGTTTTGCAGGGAGAGAAGCCAATAAGTAAAGCATTATGTTCCCAATATTTCTTCTGGTGGGAAGGTTCCCTGAACTGAGAAACCTTTAAGTATCTTTCTGTTAGAAGAAGCAAAGTTTGGATCGAAGCTTATCAGTTTGGAATCTATCTTCCGTTTTCATTTTCTATATCTCAGAATGCTCTTGGTTAACTTTAAAAATGGTTTGCCTCTATATCTATGTAACATAGCAATCTGTGGAATGAAACCAGTAATATGTATAATATAAATACTTCCATTTTTATTTAAATGTTTTGGAGGATCCAGTTGATAGACACAAATCTAACATGTAGGTTGAATAGTGTAAGATACCACAGAACCATAATCTTCTATATCAGCTTAATGATGGTTTAATTCTTTTTCTCAACTGTTTATTTTCTGCAGTCAATCCTGTATCTGCTCCCACTGTACTTCCCAGATCATCAATTCTTTCGCCCACTTTAACTGCTGACCTAGAAGGTTTAAATTTATCAAGTTCTTCTGTCATTAATGTAAGTACTTTTTTCATAGATTTATTTTACTGGCTCCTTCTCTTACTGTTCAGCACTTAGCTCATAAGATATTCACAGCTCACCTTGCCTCTTTAAAGGCAAATAAAAGGAAAAATTGGGAATAATAGCTTATGAGTTCTTAAACACTACTTTTGTGGTAATATTTGTATAATAAATATAGTTGTTTTGCTAATTACTTTGTTAACTTTGGCACAGAAAAGCATACTTACTCATCATAAGCTATCACTCGCGGCAGAGTATGATTGTCTCCAAGTGTAGAGTCTTGGTGGTGGCTCCGTAAGTGACTGTAGAGACCTATTCTGCATCCACATGTTTTTTCGCAGTGAGGATATCGATTTCCAGACACGGGTTGGCTTGACTCGCCTTCCTCTTGACATGTTTCTCCCTTTTGCGCTCCATTTGTGCCTCTTCTAAATCCACAGCACTGTTGGTAACAGCTAACCACAAGTTAGAATGCTCTAGTGCCAGGGCTTCCCAGTTCTTGGTGTCTATGCCACAGTTTTTAAGGTTAACTTTAAGCCCATCTTTAAATCTGTTTTGCTGTCCTTCAAGATTCCGTTTTCTGTTCTTGCATTGAGAGTAAAGTAGGAGACAGTGATCAGGCATTCAGACAACGTGGCCAGTCCAGCGGAGTTGATGACAGAGGAGCATCACTAGGGGTATGCAATTCAGATAAACTCCATGCCGTTTTTGGTGTCCAGATTTTGGTGTTCCCCGATCCGTTTTTCGGGAGCCTCCCAAATTGGGCGAGCAAACTTTTGTCTTTCAATCTTGGCAGCCAAAAGATCAATTTTCACACCAGGAAGATTTGGCCCATTGACAGCAATGGAGGAACTTCCCAGGCTCCCCATTCCATCAATTTTAGGGCATCGGTCTTAAGAACCACTTTTTCTGGGATTGTTTCCCCTTATACTTTCAATAAGACCTGGGTTAAGGCATCAGACTTAAGAAGCCACCCTTTCTGGAATAATTTGCCCTCAACACCCTTTCAAAGAAGCTGAGAGCACCTGTGCGTGAATTTGTTTTTTGTGTGGAGTTCAGTTCATACCTGATCAACACACAGTCTTCACAGAAAAAGATTCAAATTTAGTGGCATGGTTAACATGATGACCTGTGACCTCTCATCTGTTGCAACCTTCTTCTGCCTTTACAGCCATTATGACATGTACCATTTTATCATCCGCCTGCTCCACCATTGAGGACTTGGTCTGGTTCCTCCCTCAGATTCAGATTGCCCTCAAATTCACTAGAACACACAAGCCCCCTCACCATGATAAGGTGACAATCCATAAAGGGGGCATACTTACTAAGATGGTAATAATATATAAATTCTGGGTTCATGTTCACATGACAGCCAATAACACAGAATATTATTTTGTTCTTTGTAAAGTTATTTTTGTATTAGCTTATTTGAGGTATAATCCATATTAAAACAGTTGTATTTTTGTTCTGAACAACTGCTTATATAGTCATGTGCATTTGGGACTACCTTGTTCTGTTTTGTGTCCTGGCTTTCATCGAGGCCCTCTTCCGGGAGGTCAGACATTTGTTTTATTTTTGTTTTGTTTTGTTTTGTTTTTGTTGTTCAGAGTGGGTGAAAGGCGCCGACCAAGGCCACAGCACCAGCTAGTGCCACTCAAACGCTCAGTAAAGAGCTGGGCAAAGGGAGAGGGGGGAGGCGCAGGATGACCCAGCCATCCCCAACCTTCCCCCCCCCCCCCGCCACCAGGCCTGTGGGTGCAGGCTTTGGGCCATGCCTAGCTGGGCCTTGCAGGGCCTACAGCCGATTGCTGAGTAAGTAACGGCTGCGACCCATTGATTGCCAAGTAAGGATCTCTCCTTACTCAGCAATTGGCTATAGGCCCAGCAAGGCCCGAGTGCATAGGCCCAAAGTCTGCACTCGTAGTCCCAAGAGCTTTGCGCCTACAGATGCAGGCTTTGGGCCTACACACCCAGGCCTCGCAGGGCCTACAGATGATCAATCCAAAAGGCAGGCTTTGAGCCAATACTGGATCCCGTCTGCCTTTTGTTTCAAGTCAGCTTTTGTTTACTTGGAGGTCTTTCCGTTTCGTGCCAACCTAATGGACAATACGAAATGGAAACACAAATGAAACAAATAGGGCAAATACCGCATTGCTAGTGCTTACTATTGTCTGTATAAGGGTTACTGGTAACATCTGTTGACAGCTGCAGTGCAACAATATCTCCTTTCCTCTCTTAGAATTGAGCCATGCAAAGGAGGGGTACATGGAAGTGGGAGGTCTGTAGAGGTATAATTCTGTATTAAGATAATAAATTTACTATTTTCTTAAATTTTGTTGTGCAGGTTGTGCAAACCAATAAGTTTTGCAAAGAAGTTTGGAAACATTTTCACTATGAAAAAGTAGATTGGTTTTAGTTTTATTTCACTGTTGTAATAAGAGTGGGTTGATACAGTAGCCCACAATATATTGCTGTAATCTTTTAAAATGCTTCATCGCGATTAAATTTTGCTTACTTAAAATTTACTAAGATTTAGACACAATTATTTGAAATTATTCATATGCCAGAATATATTCATATATAAAATTATTAAGTAGGATAGAATTCCCAAGCAGATCTGACAGTAAAAGTCAACTTGTTTGGAAGCAGCTAGAACATCATGAATACCTGTATTAATCTTATTTAACTGTCTTTATCTTCTTTAACTATAAGCTTTGCTTATCAAGTATTTTGTTTGTATAAATTTTACACATGGAAATCCATTAGAATTAACCAGGCATACTAATGTATGCTTCTGCCAACCTAGCAGTTCAAAAACATGCCAATGTGAGTAGATCAATAGGTACTGCTCCGGCGGGAAGGTAACAGCGCTCCATGCAGTCATGCCGGCCACATGACCTTGGAGGTGTCTACGGACAACACTGGCTCTTCGGCTTAGAAATGGAGATGAGCACCAATCCCCAGAGTCAGACATGACTGGACTTAACGTCAGGGGAAACCTTTACCTTTACTAATGTAATATATCTTGTTGTTTTCAGTATATGTGACAGAGATGGTAATAAGTGTGTTTAGAGGTAGAATCCAATAATTATAGAAGAGAAAACATCTCTCATAGCAGTGCACATAATATTTGCATAGATAACATGTGTTTTACACTTCAGTTCCCAATAGGTATTGTGTAGTTCTCAAAATTATTTTGAATGTTTTTCATTTTGTAAAGCTCATATTTATGCTCATTGACTACAATTGGTTCTTTCTTCTTTAATTCTTCGAAATTGTTTTAATGCAAATATATTGTATTTATATTTATATAAATACAATATACGTATTTCATGTGTTGTCAAAGGCACAGGGCTGTGTGGCCATGTTCCAGAAGTATTCTTTCCTGACGTTTCGCCCACATCTATGGCAGGCATCCTCAGAGGCTGTGAGGCATGGACATATTTCATGTATTTCTGCTGCAACATCATCTACTATGAATGGTCATTCTAAGATAGCAAGAGGAGCAGTCTATCACAGTTTGGTTAATCTTTGCATTCCAACTAGAATAGGCAAGTGTTTGTATTGTCTTTCTGTTATTGAAACCACATCTGTCCTCCAGCAGTTAAATTATCTAGCCTGACCTAAATTAGTTAAAATTGATATACTTAATCACTCCTATGTTTGTGTATTTATTTTTTTCTTCTTCCCCCCTCCCTCCCTCCCTCCCTCCCTCCCTCCCTCCCTCCCTCTCTCTCTCTCTCTCTCCCCCCCCTCCCCCCCCACGCGCGGGACAAGTTTGGATTGCTTTTCTTGTAGGCCAGGAATGACCATCTAATCTAATCATTTTCTTGGGATGGCACAGAGGAACAATCCACCATGATTGTGGTGTACCCAAATCTCCAAGCCTGGGTGGAACTACAAACCTTCATGTTAGTACTGAGTGAAGCACCATTCTGCCAAAACCTACATGTGTTGATTTATACTTATCCTACTTATAATGTCTAATAAAAGTCAATGGTTCTGACCAATGAGACACCTCACAATTGTTTCATAATGAAGTAGATACAGCATGGGCAGTGCTAGTAGCCATAGACCTTCTTGAAGGAGGCCAACCAATCCTGATCTGGATTTGTTGGATTAAATTAATACATGGCTTGAGCCATCAAGCAGTCATAGCATTTGATGCACTTTGTCCTAATGTACATGGATCAAATGAACAGAATATAGCTTCTGTATGTCTAAATTGTGCACTTCTCTTTAAATAAACTTCAACCTTTCTCCTAACAACTAGAGACACTTAAATTCAGTTGGATGCTTTGGATATGGATAGAAATAAGGTCAATAAATTAATTCTGTACTGCACCCCTTTTATGCAGTACATTTTGGTAAAAAACAAGATTCGATATGGCTGATCTGAAATGGTATTTAAACAACTGATTTTAAAGTGGAGATAATTGTTTTTAGTGTTTATGTATATTTATAGCTTATTTTATGTTCTGGCATTGAATGTTTTTCGTATATATATTGTGCTCCAGCCTGAGTCCCTTTTGGGGTGAGAAGGGGAAAATATAAGTGTTTTAAATTTAATTATTTAAATAAATAAATCAATACTTTAAATGAAAGCATTTTTACTACTCCAAAGCATTTCCGATAACTCTAGGATGCCACAAAGGTCTGTTTTGAGTCCACCTTTTTCATTATATACCCACTCTGAAATGTTTTCAGTATCACATTTATGTAGAAAAAACATAGATTTTTCCAGAGTTTTAAATTAGCTTATTTCTTTTTATAGAAGTCTGTGATAGATTGCTTTTAAAGCATTTATGGGGGAAAAATGGAGATCTTTGTGTTTTGTCCTGACTATCTAGTAACTCCTTTTTCATGCCATCCACCTGTTTGCAGGGTTGCACAATGTTTCCTGTTTTCGTTTCCAGGAACCTCTAAACCCTGTTGGATAACCATTTGTCCCTACTAGAAGACCTGCCATATTCTATACTAGTTAAAAGCGGTACTGAATGACAAATGTACTCAGTGATACATCTGGGATGGAAAAACAGATGGAAAGAACTGGAAGAAATAATTCGTAGTAATAAAGTGATAAAAGAGTCTCTGAGAACTTGCCCTGCTCCCACCAGTGAGAGAGTCAGTGGGCTTCAGTCATTAGCTTTTAAAGAAAGTAGGGGAAATTGCTTAGCAAAGGAAAAAGACTTAATATTACTTAACTATTTTAAATACTTGTCTATTGTCTTGCAACCTACCACGGCTCTTTAATATATGAACACAAATAAAATAATGTGTTGGCCAAATCTTTTAATATTATAATTTGGTGATAGGAGATGCCTGTAAGATTGCTGTACCATGAAATAAGGCACATGTGTTTCCAACCAAGGGAGTAGTTGCAATAGCCTTTCCAGCTCTAACTTTCCTTGCATATTTATTTATTTATAACATTTCTACCCTGCCTTTCTCACCCGAGGGGACTCAAGGCAGCATACAAAAATTGACCAAATTCATTGCCCAAAACAGAATTCAATAAAATCAGACAACACAGTTAACTCAATTAAATACTTAATAAAAACATTATATAAAGCTTAAAAACATATAAATACTTAAGTCCATTCATCCAGATACCTCGCACATAAACCTTAGTTGGGACCATGTCAAATCATTGTGCTTATTCATTAAATGCTTGCACACATAGCCACATCTTTAAGTTTTTCCTAAAGCCCAGAAGAGTCTGGGCCTGCCGAATGTTGCTAGGGAGGATGTTCCACAGCTGAGGAGCCACCACTGAGAAGGCCCTGTCCCTCGTCCCCACCAGCCACGAGAGCAGGGCCTCCCCAGACAATCTCAGGTTTTTTGATGGCTCATAGGAGGAGATCCATTCGGACAGGTTAGTTGGACCAGAACCGTTTAGGGCTTTATAGGTCAAAACCAGCACTTTGAATTGGGCTCGGTAGCATATTGGCAGCCAGTGGAGCTGGCTTTGCAGGGGGGGTGGTACGCTCCCTGTATGCTGCCCCAGTTATCAATCTGGCTGCCACCTGTTGTACTAATTGGAGCTTCAGGGAAGAAAAAACAATCAAAGCATTATAGACAGTCAAAGACAGAGAGCCATCCAGCCTCTGCTTAAAAACCTCCAGATGAGGAGACTCCACCATGCTCTGAGGCAGCAAATTCCACTGCTGACAAGCTCTTACCATCAGGATGTTCTTCCTAATGCTTAGTTAGAACCTCTTTTCTTACAGCTTGATCCCATTGCTCCGTGTCCTAGTCTTTTGGGCAGTAGAAAACAAAACGAAAAACAAGCCTGCACCCTCCTCAATGTGGCATCCTTTCAAATTGTTTAAACATGGCTATCATGTCCCCACTCAGTCTTCTGTCCTCCAAGCTAAATATATTTAACTCCCTAAGCCACTCCTCATAGGGCTTGGCTTCATCATTTTGGATGCCCTTCTCTGAACACATTCCAGCTTGCCAATATCTTTCTTGAAGTGTGGTGACCAGAACTGGACACAGTATTTCAGTTGAGATCTGACCAACAGTGGGACTATTACTTTCTTCAATCTTGACATCACATTTCTATTGATGCAGCCTAGAAAAGCATTTTACATTGTTGGCTCATGTTCAGCTTGTGGTCTACTAAGACTCATAAATCCTTTTCACATGTACAGTTTTCTGAATGAGTTTGCTTCTGACTTCATTTTTAAGCTTCATGGGATAATCTTGTAGATACCTGTGTCATGAATGGCTTTTAGGTATTGAAAATATAATATATATCTGAAATTCTGGATTTGGAAAGGGCTTCCTTTATGACTGCCAAAGAAGGGTCTCCTTATTCTTAGGTAACACATCTGGCCAGGAGCTAGAGGGCCCTGATATAGCCATTATTTTAGTTAACTTACCAAAATAATTGATTCTACATTTAAACAAATGTTCTTAACAACATGTAGAAATATCTTATAGAAAGTTCTGAAATTCCAGAACTGTTTCCAAAAGGCGGAATATACAATTATATTGTATTTTTGTTCACAACATAGGACAAAGAGAATTCTAGATGGTAATGTTGCCACCTCAGGAAATGTTAGCAGGATGTATGGTACATTGATAGATCCCCATAGTGCCCAGTTCTCTTGCACCAGGTCTACACACTGCATATAAAAAAATCATCATGGTATTGGGTTACTTCTGTACCTAAGGCAACTGTTTGCATTATTTTGTACCCTGGCTGCAGTTTTTACTAAGTTTATGACAGCTATGTTCTATATGGTTTTTGTCAAATTTGACACCTTATCAACTCTGATCTTCACAAATTTCACATCATACATAAGTGCTATATGAAATTACATTGAATCTTATTTAATCCAGTATTCTATTTAGCCCAAGGCAAGATCTGTGGGAAGCCTGCATGCATAACAGAGTACAATAGTATCCTCCAGCTCATTGTCTCCTGCTGCCTCTGGCCACACTGCCTCTGATTTCTTATTTGCAGGAGTCCCCAGTGGCGCAGTGAGTTAAACCTTTGTGCCGGCAGGAATGCTTACTTGAAGGCTGGGTTGCTGACCTGAAGGTTACCGGTTCGAATCCAACCCTGGGAGAGCACAGATGATCTCTATCAGCTCCAGCCCCATTCTGGGACATGAGAGAAGCCTCCCACAAGGATGGTAAAAACATCAAAACATCCGGGCGTCCCCTGTGAAACGTCCATTGCTTAAAGTTTATAAATGCTTGCCTTTCCTTAAGTTAAAACATTAATAAGTTTTAAAATAGTCTGTCCCCTTTCAATTTAATTTTTCTAAAATAATACATATTAATAGCACCCCAATTATTCTTTCATTAAGTAATAAATTTGAAATATATAATTCAAACACCTTTTTTGAAGTTATTTGAGGACTTGCATACATTAAAAAACATAAATCCAGAAAAAAATCCCAAGATAGTAGTACTGCTTTTGTGTGCATGTCACTGGAATATTTAAATGGAAAGCTATTGTTGAGAATTTCAGGTAGAAAGTGCAATATCCACTTAACATTAGTTAATGTGTGGTGATGACTGAGATGGTTTTTGTTAGGAAATCACAAATCTAACATTTTGTCAATAAAATCAGTCTCTTTAAAAATTCAATCACATCGTTCTAAGGTAACATTTACCTCCTCACATCTTTAGCAGCTATGAGACATGACGTGGGACATATTCATTGACCCTAAAAATTTTCATCAGAATCATGCACTGAAAGGGGGCAGCCCCAGCCAGACAAGAGGCTCATTTCAATTTTAACGGCCATAATTAAAGGTTAATTCACTGAGTCAGGATTAACGAGGAAAGTACAAATGATAGGCAAGCAGCTGCCTTTATAATACAAGATTAGAACAATGCAATTACAATAAGAATTAGAAAAAATCAACTTCCTGAAAGGTTCTGTAATGAATGAACTGAATTTCTCTGTTGCTAATTGTGCTACTTAAACATGTAGATGGTACAGCAATCATTTGATTGTAATATCTCTTGATAGCATTGTCTAACAAGATAATACTCTAAATATACAATCATAATTGATACATAGTGAAAATGCTGTGATTGCTGATGATGGTTGAAAAGAACAATTATTGCCATTGTGGGGTTTTTAAACTACTATACACAAACACAACATTCATGTCATTCATTAAATCTTTGTTATTATTACTACACTGTCTTCACAACTTCCTTGATATCCTTTAGGGCTAAATGGAAATATTTATAATGGTTGGTTGGAACATTTTTCCATTTGAGCTTTGTGTTTCTGTTGATAATAGCAACAGTTTTTAATATAATAAATGAAAGTGGAATAGTTTCTGGGAATGTGCTGGCTCAGATTTTTTTTTTAAATCTTACCTTGAGTATAAATGGTTGTGGGCGTTATAGAGATTAACTGCTGAATAGAGGGATGTCATGATCAAAGGAATAGCTGTATATTGGATATTCTTTAAATGATTAGGATTACGCAGTAAATTGAAATATTTAAGGTATTTTAGGAAAGAATGCCATATTTTAAAATGGGCTATTTGCCACCGACACTAAAATTGGTGACATATATGTTACATTTTGTTTTCTGTCAGATGTCATAGGATTCAAAAATGTTGAAAGCATTTGTGCAAAGATGCAAAGAAAATAATTGTACATCATAAATAGAAGATGTGGAAAATTACCCCTTAAACTCAGTTTCCATGGAAAGAATTTGTATTTTCTCTATCGTTTTTGAAGTGCTTTAAGATAATAAATCTACATGCTGGGATACATAGAAGTATTGATGCTTAAAACCTAATAATCCAGTTGCATCGTCCCAGGAAAAATATATAGTGCTGTTTGAAGATTATGTAGCCCGTGATATGGAAAGCCATGAGCTCAATGCTGCTATTTCTGTGGAAATGGATTGTAAGCATAATATAGATTTGCTTGATAAAATTATTATTTTTGCTAGGCAGATGACAGCTGGCAAATCTGTCTCCTGTATGCTGTAAGTCACAAAAATATATGGGTTATCACGGATATTTAGATCAACCCAAGTATTGTTTGGCTCAAAAACTGGGCCAACATTCTGTTTCTTGCAATATTTTGACATTAAGAGCACCAAGAAATGGTATTTAAGCCGCTTTTGGTACGGGGAGTTGATAACTTTTCATTCATAATTAGCTCATAGAGAACCGAGAGACATTGCAGGGAAATTGAACTGTCAGTGGGTAGAAACAAGCATTTGACCTCATCACATTGAGTAGGGCCCATCATAATTTGTTCATTTGGTGCCCATCAGCCCAGCCTCATCTCTCATACGGCACCTCGCTGACCTTCCCTCTCCAATTCCACTCAGTTCAGCTTTAATTATGACTCTGCAGACCCGAAGAAATATTGCAGCTTGCTCTCAAAAACCCTGAACTGCCACTCACCAAAAGATTGGTTTTTAACAGGTAATAAATGCCCAGAGGAAATGGTGCTGTGTCCCACATAGAGCACAGCAGTTCCTTTGGAGATTTTGCTGCCTCTCAAGTGTCCTAATGCCTAGTAGGGTTTTCTTCAATTTCAGAAAGAACATACTGTGCTTGTTGCCAAGCTCAGTGCTGTGCAGAAATAGTCAGCTTTCCTGGGGGAAAACATTTCAGTTACATCTGGGGGGAAATCCTCTGATAATGAATATACTTGATGTATTGGAGCTGTATATTTGAACCAGCAGGTAATCAACTACAGTTTTAATCATAAATTAAAAGTTGCCCTCCGTAGCCCCAAGTTTGAAGGTATATCACTGTGCAAGTCACACAGATGTCCTTGGTCCCTCTGCTAGAGTTAAAAAATTTTGAGTAAGAAACTCACTTCTATTTCTGGTTCTGTATCTATACTGCAAATGATTTTGAATCTTATTTGAAACTGCTTTATCTTGTCTTAAAAAGAACCAGAGACAATGTAAAATGACAATGCTGAAAAATAATCTAAATCACACCACAGAGATTTGAACATACTTGTTTTAAAACCATTTTTACTTTTGAGATATTTCGCCCAAGACTATATTTAGTGTTTTACACTCCAAATTCAAAACATATTGGGGGCCATTTCAGTTAATTAGAAATAATTTGTAATTTACCCAGGGATTGCAGGAAACAATCTGCAATCTTTGGTGTCTCCTGTTAACGTTTATAATGTAAATTATCGTTAATTTGTAAAACAGATGAACAATACAAAAATAGTAGTTGGTTAGCAACCCCAGAATTAATATTGAACTATTTGCAGATTCATAGTTGGTTGCCTAAAGTTTTCAGAAATGTAAACTGTCCCCTACTTTATGGTCCTGCCTTTTTTCAAATTAAACATTTTTTTTTTAATTAAGCTTAGTACATTTGCAGCTATGGTAATTCGGTTTGGCATTATTCAGTGTTATGAGTTAAACTCATAGTTTATCTGTTATTATCTGTTTTTCAAAAATAAGTAACATAATGAGAGACCAATTTGAGAACATCAAAAAGGTTGAGAATCTAATTTTGCTTTCAAAAATGTGCCCCTAAAGACTCGAAGGCAAATAAAAGTATTCAAAACTACAGTGTATCCTTGTAGTGAATGTGAAACTGTCAGCAGGATTTTCAGGTCATTTGACAAAAAGGATACAGGTGCAGTAGCTAGCAGTGAAGGTGACTGCTAGTTTCATCAATCACTTTGCCTTTCTTTAAGTTGATACATAATGGACCCCTTCAATCAGCTTCCTTGTTCTTTGTCACTTGTTTAGGAAAAAAGAAAAAAAGTAGAAAGGCTGGGCTCTAAAGTCAAGGTTACAAAATGAATTGTTTCTTATTTACACAAGATAGAGAGATGTCAATGTGAACAGAGGCTCTTCATAAAATGTTGTGTTTGACAATAGGTGATAATATGACGTTTGAAGCTTGCTTTGTACAGACCTTGAGCACTTGTGGTGCTAGTCAAAGCAGTGTATTCAAATAGGAGTTTGGAATTAAGATATTGTTCAGTGCAGATGTTAAAACACATTATAGAAATATGTTAATAAGTATACCCTGTATTTACCAAGGCCACAATTAAAGGTAAATTTTGTTCAGTTGTTAAAGAGAGTTAGTTTGTGTTTCTATTTAAGTCTTGAGTTTTTTAGAAAACTGAGTGATTTCCTTATCTTGTCTTTTTAATTGAATGTACAAAATAGCATGCAGTCTTTTTGTTAACTGAAAACATTTCATTACTACAGCAAATCAGCTACAGAACAAGAAGCCTCTTTCTAGATTTGTGGTGGAGATCACATGGCTTGCAACTATATTAATTGCTAAGATTTTTTCACTGACAAGAGGTCAGATTGCAGCAGGAAAACATTGTAGCTTCCATTAGATTCCAGGGGAACAAGTATGACAACCCAGCCCCAGGAACACATGCACACTCTAAACATTAAGAAAAAGACCCTGAAGTCAGAAAAAGACCAGTTCATGCTAATTTGTTTGTTTGTTTGTTTGTTTGATGTATATCCTGCTTTTCTCCCAAAATGCTAAATGGTTTAGTACACACATACCGTGTAACACATACACGTTGCTGTGGAAACAGACTGCCCACAATACGCTTGTTTTCAGTTCTGTATCTAACATGTATAAGACACACTTATCACTTCTGGACTCACCCCAGCATTCTTCCCATCTCCTTCCTCTTCGGCACTTTGAAATCTGAAAACAGAATTTGGAAGGCTTCACAGCCCTCCAGGTAGACAGAATATTTGCATTGAAGAAGGAGAAATAATTCCATCAACATAATTTTTTTATTGTGTCAGATGTGATTTGAGAACATACTGCAAGTCACTTCTGGTGTGAGAGAATTGGCTGTCTACAGAGACATTGCCCAGGGGACGCCTGGATGTGTTAGCTGGGAGGCTTCACTCACGTCCTCGCAAGCTAGAGCTGACAGATGGGAGTTTTCCCTGTCTTGCAGATTCGAACCGGCAACCTTCAGATCAGCAACCCAACTTTCAGGTCAACAGTTCAACCAGCACAAGGACTTACCTCATTGCGCCACTGCGGAACGGCACCACTGGATGTGGTTCATTATTGACAAACTTCTCATATGGTGTGCTGTAGAAGGATTATTAAACATGACTGTTGCTTTAATTAAATTAGTAAATTTGGTATTGGGTTGGTGCTTAGACATGCTTGCAGTAAACCATGAAAGCAGTAGTATTAAAATCTACTGATTTCCATGGCTCTTCTATAAGTATGGCCAAGTCTGAAATCAGGATCAGGGGTTATCTATACGTGCCAGAACAGCAGTGATGAACCAGAGAGGGGTACAACAGACCAGTACTGCTGAAGTCTACATAGCCAGCCTCTTAGGGACTGGCAGGTATATGCACTGTGCAGTACCAATCTGGACTGGCAGTTTGATGGTGTCTGCATGGCCTAGAAGCACTGGAACTGGTTGGTGCCTCTGGATCACCACTCTTACTTTCCCCTTGTTGATCTTGTCTTAGCGGTGACCACCTGGCACAAAATGTACAGTGGTTGTTGCTCAGCACCTGTAATACTACTCCTTTTTCTTACAATTTATTACAGTCTCTTGAGCAGAAAAGTTGAGAAAAATTCTGGCAGAGGAGTTTACAGTGATACCTTGACATACGAGTTTAATTTGATCTGTGACCAAACACGTAACTCAATTTGCTTGTATGTCAATGCACATTTCCCCATTGAAATGCTATTAATCCGTTCTAGAGCTGGGGAATGAATAGAACCTCTTCTGTACTGGTGCTTAGACTTTGGAACTACTCCCTCAGACCATTATGTGATGTTCTAGCATAGCTGAATAACAATTATATCTCACTTTAATAAACTTTATTTTTGTTTTTAATATTTTATTTTTAAGTTGCCTTGAGATAGTGACTTGGTATGGACTAAATAAAAACATTTTAAATAATGAAATGATTAGCTTCCAAGTGTTTCTCTTTGAAAGAGTTTAACATGATTTAATTTTATACAGTTTCTGCTTTCTGCAAGAACAGACTTTGTGCTCCTTTTTAAAGTTGCACTTTTCGTAGTGGATAATTTTGCAAGTTAATGACTGTTTCAGCAAAGTGTTTAAGCATTTTTATAAAGCCAAAGTATATAGCTAGTCCTAGTGAAGCCAACTGTTTCAAAAGAAATCTGTGGCAGATGACAGACCTTAATATTCATGAAGAGTACTCATATTTCAAAGCATTCTACTGGCACAAGCCAAATTTGCATTATTGCACCTTACATTTCCAGAGCACTTGGAAGATTTGGCTTTATGAAGTATGTCAGTATAAGTCCTTCGGTTCATCTTGTAAAAACCAGTCATAATGTTTCAGGGATGACTTGTATATGACTCTTTTACTTGAAATCTAGCACTTGTAAATAAGTAAAATTTACAAAATAATATAATTATTTAAATATAAAATAAATTACAGGAAATCTGTGACATGTGAAATGACTCCAGTAAATGCCTAGATTCTGACCTTTTGTTTTATCCATATACTTACATACAATACATGATGATCTTTTGCCTGTTGTTTTTTTTAAAGTATAAATTTAAAAGAGGGGAATTATCATCTCAATTGTTTTTATATAAATTATACAAAGAAATGATGCAGGAATTAAAACAAATCAGAGAAGAAACATCTTTTTTATTGTGTAGTTGTGCCTTAAAAGAAAAGTGTTTTTAAAGCTCATTTGAAATATCTCAGATTTGCTGGAGTAGGGAATAGGGCCAGATTTGGCAAAGTATGCTTGCTTACACCCTTATTTTTATTGAAGTGACCTCAGTGATAGGTGGGGGGGGGGGGTGTTGGTATGGATGAAATGAAAACTCCACTCTTGCTTTCCCATCTTTCATTACAGCCATTGATATTTCTATATGGTATTTTATGCAAATTGGAAACATTAAAGAGGTTCTTAGTGTGGTGAAGCCTGCCACTTGCATAATTTCTCTTTGCCTTTTTCCTAATTTGCTTTGGCGGTGTGATGCTGGTTTTATGGGTAGTGGAAACTGTCTGAGGTCCCCTTCTCAAAAGTAAAGCTTCCACTTGATTCCCTCCTGCATACTGAACTAGAGCATTACTATTTATTTATTTACAGTATTTATATTCCGCCCTTCTCATCCCGAAGGGGACTCAGGGCGGATCACATTATACACACATAGGGCAAACATTCAATGCCCATAAACACATCAAACATAGACTGAGACAGACAGACACAGAGGCAATTTAACCTACTCCTGAGGGGATGGTTGATTCTGGCCACAGGGGGGAGCAGCTGCTTCATCATCCACTCTGACGGCACTTCCTCATTCCAGGTCGTAAATTAGTTAAACTTACCTCCCCACTTTTTTTTATAAGTGGTACCTTATTTCCTACTTGATAGATGCAACTATCTTTCGGGTTGCCAGGTCAGCAACGAGCAGGGGCTATTTTTTATTTTTAATTGACGAGTGCTCACCCCACCACGGGCTGGCCTCGAACTCATGACCTCATGGTCAGAGTGATTTATTGCAGCTGCTCAACAGCCTGTGCCACAGCCCAGCCCCGGTTACATTTGACATAATATTAAGTCAGCACTGCTAGAGATCGAGGTAATTTTTGTAGAGGCAACATGTCATCACTAAGCTGATAGTAAAAGTTTGTAACTTTTCTTTGAGTCTTTCTTAAGAGTCTTAGAATCCCCCAATGCTTTCATATTTTCCCTACGTCTTCACAACTTTATCCAGGAGGGGGGCATTATCCCTGGGTTCCATATGCAAGCTGATCGTTGCTGTAAATGCCAGAATAGTGAAGACGTTTGGTATATAATGAACAACGGTTAAAGTGTGTCACTATTGGCCTGTTTGTCTTCTTGTTTTCCTTGTTTATTGAAACTTCTTTTTCTTATTAGCAGACTTTTCTGGCAATTTTCTTCTTTGTTTTAAGCTGTAAATTAATATGAATTCTCTGTAAGAATGAGAGGAAGGTGTTCATAACACATGCTTTTGTAGATTCAGTCTACTTCATCACATGTAAGCCATGTATTTTGTTTGAAAGAAACCTTTATGAAAATGTTCATTTTAAAAAAAAGCAATGGGAGGAATTGCTTCAATATTGGCATATTGAATTTGTTTGATAACAAATTATTATGGAAAGGCTACAGCTAAGGGAAACACTTGTCAGTTTTAAATTTAATTTCAACGATTGCAGATTATGTAGGTGATGAGTTTAGAGAAATTGTTTCCTCATCAGGCCAATGTTGTGGGGCCTGACAACACTCTTTCTGGAGACCTAGAGAGGTAGTAACAGCAGGTTGTCAATCCAATAATCAGCTGCCATAGTTAGCTGGTAGAGAGCTTGATGATTGGTCTCAGTCATTTATAGCTATAAGCTATGCTTTTTCATCCGGATATTTTTCTTATAAAGAGATATCCGTAAAGTACATATTCATAATACTAGTCTGTTCAGATTCAGCTTTTGTTGATGTGGGTGATCGGTTGCAAACTAGGCATCTATTTCACTCTCCGGAACCTAGAGCTATTTGCTGTTTTTTATCCTAACAATTATTTAAGAAGTTAATAACTTATGGTTTTTAAATTTTAGGAACAGTTTGTAAACAGCTAGTTTATAGAAAGCAATTGGCCTTGGTTGCAACATTAGCTGCCTTTGTTTGTCTACTTAGTTGCACATTTTGAGCACCTCTAAGAACAATGGCTTGAAAGTTTACGTATTAAAAAACAGCCATACTGCTTCTACTTCAAGCAGTGGAATTAAAAGTTTTACCATTTTCCTCTTAAATCTACCCTCAAAGGAGCAGGCATGCAATGTCATAAAATAACTATTAGTGATTAGTTTGTATCATATAAATCTAACTTGAGTTGATAATATGGTCCATTACCAGCTAACTGCACAGAGTATTTTTCATTTTACACTCTTCAGTTATTTTTTAGTGAAGTGTTGAAAATGTGAAGCTTTTCTCCTTTCTAAAATTGCACGCTGTCTGTCTGCTATTAGGGATATAACAGCTCTTATAAATGTTTCAGTAAGCACTAAGTAGACAGTTATGTGCACTCTCATTCCACGCTTATTTGCTTACTGTAATAAACTGATAAAATATGTGTGGTTTGTCTCTTTGTAGCTACAGACACACAGATTTCCTTTAGAAATAATGTTGTGTCTGCAGAATTGATTGGTTATTTTCATAAAACGTCCAGAATTACATCGATGACTTTCTTAAACATGTGCCAATGGGATTTGTATTGGGTTATCTCACAGTTGTTAAATACATGCTTAAGGGAAGGAATTTATTTCAGTGTGGTTACAGCATTTGTATTGAATCAGTCGTACATGAAACAATTCCATCCACTCTCAGCTGGATTCTGTTTTGAGTTCTGTCAGGTGTGTAGGTCATGCTCCTTTAATGATTTTTTATTTCAGGCACTGACAGGTTAAAAATGCTCCTTGAATTGGATGCTAATTTGCAATATTTAAGTTGAGAGGACATGACTGAAATTGTGGGATTTTCAGCAATCAAAATTCCCCCTTTAAATGTCATATGTAAATGTTGAAGTCCTTACACAAGCTATGCGTTTAAATGGGAAAACAAAAAGTGGTTATTTTTTTACTTGTGGAAATTATTTTTGAATGCATTGATTCCTTTATGCACATCTGTGGTTGTTGTATCCCAAGGATTATTTTGCATACATGGAGAAAACTGTTGTTCTGCATTTTTCAAAATGGAAACTTAATCCACACAAGACAGAGGTGCCCTTGGTCAGTCAAAAAGCAAATCAGGGAATAGGAATTTGGCCTGTGCCGTTGGGGTTGCACTCCCCCTAAAGACTAAACCTCACAGTTTGTGTGGCTTCCTCACTTCAACCTTGAGCCTGGAAGTTCAGGAATTGGTGGAGCCCAAGAATGTCTTTGCACCGTTAATGCTTCCATGCCAGTAGTTCCTTGTGATGTTAGACTTGGCCACGGCCGCACATGCTTGGATTGGATTACTGTAACATGTTTTATGTGTTGCTTCCTTTGAAGAATGCTCAGAAACTTCAGTTGATCCAAAGAGCTGCAGCCAAATTTTTAACTTAGGCTGAGGAAACACAACAGAACTCAACTTCAAGATACATTCTACAAGATTCAAGATACAAACTACAGGGAGAGATCTACTCCCCTGTTCAAGGAGCTCCACTGGCTACCGATTATTTTCCGGTCCCAATTCAAGGTGCAGGTTCTTACCTATAAAACCCTAAACGGTTTGGGACCCGCCTACCTTTGTGACCGCATCTCCCGCTATGAACCCACTCGTCCTCTTCGTTCATCCGGTAGGGCACTTCTTTCGCTCCCGCCACCATCCCAGGCTCGGTTGGCGGGGACGAGGGAGCAGGCCTTTTCTATTGTTGCTCCCCGGATCTGGAATTCCCTTCCGGAGGAGATCCGGCAAGCACCCACCCTGGCTTCCTTCAAAAAGCTGCTTAAAACCTGGCTCTTCCGCTGCGCCTTTGGATAACCGAGCCCATAGCTATAGTAGTCGCACAGGCCACCTCTTTGACTTGAAACACTGCACTTTATTCCTCTGCCCCAAAGCATCTTAGAATATCACATTGCATTTTAGTTCTAGTGGTCCCTCCAGGCCATCCTCTCCTCCATCCCAGTGGTCTTTTTTTCCCCTCTTTCTTTGCGGATTCATGTTATTTGAGTGATTATATTCCTTCTGCTTATGTGATTGTTTTAGTCAATTGTTATGTTTTGTTTTCGTTTCTAATTCTTATAGCGTTTTATAGTGTTTTCAGTGTTTTATTGTACAATGTTTTATGCTGATTTTATATTGGAAACCGCCCTGAGTCCCTTTTGGGAGAGAGGGCGGTATACAAATAAACTTTTACTTACTACTTACTTACTTACATTCTATTTGATTTGATTTGTCGTCGATCCACTTCTTTGGGCTTCACGTAAATCTGCCATTTGCCAAAATATGCAATCTTGTGCTTTTCTTTTCCATTTCTGGCCAAATAGCTTAACTATTGGTTTGTCCCATCAAGTACGAGGTCTGCCCAAGGACCGCTTTCGGTCTCTTGGTATTCAGTTCATTAGTCACCAGGTCCATCGGTTGTCTTTTGTTCATGCTATATGCCCTGCTCAACTTCTTTTTGCCTCATATATCTCATTGACCACGTCACGTACCCCGGTTTTTTTACACAGTTCTTTGTTGCTGACTTTCTCTCCTATTGTCATGCCACGCATCCTTCTTTCTATTGCTCTTTGAGTCACCACCAGTTTTACCTCCTCTAACTTTGTTGTTGCCCATGTTTCAGATGTGTATAACATTGCTAGTAGAACTGTAGCGTTGAAGATATCTGCTCTGATCTTCATTGGCAGCTTAGCATCTGTTAGCACTGTCCGGTATCGATTAAAGGCCATCCAAGCCGCCTTTTGTCATCTTGCCTATTCTCCATTTATCAATTTATTCAACTGTACTTGTTGTCCAAGAAATACATATTCAGTCACTTCCTCAATTTCATCTCCATTTATAATGATGCAGCTCTGGGCACATTGCTCATTTTTCATCCATTTTGTTTTCTTCAAGTTCATTTCCAGTCCTACTGAGAGTCAAGCTAGTTGTTAGAAATCATGTTGTAAATCTTCTGGATTTTTTGGCAAAAAGGATGCAATCGTTTGCGAAGAGGAGATGAGAAAGTTGTTCACTGTCAATTGAAACCTGGCCTTTAAATTAGATTTTTCGGAAGAGGTTTTCTAAAGTCACCACAAACAGTGTTGCTGATATTGTGCCTCCTTGACACATTCCTTTATTTATTCTGAAGTGACACACTTCTGACAACAGTTTTATATTCATTGTGCATCCTATATTGATGCTTTTAATGATGTTCACATACGCTGGATTTACACCAGCTTGGTGCAGAACGTTAAGGATAGCATTGATCTCAACGGAGCCGAAGGCCTTTTGGTAATCAATGAAAGCAAGACAAATCAGAACTTGATATTCTGTGCTTTTTTCCAGTGGCTGTTTGACTGTGTGGATATGATCGAGGGTGGAGTGGCCGCGCCTAAAGCCCACTTGTTCCCTGTTGATTTCCACATTGTGAGATTTTTGTTGTAGCAAGATCCTTGTGAACAGTTTATATAGTTGGGAGAGGAGTGTAATAAGACAATATTTGCTAAGGTTTTCTATGTCTCCTTTCTTCATTAGAAGTATGGTTTCAGACATTGTTCAATCTTTAGATAAGTTGGCACTTTGCAAGTACAGTGGAGTCTCACTTATCCAAGCTAAACAGGCCAGCAGAAGCTTGGATAAGCGAATATCTTGGATAATAAGGAGGGATTAAGGAAAAGCCTATTAAACATCAAATTAGGTTATGATTTTACAAATTAAGCACCAAAACTTCATGTTATACAACAAATTTGACAGAAAAAGTAGTTCAATACGTAGTAATGTTATGTTATAATTACTGTATTTACAAATTTAGCACCAAAATATCACGATATATTGAAAACATTGACGACAAAAATGGCTTGGATTATCCAGAGGCTTGGATAAGCGTGGATAAGTGAGACTCTACTGTATTGTGTAAAACATTCTGCAATTAGCTTTTGAAGGTTATAGCCTCCCGCCTTTAGGTGTTCTAGTCTTATTCCATCCTTCCCTGGACTTTTATCTGGTTTCATTTTACTTATGGCTGCATCTACCTCACTCAATAATACTGTAGGGATTTGTTCCATCTCAACCTGTGGTTTGACTTCGACTACCTGGAAATCGAAGCCAAATCGTGTAAGTTGTTATAAAACAAATATAGCAACCCAAACGACACTGCCACAAAATTTAATTGCTAAAATGCCAAAGTCAAAATATTACCTGAACAATTCCTGGAATTCAACCAAGGCACTGGATGGACTACGAGTAAATCAGCGGAAAGATTAAAAGACTGTCTAAAAAATTATTTATTGCTTCTCATAACACAAGAACTGTGTTCTCAGATGCTCTTATTGATACTTACATCGGCATTACGGCAAAAATAAATGCTGACTTCATTGGAATATGTGAAACAACGAAGAGAAGATCTAACGCTGAACAGAAAAATGGAGACCAAGTTTTTATTGGACAAGCCTACGACAATCGATCAAGGAAAGGTGAAGTCAGCTTCATTGTGAAAAAAAAAATTGTTGACCGAATTAAAAGTTGTGACCTCATTTCACCTCGGGTAGGTAAGGTATACTGTTCCTGAAGTTAGAAGGACATCACAGTCTGAAAATAATCCAGGTCTATGCGCTGGCAAGAAATAACAAGCAAAGCCAGGAAGAAGCTGACAAAGAACTTGAAGAATTCTACCAAGAAGCAGATATGGTATTACAGCCCCCACTCAACATATACTATAGTTCAGGGAGATTTCAATGCCATATTTGGGGGAAAAAATTACATGAAAATGAATTATTTGTCGGAAGCTTTGGAATCGGTATCAAAATGTCTTAAAGTTTTGTCTTACGTTTTGTAATTGCAAAGTATTTTATTGTGGGAGCCCCTTTTTGTGGAACCTGTTCAGCTGCACCACTTGTAATTTTGAATTAAATGATCCATGGTAAATCTGGCAATGGAAACTTTCTGTAGTGACCCCCTTCCCTTGATGCCCTAAGCACATGCTTGTTTTGCTTAATCTAGACCTGCATTGGTCCAGATATCCTATTATAGTCTAGTTTGACTGGCAGCAGCTCTTCACTACCTGTCCATTCTGATCCTACAGTATGAGATCCTTCTTGCTTGGAGAGTCAATCAGTGCCATATACATTGAAAGCATACTTGTGAACTCTACTCACTCTTAACATTTGCTTTCTATTTGTGTATGTGCATTTTAATATTATTTTATAGCTGATATTTTTCCTTTCAAAGGTGGTTGTTCAGTACTCTTAAATCTCGTAATGTTCTAGCTGTGCATGAAATGATTTGTTGGATCCACCTTAGGAACTTTGCAGTACACATTCTATAACATTTCCTTTTACACATATAACAGGTCAGTACTCCAGTCTTTGTGCCAATGAAAACACATGAACTCCTTCACCGAATGAGTGGAAAAGGATTAGCAGCTCATTATCACTTTTCAAGACAACCATGCATTTATAATGAAGAAATGGTATCTGTCCAAGTGACATTAACTAACACCAATGACCAAAAGATGGAGAATATCCACTTAGATGAAAAAAAGCTGCCTGCTGGCATGAAAGTGCATATGTTTAACTCAATAGGTAATTAAACTGTTATCTTAGAACTATTTATCTATCTATATATCTATTTATGTTGTTTATTGAACACCTTTAATTCCAGAAACTGGTACATTTTTTCTGTTGTTTTCTGTAATTTAATTAGACAAAGCTTCATATGTATTAAATGCATTATTTATTTATTTATTTATTTATTTACAGTATTTATATTCCGCCCTTCTCACCCCGAAGGGGACTCAGGGCGGATCACATTGCACATATAAGGCAAACATTCAATGCCATAACATAGAACAGAGACGGTGACAGACACAGGCACGGGCGGGCCTCGAACTCATGACCTCTTGCATTATGATCCAATGCATAGTTATATTCATTGTCCCATTGAAATGTATGATATCGCCAGTTTTTATATTAATCGCAAAAGAGAGGTGGTAGGAAAATTTTATTTTTTATTTCAGATTACCAAATAAATGCAGGAAAAAGAACATTATAGACTAAGATGACTAGTAATCAAATATTATAGGACCATTATTTAGTAAAATATGAGCATTATCTTTATAATTAATATCTACATTGACATAAGAAGTAAGCAGCCATGGTGTGTATAGGGTTCTATGCAGTCAATCAGGTTTGGACTGCAATCATATTATGTTTGTCCTAAACTTAATGGTGCATACTTCTAGATAAGCATATTGAGGATGGCATTGTGAAAAGGAAGGTAACTGATTTCTTAGTAGTGAAAGTAATCAATGAGTTTTCCCAATAATAATATAGAATTAGAATTTGATTGAAAACATTTTAGAAACCAATTTTAAAAATCATACCATATCATTTATTGTGTAAAACTAGTTAATCGTATTTATTTTAGCATAAAACTATGAGGCATTTTAGCCATGTTAACCAAGCCATCAATAAATATTGTCTTCTAAAATTGTAAATAAAATTTTCTTTAGTATCTACAGTTGCAAATACAATTTGCTTGGTATTTTTTTTAGTATCTAAGGAAATTGTTAGAATAAGGACTTCTGTTAGCTGAACCTTTAACATTTTCTGATGAAGTATAAATGCTTCTTTTAAAAGTATTTAAAGTTAAATAAATCATGACACATTATTTGTTATGCATAAATGTTCAGTTGCAATTATTTTGGATAAAGTAACTTGATCAGAACTGATAGCAAAGACATTTTAGAGAATTTTTTTGTATGCCAGCTTAGCAAGGTCATCCCAATATCTTTGGTGTCATTTCTGACACTGATAAATTCATATCTACATGCAGCTCATTAAAGAAAACCCCAAAAGGTCAGTTAACAGTCACAGTGATCTAATTATTTTCTGTATAACTTCAGTAACAAATACTTTGTCGATAAATCAAATAGCATTTGTTCCAATACTAGGAAAAGCCACACTTAATGCAGTTTTTAAAAATTGCTTAGTATTTTGATAGTTTCTTTTATTAGTATGCTTATCAATATTTATTTTCATGTTCAAAATATTCTCTTTACCAGAATCTCTTGAACCTGGAAAATCTATTACAGTCACAATGGGAATTGACTTCTGTGATTCTACTCAAGCTGCCAGCTTCTTCTTGTGGTGAGTTGTATTGTAGTGACTTTTCAAAACAAACTATTTGTGTGCAGTAGAGACAAGTAGAGGGTAATATTTTTATAGTTATGTTCTGATCAGAGTATTTAATTATGCCATTTGATTATTAATAGATTAGATTGGGGCATTTCTTTATTTTTTTGTAATCATCTCATAAGACTGATCTGTTTTCTCTATTTTGAGGTAGCAAATAGCCCCCTTTCCCTTATCCTTACTGTTGCTGTCCCAAGTAGTGAGCTGTTTGTCTCAAACCCTCCCTACATGAAAGTTGTCAAAATTGGGTCATCAAGGAAAATGCTTCAAAACAAATAGAGCTTCCTTACAGATGTGGTAACTTGGCAAAATTTATGTGACTTTGCTGAAACTAGAATTGCTAAATTCAATTGTTACTTTAGCTCCAGTGATTCAGTAGGTATACCCTACTTATGACTAACAGTTGTATTTAGGCGATAGAAGGGTAACTTTTGTTGAGAAAGTGTCAGCATACCTTCTCTGATGAGATGTTATACTTTGCCAAATCCTAGATTTTTCAAGGAGTCAGGAGACTAGGCAAGTATATGTTGATGTAATTCAGAAGTAGTTCTACTACTTTTGTTCATACATCTTCAAGAGGCAGCAATATTATCAAGAACTTCGTAGCACCAAGTTATCTCAGCAGGCAACCCTCCTCCTGGTCTCAGAGAAGGACAATGCCAATCCCTACCTGAACAAATCTGGCCAAGAACACTGTGACAATTTAATCTTAGGCTTCTCATCAGTCAGTAATGACTTGAAGGTGCACAACAACAATATTAAACTGAAGAGCTCCAGAAGACTGCTTCCAAACTATTTGAAGTCAATGCCATTCATCTCCGTGTGAATTGAAATGGATAGGCAAGCATTTCGGATTTTTCTTATGGTTTAATATTTGTAAGGACATAATTAATCCTACCCCCAAAGTATCATGGTGAAATCAATCCATCAATCAATCCTGAAGGTTCTTAAAGGTTTTGATGGTAGCTTGGGGAGATAGGGCAGTCTATAAATAAAAATCATCATCATCATCATCATCATCATCTTCCCAGCTATTTCTTGCAAGATAAAAACAACCCCCATAAAAATGTATGTTTGGCCATTCAGATATAAATCAGAAGAAAACAGAACGGGGAAAGCACCAGTGCAGCCTCAGTGGGCCAGATGTCATATTTCTACCCAGGCATTCAAAAAGGGCAAAAGCTGCAACATGATGAAGAGAGTGAGAAGGCACTGGTGCTTCTTTTAAGTTATTCTGGGACAGGACTTGGGTCTTGCTTTTGCTTCTTTACTCAAAAAAGGAGATGGTTCCTTTTTAAAAATAAGTGTTAAAGTCCAGGTTTCACATTGACCTATGGATAAGTCAACCCAGTTTTTTGGGGGTTAATTTTTTGACTAAAATTCCTAGATTTACACATGAGTATATACGGTTACTAAAATGTTACAATGTTTAGCCCATTCTTTCATTTTTATTTTTTTGACTAAAATTTCTAGACTTAAACATGAATATATAGTGTTACTAAAATGTTATGTTTCGACGTTTTCTTCTTTCATTATTATCTTTAAAAATAATTTTTAAATTCTTTGCTTTGAAGGTTGTCAGACATACCAGCTTTCCCTTCAAAAAGTAATTACACAATTTTAGTTCCTGGGTTATAAATGCCATTTCCTGATTGGTTCTATCATAAAAACATTTAAAAGTTTACTAAACTGCAAAAACTTGTAGCACATTTTGCTATGGTTTTTTCAATGAGTCTCAACCAATTCAACATAGTTCATGGCAGCCACAAAAACGAGGTTTCTGGAGAATAACCACTACTTTCAGAATAAGTACCACACAATTAAACAGGAAATGATACTTTCAAACCAAAATCAGATTTTTTTTCAAACTTTGTTACATAGTGTTATCAAGAACTTTATCTGTTAGTTCATTGAAAAAAGAGGGCAGTCTGTGTTTGCTAAATATTCAGTATTCTAGTTAAGTCTTCACTGGAATGGTTATCTGCTTAATAATCTCCATGATTAACACATATGTGCTGTGATTTCAGCAAACTAGGTAATGTCTTAGTACTTCAGCTATTAGATCTAATAATCTTGTTAGTGAAAAGGGGTGCAGTTTTCAAAATAATTGTGGGGTGTAAACAAACTGAAACTGCTACAGATTACATTATTTCACAATTTAATTTTTTACTTTGTTCAGTGGTTCAGACTGACTTAAATATCCCGTATTTGTTTTTGGGCATTTTTACTATTTGACTATTAAAAAAGAACCAGTGCTTATTTAATTGTTTATATTATTTAAATTGGTCTTATTACATACCCCTCTGAAATATTTAATATATGTTTGGGATACAAATGTTTTAATAAATAATAAAGAATTCCTTTATTGTGCTTAAGCAGGTTAGAGTAGGTAATAAAATATTATGTCAGCCTTATATTCTATGACATCTGGTGACAGTATTCAGGAAAGATCTATTTTAACACCTATAAAGGGTAACATACCGTTGTTGTGTATGTTGATTTTGTGTTGAATATTGCCAAAATGTTTTAAAATCTGTATTTTTACAAAGCATGTATGCTCTTAAGTGCACCTTTTTTCAATATGTCAATAGTTCAGTTCCAGATTTAAGCCACTGAAGACCTGTGATTCTTTGCAGTGATGAATATGAGCAATGCAGCATAACGCATTGATTTTATGCAGATCATCACCTTTATGTTTTGGGAGGTCTGCTGTATTAGTGATATATAAAAACTGATTACTTTCTCCAACATTGCCTAGTAATTGTTTATTATTTTCCTATTAGACAAACAAGAAAGATCAATATTCTTCAACACCAGTCACTGTAAATAGATTTGCCTCAGACACCAGTGGTGTATTCATTTTAATGATTTGGACAATGTGAACCCAATGACACAGCTCAAGCTAAACACTGAGTTTAGAGCTGAAATAAGAAAAGAAAAGAGTTGTGTTTCTACTGCCCATTATGGGCTTAAAAACACTTGCGACCAGTGTTATGGGAATTGCAAATTATATTTTGTTAAAATTCTACTTATTAATAAAAGAAAATTGAAACTTAATCTTTCAGCTAGAAGAATAATAAAGAATATTAAGGATAGCATATTTCTTTCCTTTGTTTCTTAATTGGGACAAGGAACTTGGCAGAGGAGATGGGAGAGCTCGGCAGAGATAATCATTTAGTGGTAGAAGATGACTCAAAGCCCTTACTTAGCAATCAAGGAAAGTCTAGCCTGGCTGACATATTTTCCCAAACCTCTAGAATACAGCACCAAGCCTTCTTGGAGTACCCTCCCCTCATGGGTCCATTGAGCTCAACTAAGTGTGGTAACTCTTGTACAACAGCCATTGCATTCCAAGACATCCAGAAATATGGCACCCTTTGGTCATATTGTTGTTATTGTTTCTTACCCACCTCTCCCTAAGACTCAAGGTGGGATATAACATAGTTAAAATACAGTAGATAAAAGCATAAAACTATTTAAAATACATAATTAAAATACATAGACATAAGTTTAAAACACACATTGAAATCATATCAATAAAATGTCAGTTGAAAATTCATAGTTTAAAATTGACTTGTTAGGCCAGCCAGAAGAGATAGATCTTTCATTCTATTTTTAAATTCTGATAAGTCTATTTGGTTTTCAAGTCTCTTCCAACAAGTCATTCCACAATCTAGGGACAGCTGATGAAAAAAAAATCCTCTGTGTGACAGTTACCAATTGAGTTCTGGCTGGCTGAAGTAAACATTCCCCAGAGGATCTAAGTGTATGGGGTGGATTATACAGGAGGAGATGATCACATAGGTAACCAGAACCAAATTGTAGGGTGTTAAAAGTAATAACAACACGTTGCACTTTACCTGGAAACTAATTCACAGCCAGTGGGATTACTATAATATAGGTGTGATATGCTCACTCCTGGATGTACTTACCATATTTTAATCTAATTGGAGTTTCTGAACCTGGCACAGAGGCCCTATGTGCAGCAGAAATCAAACTTTGAGGTTACCAGGAATAGGGTGAACTGCTTTCATTACCTGTAAAATTGTTCCAACCAGCATGGCATAGGATGCTAAAACATAGGACATTGGTGATCTTATTCCCATTGCAAAAGTTTTTGCTATGGGAGGAAGCACCTGGTCACATGTTTTCCTTTGGTTATTCAGTCAAAGTTTGAGTCTAATGACAAGCGGTAGCTTGTGCTACTCACAGCTGCCAGATATTGTTTTGCTAATGTCCCTCAATATGATGTTCTTTTAGCTTGTTTTTGGTTTTGAAAATATGGAAATATTTACCTTGGGTAGAAATCATAATGAATCTCTCCTCCTTGTTTTCCATGTCTGTACACATGGGAGGTCGCAGATATATACATTTTCCCCTTAAACACTTTCTAAATAAAGTATACATGTCTATTTAGATCACTGAGATATGATAATTTCTTTGGAATATGTTTGATTTGTGGTACACCCAAAACTATTTATGATGTTGTTTTTTTAGTGAGGGGAAAGCTCACCTATAAACATTTCTGATTATAATTATTCCCCTTACATTATTCCAAAAGGAGTACTTTGTCTTACATCAAATGTAATTGATCCTGAAGCAGTGTAATCACAATTACTCACTTTCTTAATTAGCCTGCCCAAAATCAGAAAATGGAAACCGATCGGCAGTGTTTAAATCAATAGCTTTGTAGTAAGGCTTATGTGGGAAGGGAGATAGTGGGAATGGGCAGATCAATTGGTTTAGGTGCCAATCATTGGCTGTGTGTTTTGCATAGCAAAATCAACTGTTGTTGCGAGGTGGCCAATGCAACGGAGATAGTAGTTTAGTAAAAGCAAACGGCATAAAGAAAAGATAAATATTTGCAATAAATGTGCTATGTTGTTCTTTAGATGAGTAATGAGATTCAAAAGAAGATCTAACTGAGGCAGTTAAAAGCCTTTGAATGAACTCACTGATAGGCAGTATTTTCTTATTTAATTTAGCTTTCTAAGGAATGTAACTAATTAAAGATAGTAAAGAGAAAAACATGAACTTGAAGATTGGCTCTAACATGTGACCTTCCGAGAAACATGTTTTCCTACTTATAGCAAGACCATGCTTATCCTTTTTCATGTGTCAGCTGCCTGCCAAAGGCACCATGGCTAGTGGTTTGTGCACTGGACTATGACTCTGGAGAGAAATGCCTTGGGTGACCTTGGGCAAGTAAGTCTTTCAGTCCCAGAGAAGGCAAATGCAAAGGCAAACTGCTTCTGAACAAATCTTGCACACACAAAAAGCCGTGGTAGGATTCTATAAGGTGTCCTTAGGATTTATTGAGTTGGAAATGACTTGAAGGTACACAAAACAACACAAGTCTGCTCTTAACTTTTCCATATATATCTTATCTTTTCTGTTCAGATTTCATTTCTGAAAAACAGTTGCAGAAATCAAAATAACAATAGGATAAAGAAATGACAATCCTTCCTCTCAAAAATGTGGTTTTCTATTTTTAAAACTTAATACATAACTTTGGGAGATGTGTAAAATATCATTAGCAATATTGAAATGCTACAATCAAGTGACATGGTTAGGTTATGATGAGTGAGATTGTAATTCTCTGCCAGAACATTTATAATTTTAATGGAAGAAACAGAAATTGCTTTCTTTTCCCCACTGCTTATCCTGCATGTGCAACAAGAACCAGAGGCAGCTTGCAGATATAGCTCTCTTTTCCAGGCCACCGATGTGGGCAATTGCACCCAAGCTTGTTCTTCCATTATTCCTTCAACTCCAGGTGGCCAAGTGTATTTAGAATATGCTAATACTAAATGATCTGGAGGTAGAGCTGTACTTGCAAGTCATTCCAGGTTGTTGAGTGTCTGGGATGAGGACATTGCAGAAAGAGGTACAAAATGCCTCCTTCCACATTGTCCAAAACACTGTATAGCAAAGGTAACCGAGAGTTACACTGGTGTATGTCACCAACAATATCAAAAGTAGACCTAGAAGTTAAAGCTGTCTACCTGTGTACTTCATACTTTGAATTTCTATATGATTTTCACCTCTTAGAGATTTGGTCAAATTCATGCAAGGACAAACAGTATCAATTTAGAATAGTGTCCTTTATTAGATAGTTCTGACACACTCCAAAACATTTGTGTGCTAAGTAAGTTAATTCATTAATCTCTCGGTATGCAAGTTACTAATGTATCACTAGTGCACATATAGGTGTAAAACAAAGGAAGATGTCCTGATCCAAAACTACTGTAATCCAGTAGCTAGTCTTAATATTTTTATTAGGACCGTCCAAAAATGCACAAAGTAATGGGCCAGCTTTCAAGATCTTCTGATTTCTTTCTCAGCTATTACAATTTGAATTTCTCTTTCTGAGAGCTCTTTATTATCCATTTAATTTGCCAAGACACTTCCTCAATGGAGCCCCGCTGGAAGTTGCCTTATGTCATGTGATGGCGTTCGGTGGGCTCCGAGAAGGAAGCATCCTGGCAGCATGTTTTCAGAACTTCTTTCAGTCATCAGACATAAAAATCATAAATCTGAATGTCTGTGTGTTCATACAGTGAGTGATTTTACATAAAGGTTAGGAAATGTGTGGCTACTGGTGCTCTTTGTCTAAAAAATGTAGACAGAAGGTATTTTATAGCCTAACCTAACACATCAAATTGGATGTTAGATGTGCTGTTTGGCACATGCTGATTCTCTCATGTTTGAAAATATAAAATCTAGTCGTTGTCTTATGTAACACATTTCTTCTTTAATAGGTTGAGAAGAAAATCAAAGAGAAACAGCATTTTATGCTGGTAATGCTCCAAATTGAAAACTATAGATGTAATCCATTTCAAACTGTATCTCCTCTTCCACTCCATTGTAAGACACGGATGACGCAAAATTCATGGCCTCAAGATTGTCATTCTGCCCTTTCTCCCCATCCTCCATTTTGCATAATTTTATACAAAGAAAGCAAATCACTGATATTTGTTTATTATTGATTGCACCTCCTTAATTTTATTGTTTTTCTCTTGTGCCTTGAATCTACTCCCTTGTTAGCTCTTCGCTTTTTAAAATCACCAAATCCCATTTGCAAAGGTAAATTGTATCAACATTTTGTCATCACTAGTATAATATTTTGCGATATGTGAGACAGACTTAAAAAAGCAAATAATTTGTATATAGTATTTAACAAACTGAAAAAAATAGAGTTTTAAAACCATCTCCCTCCATTCCTCCTGCTCTGGCAACCATAATTTTAAACTACGCAGGCTAATTGCTATGCTAAGGGTATGGCTGTATATACTGTACTGAGCTACTCTAATAATATTTATTTTTGAGAGAACATAGCATTGTAATATAGGATGAGGTCTAAAGAGTCATTCTTCTCATAACTGAGTCATGACTGATGGAGTGTCAAATATAGGCTTTTCTTTTCCTTTTCCTTTTTTTGTATTTGCAATGCTCCCCAATTCACTTGTATTTTCAAAGTCACATTAATTCATGTTTATTAATGAAGTTCTGACTATTTGGTGTGACTATTCATGGTCTTCCATTAGGATTAAGACAGAAGAACTTTGGTTATTCATCCGCATAATATATCTGTGAAACGACCTGCCAGAAGAGATCTGACAGCTAAAATGAGACTTATGGCACTCTACTCGAGACCTTCCAATCTGAAGTATAGGCACTGATGGCAACTCTTTGAGCATAGTTTTCCAACTGATTGTGGATCTATCTAATAGTGTGCCCGTTTATTTCATATGTAATCAGCTAATCAAAATAATAAATGTGACAATATCAAATTATTTGCTGAAATCCAGCTAAATGACCTCCACATCATTCCCATCATCTACTAAACTAGTGACCTGATTGAAAAAAGTTCTAAGATTAGTTTGGTAGGATTTCTTCTTGACAAACTCATTCTGGCTCCTACTGATCACTGCTTTATCATCATCCAAGAATCCAGTATAATATGTTCTAATATTTTTTCACTGGCATTGAGTTTAAGCAAACTACTCTGTAGTTTCCTGGATCTTCTTTTTCTTTTCTTCTTCTTCTTTCATAGAATCATAGAGTTGGAAGAGACCACATGGTCCATCTAGTCCAGCGGTTCTCAACCTGTGGGTCCCCAGATGTTTTGGCCTTCAACTCCCAGAAATCCTAACAGCTGGTAATCTGGCTGGGATTTCTGGGAGTTGTAGGCCAAAATACCTGGGGACCCACAAGTTGACAACCACTGATCCTAGTCCAACCCCCTGCCATGCAGGAAAAGCACAGTTAAAGTACCCCTGACAGATGACCATTCAGCCTCTGTTTAAAAGCCTCCAAGGGAGTAGCTTGCCTTCTTTGACAAAAAAGACAAAGTTTCCCCTTCTCTGATCCCCTTTCATCTCACCTGATTTTGAAGATGTCTCAAAAATATTGGAAATTGATTAAAAGAGTTATTCAGTAAGTACTGTCAGTACTCTGGGATGCTGTTTGTCTAGCCTTGCAGATTTGAACTTACAGTAGAGTCTCACTTATCCAAGCTAAACGGGCTGGCAGAAGCTTGGATAAGCAAATAACTTGGATAATAAGGAGGGATTAAGGAAAAGCCTATTAAACATCAAATTAGGTTATGATTTTACAAATTAAGCACCAAAACATCATGTTATACAACAAATTTGACAGAAAAAGCAGTTCAATACGCAGTAATGTTATGTTGTAATTACTGTATTTACGAATTTAGCACCAAAATATCACAATATATTGAAAACATTGACTGCAAAAATGGGTTGGATAATCCAGAGGCTTGGATAAGCGAGGCTTTGATAAGTGAGACTCTACTGTATTTAGGATAGCTAGGTGATTCCTGACTAACTCGCTATCTATCTTGATTAGCAAGATTTGCAATTCAGATGTATTGCCAGGATCTCTGCTGCTGCATGGAAGCACATAATTCTCTTATGTGCCAAAGCAAAATAAGTATTGAGTAGTTCTGCCTTTTCATTGTGATCTGTTAGAATTTTACCATCCTTATTGAATAATGACCCCATTGTCTCTTTGGTCATTCTCTTGCCTCAAAGGTAAAGTTTCTGGGGGAAAAACAATTCCTCCAAGATTAGAGTACACATCTGTCCCCTTCCTTGATTCTTCATCTTCCATCCATTCTTTATACATACTTCTTTCCCTTTTCATTTGTTCCTTGAATCTGTTATGCAGCCACATTGGATTTTTCAGATGTTTCCCATTTTTCTTCTTCCATGGAATAGTTTTCGAATGTGCTTTTTGCAACTCCTTCTTCAAAAACTCCCACTTTTTTGGGAGTGTCTTTCCTAGCCATGGGATTCCATCCTGATCCCCTTATTCCTTCCTTTACCTTTTGAAATAGAAAATTATTTTCAAGGCAGATCAGGAATTTATTAGAGAGCCTGTGCTTAGCAGAGATAAGCTTCATCTTTAACTGCTAATTCTTGTAACTCTAATATTTGTTTTTGAAAAGCACTATCTATCACCTCTTCTTGGTTTGGTTGATTTTGTTTTTATCCAGAGCTCTCAGCTAGTCCACTCTGATCAATCTCATGGATTTATAAAGAAGTGAATTTGTCTTTGTCAAATAATGCTAATCTCCCCCTCCTCTTTCTGCAATATCTGTTCCTTTAAATAGGTTATACCCTTCATTTGTAATACTCCAGTGGGAGGATTTTACCATGGGAGTCAACCCACCAGATCTCCATTTTGCCTGTAAAGTCATATTTATCCTTCTGTACACACAAGGTGAGCATTAAGCCTATCTTGTGTGCTTCCCAAACTCTGAACATTGGTGTATAGACATTTAAAGTTTTCTTTATTCTCACCTATTAAATTACTGTCAGTTTTTCTGTTAATTGCCTTCTCTCCCTCAACTTTTCCTCTGGAATTCCCATTTTGTGTTTAGAGCTTGCTTTTGGTCTGGTATTTGAGCTATCACGACAACCCTCTATCACCACAACCAAATACATTCTTCCCAGTCTTTGTGAGGTTCAATCCATTTATATCCAGTAGTCCTCTATAAGAAGTGAAAACCCTTTGTCCCAGAAGCTAAATCTCTTCCATCTATGGTATCTGTGTAGCCAGGTATTCATTTTTAGTGTCTTCCTCTTCCCATGTAATCCTCTATTCTTCACTCCAGAATCTGAGATCTGCTCAAAAGTGTTCTTGACAGTTTTGTTAGTGCCCACGCGAAATGGGTATTATTCTGTGTTCTTCATGAGTTTTGGCAAGTTGTTAGTGAGATCTTGTATACATGTGCCAGGGAAACAGCACACTTTCTGATTCACCTTGTCAAGATAGCATGCTGGTTCCTCTATTTTGTATGTGTGTGCGCGCGCGTCAGGAGCGACTTGAGAAACTGCAAGTCGCTTCTAGTGTGACAGAATTTGCCATCTACAAGGACATTGCCCAGGGGACACCCAGATGTTTGATGCTTTTACCATCCTTGTGGGAGGCTTCTCTCATGTCCCCGCATGGAACTGGAGTTGATGGTGGGAGCTCAAATGCGCTGTCCCCCGGGTTGGATTTGAACCAGCAACCTTCAGATCAGCAACCCAACCTTCAAATCAGCAGTTTTGCTGGCACCAAGGATTGATTTACTGTGCCACCGGGGGCTCCTGGTTCATCTATAATCCAGGGTAATGAGTCTCTAACCAACAACATCTTTCTTTTCTTCTTGTGCAGTTGGTAGTTACCTTAATTTCTTTCTTGATTATATTTTTCCATTTTAACATATTTCCCACCTTTTCCCTCAAAGGCAGATGAGGTATTTAATTCCTAAGGTACCTGCTATATCTGTACCAGTTACTGATAATACTTCTAGATCCAGAAAGTCTGAGTACAGTGAGTCCCTTCGGGTGAGAAGGGCAGGATATAAATGTTGTAAATAAATAAATAAATAAATAAATACAGTGTGCCCTTGGAATCTGCTATAGTTTGGTTCCAGGATGTCACTGGATCCACAAATCCATGGCTGTTCAAGTCTTATTATATTCAGTGGTATAATAAAGTGGTGTCCTTCATATAAAATGGCAAAATCAAACTTTGATTTTTGATTTCTTGAGTCATAGATGGTTGAATCTGTACAGAATCTGTGGATATGGATTTGTGCATGCAGAATCTGTAAATATGGAAGGCCGGCTGTATTTGGTTTCATTACTCCCAGACTACAGCTTATTTGAGAATTTAATGCTATTTAAAGCAAAAACAGAATCTATGCTGACCTTGTATATCAAATGGGGTTCTTTAACTTCATTGTACACTCTTTGTTAAACCAGGCAATTTTATAATACACTCTATAGGAAAAAGAAATCAACAGTGTAAATCTCTGTACTCAATACAACAGTTTGAGAGTGTTTTACTGTAGATTTCTGAAATAAGATTTTGGAATTAGATCATTGTTAATATCTTTAAATCTTAAAACCAAAAGGCTAAAAAGAAAATTACATTTGATTTTCTAAAGAACGGAGTAACTAATAATTTAAGTACTTCAGAACTTTATTATTTTTTGTTTTAAGTTTTCTGATAGTCTGTCGTGTAATTCTTCCTAATAAAACCTGCAAATCTTCTATATTTATCTTTATATATTGCTTATCTGTCAACCAACTGAATCTCTAAGTTCTAAGGTTAAAAAGCTATTAAAACCAGTAATAAATGTGTGAGATTAATTTAAATACCTGCAGGTATTAATCAATTGATTTTGCTGTTATAAACTATTATACCAATGTATTATGTAGGATAACTAAAAAAGCCCTATGAAATTCATCAGGTTGCCATACATTGACAAGTGACTTCAAGGCATACACACAAAACAAATGCTTCCATCTAATCAGTAGTTTTTGTTCTTGTTGTAATGCATGCAGTATGACTCTATTACTTCTTTAAGATGTGACTATCTGATATACAAACTGCATGTGTAATCTTCTTGACCCTTTTGACAAGTGTCACTATCTTATAGTCCTTTTCTTTCATTGTGGAAGAACTTAAAGCTAACAGCTAGTCAACCCTAAAAATTGTTTATTGTTCACTACTTAGGTAGTTTTTACATCTTTACATCCTCCGTGTATACCAAATTTTATTATTATTGTTGTTGTGGTTGTTAATATTTTGTATCCTGCCTTTTTCCCAGTTCATGACTCAAAGCAGCTTGTAATAAATGAACAAACATATTATTTAAAGTCCACAAAATATAAAAGTTAAGACTAAACATCAAACATTTACTGGTAAAATCAGACCAGCAAGGGCATGAAAGAACTGTTTGTTGCTGATTAGACAGTTCAGACTCTTACACTGGTAAAGAAATTTGCCAGCAGCGAAACAGATGTAAACAAGTTCGATTCATAACATACATGTCATATGTATATTTTAGACAGGGCCCACCATTGAACCATGTGATATTTTGGAAGTTATTATGATAAGCACTCTTTGGATATTGATTATGCTCTATTGCTGTTGTTTGTCTTTGTCTGATTACATTTTGAATTATGAATATGCTTTGTGGTTGGATAGGATGAGTAGGAAACTATGTAGTTGCTAATAAAAATATAAAGAAGAAACAAGGCATATGCACTCAGATAGCACCATCTCCAGAGAATTTAAATGCATTAAACCATGGTTTTCCCAATTCCTATCCAGATGAAACTGATGGTTTTTTTCAGTCATTACTCTTTTTCGCCGTTACCACCAGGGATAGGTAATCACCTGCTTTCTCAATCTTGACAGTTTTAGATTTCTAAAGCAGGGGAGGACTAGTAGGTTTTTCTGCTGAGAAAGTAACAGATGAACTGTTTCAAAACATGAAGGGTGTCGAGGAAGTGCAGATTGTGCCATTCTGAATTTTTGAACAAAGGACTCCAGAAACAATGTTCTAAATCCCTGCTTAGCATTCATGCTTGGTGACAAATAGTAAATAAACCATCTTGAAGTAATGTTTTTGCTTATCTATTGTAAATCGGTTTTCCACTTTTTATAATATGAAAAAATAATTTTAAAACAACTATCATTGATTATCAATTAATACTGTACTTTGTATTTCTTTATTCATATAACAAACTAGGTCACACTAAACTTTACTTACTTTTTTTGATTTTGTTTCATTGGCAGTACAAAAGAAGACCAGTTCAGTGTTAGCATTCAGCCTCCTGTTGGAGAGTTACTTTTACCAGTAACTATGTCAGAAAAGGACTTCAAGAAGGAACAAGGTAAGGAATACAATAAAATGTTTATTATTTTATTATTCCATACATACTGCTAAATATTGTATATCTTTTTCTGCTCCCAACTTAATGTTTCATTTGAGAGAATACTCCCCAGAGTAACAAACAGGCCTTGCCCAGATTATCATTGATTTCTTCTTATACACTGAATGAACACTCCGAATGCGCACTTATCTTTGACTCTGTCGTCCTCTTCTCTCTGTTATCTACAACTCAAACACACTAATTTGTACTAAGAAATAGGACCCTATGACATCTTGATCAGAAACCCCTGGTCAGGATGTTAACAAACATACAGTCAGAGTTCTCCAGTTCAAACATAACAGTGAACACTGCCTTAATGAAGTGAGGATGGTCACATTGAACCTAGCATGGCAGGAGAGAAGAAGGACAATGGGAGGAATGTTAGTCTAGTTTATGAAGCCCTGAACAATTGTTCAAACCAAGCTTGAGTGTACATTCTACTGGTACTTGACAATTGATAAATACATTTTACTGGGACTGGAGGAGGAGGAATAATTAGGCCATAAGCAGTGCTTGGGCCTGGGAGTTATGGTTTCCTGCAGTGATGCACTAATGCATTTCATATTAGTACTAATGGCTGGAATATTGGCCGAACCCACTCTAGGAAATAACTCAACCATTTTCATACTTTGCTTTATATTTCAAATCTTCATTCTGATGCTTTTGTTTGTATATAGCTGGTGTACTTTGTCCCAACTACATTAAAATTAATTGGTGTTACCTTTGTCTGACATTCCCATTTATTATTTAACTCTTCAGTTTCCTGTTTGGAAAGGATGGAATTGTTTTGTTGACACACTTATTTGAATGTCATGGTTTTAAAAACACTAATGTCTTTTATTTTAATCTTTGCATGGCCCATCTAGCATTAAATATATGTGAAGGGCCCTTCTGAAATACAAATATATTTGTGAGAAGCTTTATCTGATACTGCGTTTAAGGAAGCTAAGCAGCAGTGTGTTCTGGTTTCTTTATAAAATCATTTCCTATATGAGAAAAATAAGCTTTACATTAATTGCTCCCCTTAATCAGTATATCAAAATGTTCATGAAAGCTTTCAAAAATTATGTATTATTAAAAAAAAAACCAGAGCCCAGGAACAATGCTGTATGTATTCAATAAAAAATGGTATTCTGACCTTTCTTGTTGTTTTTTCCTGGTATGAAATAAGAAATGGAGTAGTCTTAGCAGATATTTCATGTTCAGCATTTTATGATAGCTGATAATTCTACTTAAAGACTAAGGGCCATGATTTTCTTAAACAATTCATAACTATTTGCTGTTATTACTTTCTGCTGCCTAAAGCCTGCTTTACCCGTACTCAGCAAACCAAGGTGAGTGTGTGACTGAGGCTTTGTCATATTTTGTGATCTGTTCCCCCTCAAAAAGATTTTTCTCTTACACTGACATCTTACAGTGCAATCTTAAGTAACACTGGATATTGCACTCTGTCTTTCCTAGTCTCATTTTTGTTATATGCTTGCTTGCTTGGTATTTTGATTGAGTTTTGTATGCTTAGCTGTGACTGAGAGCTTTTTCTCCCCTGACTGGCCATTCAGAACCAGGAGAGCATAGAAGAAGTGCACTTTGAGAATAGCTGTGGTCCTCTGTGGAGTTGTTGCCAAAATTCCTTTTTCTTCTGCCATTTTACTTCTGTGGTTGTTGATTATTTGTCTGAATAAATCTGGCAGCTGTTTGCTATGTTTAATAGAGCAGAAAGGCTACTCTGAATGAAGCTATTTGAAAATTTGTTTATATGAAGTATTTGTAAATCCATGAAGGTCTCCTGGCATTTCAGTATTGCTCTTTCTGTCTTCCTGAATTCTTTCTTTGATACAGGACTGACGCTGGCAAATGTACCACAGGTTTAAAGCCTTTTTCTTTAGTATCTTCCCAGTTCAATGTTTCAGTTGTTTTAGAGAATTCCTAATAATAGAAATCTCCTTTTTTAGAATAGATAAACAAGATGATGAAACAGTTTACAGAATATTTTGAGAGAATTCTTAAACTGTTACTAAATGGCTGATTTACAGTACTATCCTGTACATGTCTGATCAATAAGCCTCATTGATTTCAATAGGGTGTATTCCCACCTAAATCACAGCTGAATATCACAAACTATTGGATTTGCTTTCATTTCCATCGGTAAAATCTTTAAAATGTAGGTCACTTAAAAGTGTTAACATTTTTGCTAATGACTGACTTAATCTTATGCAAATTATTCTGTATTAAGATCTCTATGTTATTATGTAGTGTTAGAATGCTCTTTTGTTTGGGCTGTTGTGCATTTTCCGGGTTGTATGGTTATGTTCCATGTTTATTAAATGCTTCAAAATGTATTTCTAGGCATTCTTCATTTAAATTTGATATGTAAAATTTGGGTAAAGAGATGTAGCATTTGGATCATAAAAATATGACAACATTCTAATTATGTAGAACATAAAAAATGTTTTGAGGTATAGATTTCACCTATGCACACATATAGGTCTTTATTTTATGATGTGTTGGAAGCTTTTTATGATGGAGTTGGACAAAAGCAGCAGGGGAACAGACTACTGAATATTCATAGCTGTAAAGTTTCCTAAGCTGCACTAGAAGATGGAAAGCTGAAGTTATGTGCATGCTGTGCATGATATGCTAAGCTCTACCATGCTGTTTTCATTAGTTTCTCAATTTTCAACTGGAAAAAACCTCTTCCACTGTAATTCATTTCCATCTTCTTAAACCTAACTCAGCTGCTTGGGATCAACATACCATGCCATAGTTCTCACTGTCCCATCATTTTTTAGAGTCCAGGTTTTAAATACTGAGTAATACTTCCTTTGTTTATTGCATGTTTTTAAATATTCAGGTAATAATTTTAAAAATGTAAAATATGTGTGTCATACCTATGTGCTTCTGATCAGTTTGCTTCAGGAGATAGTGCTAGATTAAAGGTTGCACACACTGTTACAGTAACATATTAATAACTTAATTTGGAAATCTAATTCTTCCCATGGTAAATGTTTGTTCTACATTTTTTCCAAAGATTACATTTTAGTCATTTAACTTGGCAAGTTTAACATATGCCGAATAGACTTCAGTTGGGAAAAGCCATGTCTTTGAAAAAGAAAACAACCAGCAAAATGTTTACTTGAATTTATCAAGATTTATGCTTACAACATATTTGTCTTCCTAACAAGCAATGTGCTAATTCTTTAAATGGTCAGACATTCACTATTTTCTGGCCCTTAACTACCACAAGCAATCATATTTGATGCCCCTTAATTAGAGTACTTTTTTTCTTTTCAGGTTCTTTTCCACCTCAGCAATCGAGACAATACATTTGCTTACCATGCTAAGTGTTCTTTTGCATGTAAATTAATCTTGATTCAGTTTACACTGTCATGCTGAGTGGTACAAATTGCCTATAACAATAAAACAGCATGAGTTAAAAATAAAAGGGGGGTGGCAAGGCAGATTGAATGTGTGCTGCACTTGATAGGATGTTACTTTGCTTTATGCCAATACATTAGTCAACGATAATGAATCTTCTGTTCTGAAAAGCATGGTTTAGTTGATTTTTTAAATTTTACTTCAATGGAGCAGTACCTTGTCTTTATAGAACAAGTTAGACAAACCATTAATGACAAGAGTGTTAAGGTTAAATATGAAGCAATGCATTCACTTCTCTGAGTGCTATCCATCTTTCCATTTACAGGAGCTTGACAAAAGTACTGTCTTTGTACAACATTTCCTTTAATTACATGCTGCGGGAAACAGGCTTTTAACATAAACATAGTTGCATTCATTTATTCAGCATTTGCTCTTCAATAGAGCTTAATGGAGAAGGTTTAAATCCTTAATGAGTACACGCATCTCTCAGCAGTGTTATGTCAGTCCAATGCTTAGCTTAAAAGCAACCTTAGATTGCTTGTGTACTTTTTCAAAGCCATTTCCTATTGCAAAATTAAACCATCTGCAACAGAATGTACTGTTCCCAGCTAAAGTTGGTGTTTTTTAAAGGCAGATGATAATCATGGGTTATTGCATGTATTTTTTAAATAAATCAGTTTAAAAAAATATTTTGTTTCCTTTGACATTTCCTCTGCAAACATTTCCCTTAGAATTATACTAAAACAAGTTAAACACCATAAAAATCGTAGAAAGATATATGTTTTGTTTCTAGTGCTAGATATTACTGTTTATTACTTGTTTGCTTAGGGCACATCAGAATGGCCCTTGGGGTGGGAATTGGATTTGCTTCTTCAATACATGTGATCCCAATAGGCAAAGGGCATATGTGTCTCAATTCCTTGCCTGTCTGCACAGTAAAGTCCTGTGGCACATTAATTTATTATGGCAAGAGCATTCAGAAGGCAACAGGCCTACTTCATCACATGCATGTTGGGATATAAGTGTTAGCCCTGTGTAACACCTCATTGTTTTATGTATAACATTTGCTTTCAGTATTTTTTTCTTTAAATGCATTGTTGCTGCTTCAACGTTTTGTGAACATGCCCCAACAATGTGTTACTCTGTTGTCAGTGTTGAATGTTGATGAAGTTCGGACCGGGGGGGGGGGGGGGGGGTTCTGTTAGATTATTCTCAATAGTTATACTTCCCCATGATCTTTATATATAATGTGTTCATGCTGCAGCTGGGTAGGACTTGGTGTTTGGCATTTTACTGTGAACAACTGTGAAATCCTAGAACAATGACTGAAAATAGAATCACTATCTAATCACTGTCTTTGCAGTAGAGCTTATTTTGTGCTTTTGCAAAGCATACATAAATGCTTTTAAGGACAAACCTGGCATTTAAACTCATATATATATATATACACACACACACACACACACACATACACACACACACACACACACACATATCTGCTTCACAAACTCTTTCTAAAATTCATTTTATGTATACAAAGGTTTTGTTTTGTCATTTCAGGAAGGCTGACTGGTATGAATGAAACATCCACTACCATCACTGTTGCACCACAGAACTCCACTCCCTTAGCAATAGTGCAGAAAGTGGTGAGTGTAGCCAACCTTGGTGTGGTTCCTTCTGGTGAAGATAACATTCACAGGTAATCAAAATATACAGTTTCTTATAAAACTTCAACAAATACAATGCAGTATTTGTAATTGTGTATATGAATGGTGAGTATTGGGGGACTAATTTCAGAGTAGTTAAGAAAATCAAATTTCAGTTGGATATAAAGTCAGTTTTCATACTGCACATGGGTGGCTGATACAAGCATGGGTTTTTTTCTTCTTGTTGTCATAAGAACTATATCTTCTATTTAATTCTAGCAGTCACTTGCTAATTAATGTTCACTATGTATCTGTACCCATATTTTCCGACTACCCTTTAAATTACTTTGCTGCTTCAAACTGATATATTGCTGAAAGAACATAATAAATTATGCAGAATTTGGTATCATAGCTATCTATGTCAGGAATTACCCCAAATTATTATTATTTATTTTTAATATATAAGACTTTGTATAGTATCATATTGCTGCTGTTCTTGCTTTCCTTTTTACTTTTTATGGAAATAAATTATTTATGTCTACTGTGGAGAACTCAAGAAAACAAAAAATCCTTTATTTTACTAAGGTTTGTAGTTTCTTTTCTTTATGTTGCAAAATCAAAGATATTCGGGCATTCAATACAGTTTAAAATCATGTAGGTCCATTGCTTTGAAGAAGAAAAATAAATAAGTGAAGTAAAGAATTCCAATCAGACTTGTGTCCCAACAAAATTATTTATAATACTGTATGTTCCTAAAGTTATCTCACTCTGTTATCACGTTGTTCTCATTTTTCTGAAAATGTATGGGTGTTTTTTTCTGGGGCGAAAATCAGAAAAAAAAACCTATTTTCCCCCCGCTACTTTAAAATTTACCAAATATTTGCATTTCTTTGCCTAACGCAACATTCTTGAGCTTCCTGGTGGAACTTTGCGTATGTGCTTTGCTGTGGGACATTTCTAACTGCTCACAGAACTAGATGAATGTTGCTCAGTTATTTTAAAACTATTAATCAGTGTATGAAGAGCTAAAAGAAGATAAAACAATGAACAAACCACTGTGAATGAAGAGTCCAGAATGAGATTGGATTTAATGTCAGAAATGCGTAAAGAAAAGAACAAAAAGAAAGTTGTACTCAGAAGAATAATGGTTACTAACAGCTAATTATGTTGTCGACCGCGTTTGGGGGATCGGGCCCCTTTAGAAGGAAGCCGATCCGGTCCTGAGGGAACGGACCTTGGCGAAGCCAAAAGAAGAATATAAGCCGCAATACAACCTGAAGCCTGAAATGAAGAAGGTCCGCCACGTTGAAGGAAAATCCGCCAAGGAGTTTTATTGAGCAATTCAGCTGAAAAGGACGCTAATAGTGATCATTCAATCTACTAGCGTAACATATGTTTCAAATAAAGCCATATTTATACAATGTTTTGGTCTGACAGCCCTTTGAATTTCCCGCCCCGCTTCCCTGCCCATCTGATCGCGGATAGGCTGAGAGGTTGAACGAGGCGGGCTTTCGTTTCCCGCCTTGCTCTGCTGGCCCAATGGGGAGCCGCTTATTGTCCCTATTCGGGCCAATCAGAGAGGAGGAGGCGGGAGCTATTGAGACAAAGAGGTGACCGGACAGGAAATATCTGATTAATTCTGGCCCAGCCGATTTCTAAAGGAATTAATGACACCCATCAAGGATGTCCGGGGTCCTGTCACGTTCACAGATTTTAGATATGTCTTTGGGGTGTCAGACGGGAAGTGGGTGGTGATGAGCCATCATTGACGGCCCCACAGGGTGCCTTCCTGCGGCGTCCTGGCCTGAGATGTGACAATGTTTGCCTTGGGGGCGAGTCACCTTTAGGAGTTTGGTGACTCGCCCTATATTGTCCATGCGGTCGGAATGAGAGGGGATTAAACTGTGGCAGATTATCCTTTTGTTTTTGGGAAGGGAGGTCTGAGTCATGGGGCTAGAGTTCAGGTTGGGGTCATAATATTTCCCATTTGATTTCATGATCTGCCAATTATATAGGATAAAATGAAAATTAAAAATAAAGTTGGAATATAAACCCAGCTAGGAAAAACACATATTTTCCGGGGATCCCAAAGAGTATAAATACATATAGGCAGATAGGTACATTTCAAGAAAATAAAGGAGAATCCATAAAGGTGGGTGACATTGCATAAAGGGGAATCATGAATGATATAAACAATCGATATAAGTAATAGGAAACATTTGATCAGAACGAAGTTCACAACATCTGGGGAATTCAACATAGAAGTGGGGTTCAAGCAACATGATTTCACAATCCATGAAGTTGTTATCTCTTGCCTCAGAGTGCAGGGATAATCCACAGTAAACTCCAGTAAAAAGTCCCAATCACCTTCTACTATAAATATATGGAATATAGAACATAAAGTCTTGATTTTTGAACTATCTTTTACAAAGTCCTGGAGGGGAGGTCACCTCGATCACATTTTCCCCCCTTCGGGGCTTGGAAATGGCTATGAACATTTCCCAAAGCCCCGACATTTCACTGCATGCAGGGCCTCTGCCTTGGTAGATCAGATTGTGCCTTTTTGTTGGAGGGCAGGAGCTTGAAGAGGTGAAAGCTGAGGTTCAGTCAGTGGTGGGTGATCCCATGGTGTTGAAACAGATGTCCCTTGGTCTGGAGTCATGGGAAATGGAGCATGAAGGTGGAGGTGGTGAGGGCTGGGGATGATGGAGGCTGTGATGCAGTACTCCCATTTGGCTGCCTTTTCTTGGCTGCAGCTTGGGCCCCCCTTTGTAGTTGGCAGCTGGGGGCAACTGGGCACAGCTTCTGCGCCTCACAGCACGGCGCCTCCTGGTGACTGCAGGCAGGTCCAGCACTCCAACAGAGGAGACGGAAAGGAGAGAGTGCCTAGGGAAACTAAGGACAGATTATAAGCCCCCCCTCCCTCCCGTGGTGGGGTTAGTCAGGGAAGTCACTCATACCTTGTGAGGGCTCCAGCAGTCCTGGGGTCCTTCTTTGGCACAGCTCTGGTGAAAGTGGAACATCCTTCCCTCATGGTGGTCACTGGTAGAATCCTGTTCATTTCTTCTGGGACATCTTCTGCCATGGCGGCCAATTCTGTCCCCTGGTGATGTCATGAGGGCCTCCTTGGCAGCGTCAAAGGCAGACCTGCACTCAGTAGCCCTTTGCCAGGGCAGAACCAGGCCAGCTGGAGGGCACCATACGGTGGTCTGGCCATAAAAGCCTGCCATGTGCAAGAATCCTTTCAGCAGTGTCTTAGTCTCTAGCCCCTGAGCCAGGCAGATGGGGCTGCTTCCCCCGTGGGGGTCTCAGATCAGCCACAGGTGGGGCTGTCTCTTCTGGGTGACTGGGGGTCCGGGCTTACCCTCACAGGACCATCTCCAATGGCCTCTGGGTTCTAGCTGCTGCATGAAATCCACAGCGCACTCCGAGAGCCCCTACCCAGGTCTTAGAACTGTTCATGGTGGCAGGTATGGATTATGGGTCTTGCAGTCTGGTCTGATGTCCTCAGTCAGGTGGTTGGGTCCGGTCCTCTGGATCTCTTCAGCTGTGCCTGGAAGGTCCCCTGGACTCTAATGCCCTCCTCATAATTAAAGGCAGTTAGAGGGATTTTTTTAAAACATTCACACGCATGCACTCAGGGAAAGGGAGGGAGAAGGACCCGAAAGGAAGAAAGGAGATTGTTGGGGAACTGTGGAGAGTGAAAGAGTGCCTTCACTATAAAAGTAAACCAGGATTTTGACTGAATGTTTATAAGGAGAAATGGGGATGCTGGGAAGGAAGGGGGGGGGAGCTTTGAAAAAGGAGAATGTTGAAGTGCATTTCGGCCTAGGAAAACATGAAGTGGAAGAGAGAGAGAGAGAGAGAAAAAAACTCACATATAGAAAAATACATCAATTCTTCCATCCCCCCCCTTTGCCCCTCCAAAAACAGGAAGAGGAAAAAAGTGTCCTCTTTGCACAATCTCCCCGCGGCCCCTCCTTCTCCTGTCTCTCCAAGAGAGGAATGAGCGCAGAGAGAGAGAGAGAGAGAGAGAGAGAGAGAGAGAGAGAGAGAGAGAGCCTGGTGGGGGCAAGAGAAGGAGGGGGATGGTGGGGCGATTCTTCCCATCTAAGGAAAACTCAGAATGTGGCAGGAGTTGAGTGGCAGGGGCAGATACAATTTGGGGGGGGGGGCATCAGGCTTCAAAGGAACGGCTGGGATGGGGGCTGAGAGAGTGTGAACAGTGTTTTGGATCAGGTGTGTTTCGGGGTGAGAGGGGAGGGGGCTGGGAGCCCTCCTTCACGTTAGACTGGGCTGAACTCTCTGGAGGGGAATTTCTTGGGGGGGGGGATCCCTGAAGTAAGGGTTCCCTTGGAAGGCCAATTTGGGAGTCCTGGATCAGTGTAGGACTCAGGGTGAGGAGAAAAGGTGGGGATGGGGATTGGAGGAGGGGGCTGATGGGGTGGGGAGAAGGCAAGCAAATGTGTCCAGAAAATCCTCTGGAGGAGGGGGTAAGGGGAAAAGGGTCTAGGGGGGAATCTTTGGGGGGCTGTTTTTGGAGCCCAAATCTCTGCATGGGAAGACGTGGGCCCCCCTCCCCCCCTCCGATTCTCTCCCTGGCTTAGGGCCATGAACATTGCAACATAAGCAAGTTGGGACCACTTGCCCTCCCCATGGTGAGTCACCTTAGGTCAATACTCCGAATTCGGTGACTCAAACGGGGGGGCAAGCTGTTCCCCCTTCAAGGGCCACAAGGGGCCACTTACGTGCTCTGAGTTAGCCCAACCTGGCCTGCACCATGTTTTTTGATGCAAAGCCCACCCCAATTGGCCAGGATCTTTCCCAATGGAGAATCCCTGGGGATGTCTGCTGGGGTGGGACACCCTAGACGTGCTTGAACAAACACCCATCCTTGGCTCAGCCCCTGCCCAGTACCTGACAGTTAATGGAGTAACGACTCACCCACCGGCGGGATGCACTCGTCCTTTCAAGAGTTCTCCCTACACCAAGGCTGAATGGCTGGCGTTCGTAGAATCCGCAGGTGCCCCGGGAACACAATCGTTCCCCTACCCCACGATCCTAGAACCTGTAATCTTACAAGCCAGACTGTTCTCACACACCACGGGGCGCCAGATGTTCCCGCGTTTCACCAGGAATTTGTTACCGAGCCCTGATCCGAAGTGCAATACCTCCAAGGCTCCGCCCACCTGGGTCTCAACAACGGGGCCGGTTCCCTTTTATTTTTACAGGGCGTCCCCTGTTTCACGTTGGCGCCTTTCCTTCGAGGAGCTAAAAATCTGCTTCCTCCTATCTGGCTCCTTTGTTCAGTACCCTGAATCAGATCTAGAGAGAGAAAGGGACTGCCAGAGAAATTTGGATGTGAAATGAGGTCAAATTGTTGGTCGGAGGGCCCTCCTTGCAGCCGTTTCTCTCCCCAACCTGTCCCAGAATATCTGGACCAAGGTCGCCGCTTGGAATTTTAGCCTAAAAAAATTGATCTTTGGAACTTCCAAGCAAGTCCCTTCGTGGTAAAGCCAAATTATGTTGTCGACCGCGTTTGGGGGATCGGGCCCCTTTAGAAGGAAGCCGATCCGGTCCTGAGGGAACGGACCTTGGCGAAGCCAAAAGAAGAATATAAGCCGCAATACAACCTGAAGCCTGAAATGAAGAAGGTCCGCCACGTTGAAGGAAAATCCGCCAAGGAGTTTTATTGAGCAATTCAGCTGAAAAGGACGCTAATAGTGATCATTCAATCTACTAGCGTAACATATGTTTCAAATAAAGCCATATTTATACAATGTTTTGGTCTGACAGCCCTTTGAATTTCCCGCCCCGCTTCCCTGCCCATCTGATCGCGGATAGGCTGAGAGGTTGAACGAGGCGGGCTTTCGTTTCCCGCCTTGCTCTGCTGGCCCAATGGGGAGCCGCTTATTGTCCCTATTCGGGCCAATCAGAGAGGAGGAGGCGGGAGCTATTGAGACAAAGAGGTGACCGGACAGGAAATATCTGATTAATTCTGGCCCAGCCGATTTCTAAAGGAATTAATGACACCCATCAAGGATGTCCGGGGTCCTGTCACGTTCACAGATTTTAGATATGTCTTTGGGGTGTCAGACGGGAAGTGGGTGGTGATGAGCCATCATTGACGGCCCCACAGGGTGCCTTCCTGCGGCGTCCTGGCCTGAGATGTGACAATGTTTGCCTTGGGGGCGAGTCACCTTTAGGAGTTTGGTGACTCGCCCTATATTGTCCATGCGGTCGGAATGAGAGGGGATTAAACTGTGGCAGATTATCCTTTTGTTTTTGGGAAGGGAGGTCTGAGTCATGGGGCTAGAGTTCAGGTTGGGGTCATAATATTTCCCATTTGATTTCATGATCTGCCAATTATATAGGATAAAATGAAAATTAAAAATAAAGTTGGAATATAAACCCAGCTAGGAAAAACACATATTTTCCGGGGATCCCAAAGAGTATAAATACATATAGGCAGATAGGTACATTTCAAGAAAATAAAGGAGAATCCATAAAGGTGGGTGACATTGCATAAAGGGGAATCATGAATGATATAAACAATCGATATAAGTAATAGGAAACATTTGATCAGAACGAAGTTCACAACATCTGGGGAATTCAACATAGAAGTGGGGTTCAAGCAACATGATTTCACAATCCATGAAGTTGTTATCTCTTGCCTCAGAGTGCAGGGATAATCCACAGTAAACTCCAGTAAAAAGTCCCAATCACCTTCTACTATAAATATATGGAATATAGAACATAAAGTCTTGATTTTTGAACTATCTTTTACAAAGTCCTGGAGGGGAGGTCACCTCGATCACAGTTAGGAATATACACTGTATTTTACTATATAACTGAGGTGGAACTTGGGCAAGCCCAAAGATGTGCTCATTTGCCGTGACTTACCTGTTGAATTCCATTGGTTATACATTTATGAAAACCAAATAGTTAGGATGTGAGGTAGTGAGGAAAGAGGTAAGAATATGAGTATGAATAAAGCTGTGGATAATGGCAAGGAAGACAAAAAGAGAAACACAGGAGAAAATATAGGTAGGGGCAAAAGACCAAAGAACATTGGCTGGGGAAAGGAAAGAAGATCAAGGGAATACTTTTTGCTAGACATATGATTCTGAGAAAGAAGACAAAGTCATGAAAGCCAGCTTTGAAATAAGATATAATGAAGATTGATAAGTACCTGCCTACTTCAAGAAACATACCTTTTATTCATAATTTCTCTCCTTTGAGAATAACTGTGTGTGTTTTTTTAAAAAAATAAATGGGTGCTATTCACCATGATATTTAAATCAGGGATAGACAACTGCAGCAGATTTAGGTGGCAGTTTTTTTTGCTCCTGCAATCCTCTGGAGTCCAGAGAAACGGCCAAAAATGTCACACACACAAAAACAAGAAGGGGCCCATTCTTGGTTTTAGAAGACACACTTTTTAATATTAACCTGTTTGGGGGGGGGGGGGCAATCTATTTAATGGCCAAATTTCCATTCCAGGGTGCATAGAGACTTCCACAGACACATACTCTTTTTATTTTTGGACAGAAAAAATGTCAACCCCAGGAGTATAGAGGGGTCACAAAAGCAGAAGGACACGCTTTGCCCATCTACCTTGGTTTAATTATGACCAACACACATACCAATTAGTATGGAGAAACTTTGATTGGATTTAGGCTATCTGTTTACATTGTGAGAAGTTGTTCCTATGATTATTTGTAAATTTAAGTTAGTTTCCTCCTCAATGTAGTTATGAATAACCACACTGCCATATTTATTATGTTCATCATCACGGGCAAACTTCAAAGAAAGATTTGCATCTTCTTTAATTTAGCTCAAGACACCATAAAATTAATTATGTATATATGGGTCTATTAAATCCTGAAAGCAAGATCCATTCCAGTGTTAGGACAGTAACTATGTTTTAAACAGTAGTTCTACTGTTCATATCAGAATGAGGGAGACTATGACTGATGACCCTGAAAAATCTCCTGAGTCGTACGATCTAGTAGTTATTCGGATTTTGTACCCATGTATTTTAACTAATAGGAAGAGGAAATGGGGGGGGGGGACCCAGAAATGCAGGAAATTCTGCCCTATCTAAATCCCTAATTGATTTAACAATAAAAGAGGGGAGAAAGAGAATGCTGGAATTTTCCAACAAGGATATCCAGAAAGAGACCCCAACACCTTTAGTTAACTAATTCCCATTGCTGAACTGCTCTTACTATCAAGAAGTCAGTCTAATGCTCAGTAGAAACTTACCTTTCTGTAAGGTAAATCTGGGCCCACCCATTGGGAAGCCAGAGGACAAGTTAGCACCTTCCTGTCTGTGTCAGTTCTTTAAATGTTTAAAAAATACAATCATGTCACTCCTCAGTCTTCTTTTTTCCCAACAGGTTGCCCAACTCCTTTTATATTTCTTTAGGCTTTTTTTATCTTTGAAATAATGCACCCAGCACTGAACACATTTTTTAAAATTAGACCTGACCAGTACATGCTGAAATATTATTTGTTTTCTTTGCTACTGTAACACATAATTGGGTCATATTTAACTTTCAATCAACAATAATCCCTAAGTCCATTTTGCATATCGTACTGCTAAGCCACTTATCCCATATCCTATATTTATATTTTTGGGTTTTGTGGCCTAAATATTGAATTTTACTTTTATCTCTGGTGAATTTCATTCTATTAGTTTCACTGCCCACTTTCCTAGTTTATCAAGATATACTCAGAAAGCTGTATTAGGTTTTAAATAGATTGTATCTTATACTAATTTAGTAATATAGTACAGAAAGCTGTTTTTAATCCAGAGTCAAACTTTTCAGAATCTTGAAAAAGTTAACATTCTCAGGTGGGTCATTGTCTCTGTCTGTTATAGCAAAAAAGAACTGTGTTGTTGCACCTTGAAGATTTATGAGCTTCTGTACAGGGTTCCAATACAGAAAACCTTATCCCAAACACATCTTGTTGTTATTATGTGGTAGACTTCAACTTAGGGTGACCTTAACATGAGGTTTTCTTGGAAATAGTTTATTCAGAGGAGGTTTGTCATTGCCTTTCTCTAATTTTGAGAGAGTGTAACTCATCCAAAGTCACCCGTTGGCTTTCTGTGGGTGAGTAGACATTTGAATTTTGGGCTCCCTCAGTCTTGATCCAATGCTGAAATAATTTCATTTTGCAGATCTTCAAAATAAAAGTCACTAAAATAGTCATCAAAGTACCACAAAACTCAGTTTAAAAATGCCAATTCCTATTCTACATCTTCATGATGAAAAAAAAAAGGAAACATATGACCCATTAAAATGGCTGGTTTTCTTGTAGCTGACTTGTGATGATTTAACCAGCACAAGCCTTTGTCATGTTTTCACCCAACACTTACTTTCTTTGAATGTCTGTCTCTCTTTTCCCAGTCATGTTTTCACCCAACACTTACTTTTCTTTGAATGTTTAAAATCTAATAATATTAAAATATATATTAAGTACAAATTGATTTTTATATTTAAAATACCAGATCCCTTGCTTTCATACTTTCTTACAATGATATGTTCTCATAATCACTGTTTAGCTCTCATAAAAGGAGCTATGGTCATAAATGTAGGAAGAATTTTCACTGAATGAAGGAGTCAGATATGTATTCTTATTCTGTGTAATTGTGATCAATAAGATTCAGATTCCTTTTTAAGATGGGTTATTTGGTTCATTTTAGGACTAAATTTCCAATCTCTATGGCCTTGTTTTTATAAAGTAATTGTTTTCTGTTTGTCTGTGATAGTGCTGGTTATATTTTTCTTTATTTTAGTTTTGGAGGATAGAGGATAGCAGAAGCAACATTTAGAAAATATTTGATTTTAAAAAATGTTAATAGACTTTAGATCATCTATGGCACCAGTATATGGAAGGCCAAGGACACACTATTAAATTGTTCTATTGATATTCAACCTAGATTTTTGCAGAAGCAGCATGGGTTGTATCTGGTTATCATAACTTAATCAGATTTAAGAGTAAATCCTTTCCTTTTTAGTATTGTGAGAGAACTCTCTGCTTGCCTAATCCAAATGGGGAAAAAGCTACGTATCAAGCAAATAGAAAGAACAAGGTTGCTCTATTCTTGATTGTCCAGGGACAGTCTTTAGGGTTTAAATACTGTAATTATTGCATCTCATACCACATGACAACATACCGTATATACTCAAATATAAGCCGAGTTTTTCAGCCCTTTTTTGGGGCTGAAAAATCCGCCCTCGGCTTATATTCGGGTCACGCTTGCAGCGGAGCCTGGAGGTGAGGCTCCGAAGCCAGCTGACCATGGAGGAGGAGGAGGACAAGCCCCGGAGAAGAGAAACCGCGGGAGCAGCCCCTTCTCCCCTTCCTCCTCCTCCTCCTCCTCCTTCAGCTGGCCAGGAAGAGAAGGAAGAAAAGGAGAAACAACGGCAGCAGCCCCTTCTTCTCTTCTTTCTCCTCTTCCTTCAGCTGGCCAGCAAGAAGGAAAAGAAGGAAGAAGAGAGAAATGGGGCTGGCCATTGAGGCAGGCAGGCAGCTGGGGGACTGCAGGAGTGGGAGTCTCCTCCGTGCTTCCTTGCTTCCTTTCCCCTCCCGCGACCCACCAGCTGCCTGGGGTCGCCTCCTCTTCCTCCCACTCCAGAAGGGAGACCTGGAAAGCAGAGAGGGGAATGGAAGTGCGGAGGAAACGCCCCCTTCCGTGATCAACCAGCCATCTCTGCACTTCTATTCCCCCCCCCCCCCTTTCCAGGTCTCTCTTCTGGGAAGGGAAGAGAAGGGGGGAGGGGAGGGGGAGGGGGAGGGCATCGAAGAGGCAGGTGGCTCTCCCAAGCAACCCTTTCCAAAGAGCCAAAGGAAGGACCCGCACCTGCAATTTCCCTCCCCAAGCTTTCCCCTTCCTCCCTTACCACCTCAGTTTTTCCTACCCCAATCTTCTTCCCTTTTTCTAGTTTTTCCCTTCTTATCCCAGTCTTTACTATCTCCATTCCCCAGCCCCCTCTCTCCACTTTACCTCCCAGCCTTTCCCAGTTTCCAGCCTTCTTTCCCACCTCAATCTTTTCCCCTTCCCCAGTTGCCCCCTTCCTTCCCCAATCTGTCCAAATTTTCCAGCTACCCTCTTCCTACCTAATTTTCCTTCTTTTTTTTCAAACTCCCCTTCCCATTCCAAGTTTTTCTCATTTACAGTCCTTTCCCACCCCCTTCCTAAGTCAGTCTTTCCCATTTTTTCTTATTTAGATACATGCAGCACTTTTCCCAAAATGTATAATGTAGTTAAAATAATCTATGGTGATTATTGGATTATTATTGTTTTTGCTTTTGTTACATTTATTATTATTATTATTACATTTATTATTATTACATTTATTATTTTTCTCTTATTATAATTGTATTCATTATTTTACTCATTATTATTAAATTTATTATTTTTCTCTATTATTATTGCATATAATATTTTACTCTTTATTATAATTAATATATGTATTTTTACTCAATTTATTATTATTATTACATTTATTATTTTTCTCTATTAGTATTATTATTATTATTATTGCATATAGCATTTTACTCTTTATTATTAATAATATATTTATTATTTTACTCTATTATTATTACATTTATTATTTTAATCTATTATTATTATTACATTTATTATTTTACTTATTATTACATTTATTATTTTACTCTATTGTTATTATTATTACATTTATTATTTTACTCTATTGTTATAATTGTATTCATTATTTTACTCATTATTATTACATTTATTTTTCCCTGCGTATAGTATTTTATTCTTTATTATTAATAATGTATTTATTATTTTTCTCTATTACTACAATTTAATATTTTACTCTATTATTATTACATTTATTATTTTAATCTATTTATTATTATTACATTTATTATTTTACTCTATCATTGTTACTATTACATTTATTATTTTACCTTATTTAAATAATGCTGTGGCGCAGGCTGGTTAGCAGTCAGCTGCAACAAATCACTCTGACCAAGAAGTCATGAGTTCGAGGCCAGCACGTGCCTGTGTTTGTCTCTGTCTCTGTTCTATGTTATGGCATTGCATGTTTGCCTTATATGTGTACAATGTGATCCGCCCTGAGTCCCCTTTGAGGTGAGAAGGGCGGAATATAAATACTGTAAACAATAAATAAATAAATAAATTATTATTATTGGAAAGGATACATAAGCAAATTTAGTGGTACATTGAAGGAAGTTAGAATAATGATTTAATCAGAGGTGGATAGTGTTATTTTAAAATTACAGTTTTATGTAAATATTCAAAAACATTTAATCTACTGATGCCTCACTTAATGTAATTTTACTGGTATCTATTTTTATTTTTATTCTTGAAATTTACCAAAAGCTTCTGCATTTCCCACCCTCGGCTTATACTCGAGTCAATAAGTTTTCCCAGTTTTTATGGTAAAATTAGGTGCCTCGGCTTATATTTGGGTCGGCTTATACTTGAGTATATACGGTAAGTGAATTTGTCATAGCAGGGAGAGGATGATATTCTTTGCCTTTAAAAAAAAAACCCTTCATTGTTAATAGTATGTGATGGAATTAGACAACAGGCCTTCAGTGGAGACATCTTTTCCTATGATAATTCTTCCAGGAGTGAATTTCCCTTCCTAGGGCTAGATTTTTCTAACTTCCTGTTGTCTCACTCCCATTTGTAACTATGAGTCATACGTAAGTTGCATGTTTGTAACTTGGAGACTGCCTGTTCACAGGTTCTAGGGATGTACTCTGAACAGGTGTGACTAAAACAAACGCAGCACCTGGAGAAATGATGTTCAAACTGTATTTAAAAAGAGAAACCATTGTTTTTGTATTGTGAAAAGCTAATGCACAAGAGATTGTACTTATCATGTTAGTAAAATATCTCAGCTTGCAATCATATCTGGATTTATTTCTGAATTGCATGTAACCTCTTGAAACTAATAACTAAATTGTTTGTATTGGCCTCTTTTGCTGGGCAAGGCCGCAACTAAATAATGTTCTTAATTAAATTTGTTAAAAGAAAGAAGATGTTAAAATAGTAGGTTAAATTGCATTAGTTTTTCCCATTCATTGTGTCTCACATTGAAATGTAACCGGGAAACCAACTATATTGTATTATGCATATATCTTTTTATACCTTTGTGCTTAAATTAATAGACTTCTCTGTGGAAATTGTGAAACTACTTGTGGTATAAGTATCTTGGGGAAGCAATATTTGATCTGAAATGGGGCTGGAACTCAAGGTGATGTTAGTTTGGAGTTCCCTTCAGCCCTAGATAGTGCAGTGAATGGTGAGGAATTAATGAAGTTTTAGTCCATTGCTGCCTGGCAGGCCACAGTTTGTTCACTATTGCTCTACAAGACAAACTGATAAAGCATATTTGAAAAGACTTCATGCAATGTGGTCATTTTAATCACTACCATGAGTCTGTAGCAATACTTAGTAACAGTTAGAAGACATGACTACCTTGAGGCGGCATTGCTGCTTCAACTTATCCACAGGCCATATTTTTTTAAAAAAACAACATTTTTATTCAAAACCTTTCCTCAATGTACACATGAGATCAACATATGTATGAGTATATACAGTAGGTATTTTGCTTGTTTTAGAAGTTTATATACATTTAACAATAAAAAAGCAAAGATGTCACTTTCTTAGCCCTCTAGGTAGACAATTTTGGATTTTGAAGTATTTTGAATTTCAGGATTCCGAATAAGGAAAACTCATCCTGTTTCAGTTTTTAATACCTAGAGTCATGTTTTTAATTGTGTAAAACTTCTCATTTCACTTTTTTGGTGTCACATACCCACCATTTCAGGTGGCCACAAACAGATTTTTATACGTCATCTTAAGAAGTTGAGATGATATTGAAAGTAGTATTAACTTTCCATTCCCTTCCATGATACGACATGTGCCATTTTGAGTTCTATTCCCCCCAGTTCACAGGGATCATTTAGGATCTCATTATCCCCTTGTTGTGAAGGATATTCTATGGTCCCAATAGAGCACAGGTGTCAAACGCAAACCCACAGGCTGAATGCAGGCCGGCACATAATTTTATGTGGCCCATAAGGCTTTCAATGCCAGGGCAACATAGTTACATTTATACAGTCTTACAATTACAAATGGCCTTTTGATGGCAACTGTAATGCTGATGTGGCCCTCAGTGAAAATGAGTTTGATGCTCCTGCAATAGAAGAAGACTAGACAAGGGAGGAGCACATAGAAGAAGATAAAGGAAATATGTAATTGGGGACAGTCTTGGTGATTCATTTCATGCTGTATACTTTCACTCTATATTGAATGGTATATCTGTTTAGTGTGTAATTCCATCCATTCAGTGTCTCCTCTGAATGAATGCCTGGAGGAGGTAATGGGCTGGATGAGGAAACACAAATTGAAACTGAATCCAGACAAAACAAAGGTGCTTGCGGTTCAACCACCAGGCCAACTAGGCATTTGCCTGTGGCGCCATCTTGTAAGGGGTGCCGTTGAGGTGCTCCCGGGTGCGCGCGCATGCATGCGTGCATGCATGTTGAGACGCATGCGGGAGCATCTCAACAGCGCCCCCTACAAGATGGTGCCACCTTCCAGCTGGCCTGGGCCTTCCGGGCGGCGTGCGCGCTCTCAACCTGCTTCAACCGGTGGAAGGAAGCTTCCTTCCGCCGGTTGCAGCAGCTGGAGAGTGCGCTGTCTGCCCGGAAGGCGAGCCCATGCCGGCACGGGCCTGCCCTGCGTGCTGGTGTGCGCCCGCCTTCTGGGCAGTGTGCACGCTCTCAACCGGCGGAAGGAAGCTTCCTTCTGCCGGTTGCAGCGGCTGGAGAGTGCGCTCGCTGCCTGGAAGGGGGGCCCACGCCGGCGTGCGCCTGCCTTGCGTGCCTGCATGCCGGCATGCACGCTCTACAGGAGGCCTCACCTGCTGCCACCACTGCTTCCTCCTCCTTCTCAGAGGTGAAGTATTGCAGCGATCGGTTTGGGGGGGGGGGCGCAAATATTCTCTTCGCCTACTCTTGAAAATTGCCTAGGGACGGCTCTGCTTGCCATCAAGAGTCCTAATCTTGGGATGGAGGTGTGTCAACCAGTTCTGGATGGGGTTACATTCCCCCTGAAAGACTGTGTTCGCAAATGTCAGCCTAGGTAGATGCAACTGTCAGGAGTGCTTACTATCAGCTTCGGCTGAGACACTAGTTGCACCCCTTCCTAGATTAGGAAGACATTAAGATGGTAGTGCATGGGTTACCTTTGCACTAAGTTCGGAAACTCCAGTTGGTTCAAAATAAGGCAGCCATGTCTCCTCTCAGCCTTTTCTTCTGCAGGCTAAACATGCCCAGCTCTTTAATCTGTTCCTCATAGGGCTTGTTCTCCAGACCCTTGATCATTTTAGTCGCCCTCCTCTGGACACATTCCAACTTGTCAACATCTCCCTTAAATTGTATTCTAGGTGTTGTCTGACCAAGGCAGAATAGAGGGGTAGCATGACTTCCCTGGATCTAGACACTATACTCTTATTTATGCAGGCCAAAATCCCATTGGCTTCTTTAGCTGCCGCATCACATTGTTGGCTCATGGTTAACTTGATTTGAGTCCAGGTTACCTAAAGAATCATCTTCTCCCATACAATCCGCTCTGCACACTGAGGTCCTCTGGGGGGCAGTTTCTTCAGTCTACCAGAACCTGACTGGCGATCATCACCCAGAGGACCTTTTCATTGACCGCCCCAAGACTGTGGAACGATCTGCCAGAAGAGCTCCATAGCTAAATGAACTGGCAGAATTTAAAAACCACCTAAAGGCTTATTTCTTCTGACAGGCCTACCTAGACAGTTTTTAAACATGAATGTTAAACATGTGTTCTTTGTTTAATCTACGCTTTGTGTATTTTAATACATATTTTATAGAAATATGTTTTAATATGCCTTTCTTGGAGCACCAAAATAAGGCTTTTACCATAAGCAATAATGATTTAGAGCCTGCGTTTGGTAACCCAATTAAAACAAACATTTGGACATTTGGAAAATTACTTTTGGAGTATAATGAAATATGCATTGCCAGGGATTCTTAAAACTATAGTTCAAAAATTAGTGTTTTTTTGTGTGTGTTCTTGGGCAATTTCATACTACGCAATTATAGCACTGTGATTTCACTTCAACTGTCATAGGTCCATGTTTGCAGTTTAGGGGAGATATTTAGAATTTGCAGCCAGAAAGCTCTACTGAATTGATGTTGTATATGCTGCATGTGTTGTATTTTATTGTATTTTATATTGTGTTCACCTTTATGTTTGTTTTTAGGCACCTTGTGCCATCTGTAAGCCGCCCTGAGTCCCTTCAGGGAGATGGTGGCGGGATATAAAAATAAAATTATTATTATTATTATTATTATTATTATTATTATTATTATTATTATTATTATTATATTTTATAGAAATACATTTTAATTTGTGGTATTTTAACAGTGTTTGTGTGTTTTAATTATCCTGTAACCCGCATCAAGCCACAAGGAGAGGCGGGTAAGAAATAGAATTATTATTGACACAAAGACACAGTATGACACAGCAAATTAGATATATATGCTGGATTTCGTATCACTAAATCCCAAGGCAAACACTTCCCAAGCATTTAGGACTGTGTGATGTATTTTCGGATGATGCGCCCCCATAGATGCCACCTTGTCATGGAGGGGGGGGGGGCTTAACTGTTCCAAGGATGCTGAGAGCTGTGCTGGCGGTAGTGTAACTACCAGCAGGTCCAACCAAGCCAGAGAGGTCTCAGCTGAGGAGTGGAACTAAAAGCACCTAACTCATTAGCACTATGGAGAAAAAAACCAAAACGAAGTCTATACTGGCTCAGTTGTCGCCCAGGATAAAACGGACTGCAGTGGATGCTGCCGATTCTGGACATCCATCGACAAGTAGGCTACAGAATCAAAATTATTATTATTATTATTATTAGTAGTAGTAGTAGTAGTAGTAGTAGTATATAACAAATGTTTATTCATCCCAACATGGATGTTTTGTCTTTGGAGATACTATTTTAAGTGCAATACAGTCAGTTCTCCACCTGTATCCTGCAATACAACTGCCCAACAACACAGGGGACTTCTTGTGTACCTTAACTATCAAATATCAAATAGTCTTTATTTTCTTTGGGATAGAGTGGTCTGTTGTTTCTGTGGTTTTGAATCCCTGTTGCTCCCAAAGGTTTGAATGCTCACTTAAGATCATGCTCTTCACCAGGCAACAGTAGTTATATTTCTTGCATGAAATAGTGTTAGATGCAGAAGAATAGGAAATTGTGCTGGTTGCCTCTGTGGTTCAGCTGCATCTTATTTATTCTAGCTTCCTATGTCATTTTTAGAGACTGCTGCATGTAAAGAATATTAAGAGCATATTCCAATATGTTGTTGTGTTCCTTCAAGTTGTTTCCAATTACAGCAACCATAAGGCAAACCTATCATGGGGTTTTCTTGCTAAGATTTGTTCAGAGGGGATAGATTGTAATATGCTCCACTTAGATTACTCAAAAATTTCAAATATTCTCATGGCAAAGTTACACTTATACCATTTCTTGAATATGTAAAGAACTCCTAAATTAGTGCATGAAAACATGAGGCTTCACTGAGACATCTAAAGTTCAGCAATGCCAGTCAAGAATGGTTATGTAGGAGGAGAGGGTACCATTTATCAGAGGGTTGTCAGGATCTTAGAGGCTACACAGAAGCAGCAGAGAAATTCTGCTGGTGTCTTCAATTCAGAGTCCAGAAGTTCCTATACATCTGGTCTAATTAAAATGATTTTTAAAAAAATCTTCTCTGAATGCTCCAACGGAAAGCTTTCCAAGCTATAATCTTTCAAATTTTGGTGCCCACTACTCCCAGGGCATAAAAGGCAGCCTGGCTCCATGCTCCCCTGTTCCTTTTTCTCCACCGCGCATCTCTCTTTGGAACTACGTAGAGATTTCAACAACTCATTTCAAGCGTTGCACTCAGTGTGCATCGAAGATCCCGGACTCAGATGAGCACACAGAGTGCCTGCTCTGCCTTGGAGAAGGCCATGTTGTTGGCTCCTGCCGCCATTGCCAAGCTTTCATGGCCCAAGCCAGAAAGAACAGGGTGGCAAGGCTAAAGGTGCTGTTATACCAACAGTCCTTAGCCCCCTCAACTTCAATGCCCCCCTCAACCTCGGCGCCATCTCTGGCTCCATCAAGAACCTCGGCTGTTTCTAAGGGCTCCAAGTTTTCCTGAGCATCAAAGACATTGAGACTGATTAGCCTCACCAGGAGCCAGCCTGCCTGCCCGATGCCACCCAAGCCCCCTTTGAGCTCCATGGCCTCAGCGCGATCGACCCATTCGATCATGGTAACACCGCCTTTGACATTGTCGATACAGATCACATTCAAGCAGACTCACAAAGAATCAAGGCGGGCTTAGGCATGGGGGTTGGCGCAATCTGCCTCCCACTCAATACCTCCGACCCCAGGAAAATCTCTCAAATCACAGCTTGGTACACAAACTCAAGCTGTGGCTAAGAGGAATAAGGTACAGCAAGCCTCATCCTTATGTAGAAGGGGCCAAGCTTCATTGTCGGCAACTTCATCCCATCAATCCTCACCCTCCGTTCAGCCAGCCCAACGCATCCGTCCATCACTGGATTCGGTAGTGGAACTGCTTTCAGATAGAGAAATCCAAGACTCCTCATCCCGCTCTACCCATACAGTCATCTGGGCCCTGTCTCAACTGCTACTACCCCAAGTCATGCATAATCAGGTCCGACCGCCAACCAGAAAGAGGCAGGCAAACTGCTCCCCTCGCTAGGACATCGCAAGGCTTTGCATCAAAGCAGGCTTCGAGAATGTCGACCCCCCCCCCCCGAGAGCTCTGGAGGCTCCAGTAGCACCCTCCAGGAGACCATCCTTCCCAGCAGTGCCATTGCCTCCTCCTCAACACACCAGTTGGAAGAGGAGGAACCTGACCAGGACATTGTGGAATCTATCCACTCCGAGTCTGTCCTATTGCTGGGCCTAGACCTCTCTCCAAACCTGGAGGCTTACTGCATCGACTCCCCATCCCTGACAGATAATTTCAGAGCTTTGTCTGACCAGAGGATCCACATGGCAGATGCCTTGGGTATGGAAATAAAACAGACCTCAAAGACAGTGACAGACCTGGTGTTCAAAAAGCTCCACCGGCAAGCCTTCTGCCTTTCCTGCCATACCTCCTTGAAGTCATTCAAGCTTCATGAATGAACCTGTCTTCGATACCACCTACTTTGAAGCACATCGAAGCCTGATGTAGATCCAACAACGATGGGCAAGACTGGCTCAAGCACTCCCCTAGACCTGAATTCGGTGGTCATTGAGGTATCCCAATCTTCAGGAAAGCAATCCACTACACCCGCTGACAGGGGGAAAGGTTTGATGCAGTGGGCTGCAAATTCTATTCCAGTGCATCCTTGCTCACTACAGGGCCTGCACAGGTGCCAATTAGCATATACTCTGGGAGAAGGCACAATCCTTCCACGCCAAACTCTCAAAGGAAAATTGAGCTGTGCTCTCAACACTTCAATAAGAGTTGCATGTCAAAACACCCGGCCGACACAGAGAGCAAAATTATTGTCCATGCAATAGCAATAAGTTGACATGCATGGCTGCATTGCTTGGGTCTTTCAACAGCATCCCGTCAGGTGATCGGAGACGTTCTTTTTGTTGCCATCAAACTATTTTAATGCAGTCATCGACAACAAATTGAAGTCGAAGCAGTACTTCAAGTTGCTAGTGGCGAAGTGTGGAATGCAACTGCAGGCCCAACCGCAGAAGTTTCACTGGAACCAACACTGTTTCGTCAATACAACCAGCACAACTATCCTCAGCAACATAGGCCTTCTCCAGCATCATTGACGCAGCATCCACGTCATTGACCTCCCCCATCTCGGTCCGACCTCAAGCCACAAGGGGCCTAGCTGCCTCCATGGCTTTCTTTCAAGGAATCCCACTGGATGCTATCTGTAGGACTTCTGTATGGGACAACCCAATGACGTTTGTGTCTAATTACAGATTAGACCCCAGATCTTACTCAGACACTGCATTTGGGAGATCAGTCCTTTCCTCTTATGTGGCCTGATTCAATAACTTTTGCCCAATACATCTCTACACAAGACAAGGACTCAGTCATGGAACTGTTCTTTATTGTTAACAAATATCACTTGGGAGCTGTGGCAGCACAACGGGTTAAACCTTTGTGCCGGCTGAACTGCTGACCTTATAATTGAGTTGTTGACGTGAAGATTTCTGGCTCGAATCCAGGGTGAGCTCCTGTCAGTCAACTCTAGCTTGTGGAGACTTGCTATCACATCTGGGCGTCCCTTGGGCAACGTCTTTGTAGATGACCAATTCTCTCACACCAGAAGCAACTTGCAATATGTTCTCAAGTCACTTCTGACATGATAAAAAAAACTTAGCCTTAAGGTTACCAGGCTACCAGTGTCACTTGACTGGTCAAAAGCAAGACAAGAGACATGTTTTATGTTTTTTTTTTTAAAAAAATGATGAAGGGGAAAAAAGTTAAAACTAAACTTTTTTCCCCTTCATCATTTTTTTTTTAAAAAAAACATAAAACATGTCTCTTGTCTTGCTTTTGACCAGTCAAGTGACACTGGTAGCCTGGTAACCTTAAGGCTAAGTTTTTTTTATCATGTCAGAAGTGACTTGATAAAAGTGCAGTGCAGTAGCACTTTGCTACTGCACTGCCTCCACAAGGCCATTTTCCCCTACAGGTAAGGAGCCTAAGGTGCATTGTTCATATCCGGGCTCATCCAGATTTGGCTGCTATAATGCACTACCACGGTTGATGTGTTTATTCTCTTGTGCAATAAAGAAAGATTTTTTTTTTGCATTACTTGGTGTGGGTTTGGCGTATGCCCTGCCAACCTGTACCTTAACTTGCTAGTCTCCATATGTGTGCATTCACAGAGATCATGAAGAAAAAAGACAGGTTGTTACTTGTAACCATGTTTCTTCAAGTGGTCTTCTGTGAATCCACACAAATTCTCCCCTCTTATGCAAACCTCCCCCTTTCTAGCTGCCTTTGCGGTGAAGGAACTGTGGAGCACGGAACCAGGGTTCCTATTATACCCTTGGAGGAATGGGCAGGGTTACCTCCAAAATTTGAAAGATCATAGCTAGGAAGCTTTCCGTTGGAGCCTGCGCACGTGCAGAAACTCCATATGTGTGGATTCACAGAGCACCACTTGAAGAAACACGGTTACAGGTAAGTAACCTGTCCTTGTGCCCTCCTATCATGCTACTAGAGTATGTAGTAACATAGTTTGAAATCAAGGGGTATCTAGTAATCTTGTGAAGGTCCTTACAGCTGTTCATAGGAATTCCAGAATTGTAATATTATACAGTAAAGACACCTTTGGGGATTGGTAGGTTCCAGATAAATGTAGTTTCTGGTTGTATGGGGGATAGTATTAGGCCTATTAAATTTTATTATAAAAACATTTTTATTTAAAGTAATATATTATTTGGTGGTTGAGAATTCTGGTAGCTTCATTTCCGGCTAACTGGGAATCTGTTGTGATTACAGTATTAAAATATGCTAATCTAAAATGTATTAGCAGCCTGTTTTTAGACATTAGTTCTGTTACGTAAATTTGTTAGCAATTTCCCTTCACAGTTTCTGAACCGAATGTTGAGTGGGTCTAGCTAAAATATATCCATGCGGAAATTAGACACTTTTCATCATGCCACTCCGATTTCAAATTACCTAAATGTGGTAATTGTTATTACCTTCCTTATACTTGACTTCTAAAGTCAATAATGACCTTCAAACATTTTTTGAGATAGTTAATGAGCATCCAGTTTGAAACCTATGGCCTTCCAGTCCTCCTGTAATTAATAAAGCAACAGGACATTTTTTCCATTTCTTCTTAAGGAAATACTCTGTATATCTTTCCTCTAAATATAGAAAACTTAGAGCTCTGAAAATGGATCATTATCTAATATATTTCAATGGTGATGTTTATTTGTGTTTACATTTTAGTGATTGCGTATTATGTTCTGTATTTGTGATTTGATTCTGCTGATTTTGTATTGTATTTTTACTGTGTTTGTAAAATACAGTCTTTGTGGGAGAAAAGCGGGATATAAATAAAGAATTATTATTATTATTATTATTATTATTATTATTATTATTATTATTATTATTATTATTATTATTATTATTATGGCCATTGGTGTGATTTAAATACTTTGCCCCATACATTTTAATGTGGAGGTGGGGAAAATGCATCCAAAATATTTTGATTTTATTTCTTTCATTCATCTATGTTTCAAAACATTGTCTGCTAAATATTAGATTATAACCTTTGCATAATTTTATTGCTTATGGATTTCTGAAATCCAAATATCGTTTACATAAAAGCAATGTGACATTTCTCCTGTGTGTATGTGTGCTATTAGGATATTTAAGTGAATTAAAGTAATTTTACTACCAACCTGTTTCCTGTCCACTAGAGGACAGCACTGCTTCTGTATCTGAAATTATAAAGCAAAAATATGTTGATCACTTCTTTGTAGTGGAAATAAAAAGGTTTATATGCGCCAGTGCTTTAGCAGGATGCAGTTCATGTCTGTAAACCAATTTTGTCTCACATTAAGCCACTTTGGATTCATTGTGCAAAATGACTTTTTTACCTATATGCCTAGTTTTCCAATTGAAATGCTTTTCTCAAATGAAAAGTAAACAATTCCACTAAGTTCTTAGGTTGTCTTTTTAACAGGGATGTACAAAAATAACAGATTCCAATCCTTTTTAATGAGAAAAAATGTCAGAGTAATATAAATAACATATTAAAATAAATAACATATTAAAATGGAAAATGACTGTAATTTTTTGATAAAAGACAAATGGGGGGGGGGGGGTTGTATTGTTAAAAATATGGACATTTTAAGCTGATGTTTTTATGCTTAAGATTCTCCATGTAGCTGTCTTGCTTATATTGTGGTACATTTCAGTGGAGGGAGCCATGTCATACCCAAAGATTTGAATTAATCCTTTAGATACATGTTATCAGCTTTCAGTGCCCTGGTTGAATTGAGTGTTAAATCAGAGCAACTATATTTTCAGACTAAAAGAACAGTGCACTGATATATTAGTAGTAGTATGTTCCCAGATTTTATCTGATGTTGGAAGCTAAGCAAGTCAGCCCTGGTTTGTACTTGGATGGGAGACTGCCAACAAATACCAGGTGTTGTAGGCTCTATTGCTGAGGAAGGAACTGACAAAACCACCTCCAAGTATTCCCTGCTTAAGAAAAGTTATTGAAACATATTCATGGGTAGCCATTTGGGCCATTCAGCAAGATATCCCTAATAAAAATGTTGTTCTTTTATGGATTTTGGTTTAAGAAAATCCTGTGAATAATCCATGGAGTCACCGTAAGTTGACAGACAACGTAAAGGCATATACACATATTGTACCCAGGGCTGAATTTGACCAACATAGATAGATAGGAAGAATTGGCAACTAGAGGTAGAACTACAGGTTTTACATTTAAAACAAAATTAAAAGTAGGCCAGGACAGAAATTTGAAGAAGAGACTCCACAAAGAAATAAGCACCTTCCCATCTCTGAACATTAACATTAGAAGAGAAACATAAGATTGTACATTCCCTATTTCCTTGCTAACATATATAAACAATATAAAAATAACCTTCCCTAAAGTTTATATACAAGTTGAACAGCTGTTGTCTGAAATCCAAAACACTCCTAAAATTGTGTAGGTGAGAAAGTGACACTTTTGCTTAATGTACACCAACATTGTTCCATACACAACATTATCAGAAATATTGTATAAAATTACCTTCAGGCTAATTGTATACGGCATATATGAAACTTAAATGAATTTCACGTTTAAACTTGATCCCACCTACAAGATATTTTATTTATTTATTTATTTACAGTATTTATATTCCGCCCTTCTCACCCCGAAGGGGACTCAGGGCAGATCACCTTGCACATATATAAAGCAAACATTCAATGCCATAACATAGAACAGAGACAGAAACAGGCACGGGCTGGCCTCGAACTCATGACCTCTTGGTCAGAGTGATTTGTTGCAGCTGGCTGCTAACCAGCCTGCGCCACCACAGATGCAAATACCAAAACCTGGAAAAAAATCCAAAATTGTTGAACATAAGCATTTTAGATTAGAGATACTCAATCTGTATTTTTATATCATACATAATTCCTAATTTGATTGCATTGAGAATCTTATGGGATCCCTGGATTGGTTTGTGCTGTGTTCATAGGTTTTGCCCTAACACCATGCAAAAACCTTATACCGGCCTTTCACTCCAGTCTTTGGGATTAGAAGACTAATTCTCTGAACATTTCCTACACACATTAATTGTGCAACTTCATTGCACATTTGTCAACTTTGGGCTAATTATTTTTGTATAGCTTGGGCTGGGCATTGCATCTTGTGATCGTCTTTCTTACTAATAGGATTCTGTCTGCTTCATCAGGCAGCAATTGAAGGTTGCATGTACAGGGTAGGGGGGAATGGTTTTAGTATGAATGAACCATTGTAACAAGTTCTGGTGACTAGCAAATCTGAAGAGAGGATAAAATTGAACTGAAGATTGCAAAGAACTAGAAACAAGACTATTAGAAACAGAAAGCATATTGTAGTGCTAGTTATTCAGTTTAATCTTAATTCTTTGTGATAATAATTTTTTAATGTTCATTTTTTTTTTTTACTGTTGTGTGTTTTTAAGCATGGCACTGAATGTTTGTCTGATTTATATATATGTAAACCACCCTGAGTCCCTACAGGGAGAGAGGGTGGTCTAGAAATAAAATATTATTGTTATGATGATGATGATGATGATGATTATTATAGTTTGAAATACGGATTTAGTGGTAACTCTGCACATTTAAAACTTGTTGGAGGCTGTTCTTTTAAGTGTTAACGTTTTTATTGTAAAATATCAAATTTCTACACCTTTAAAATTTTCAGATGCATATTGCAAGAGCAAAGTTTGTGGTTATTACTGTGCTTAAAAGTTTGTGATCATTACTTTGCTTTTTTAGGCTACTGGGCCTAGACTATGGAATGACCATATTGTGCTAGATATTGCTTTGTTGCATATATTGCTTTTGAATTGGTTTTGTCATAGTTGGATCCCCATAGCTATCTGAGAAAATTATGAAGCAATGTATGCTGCTATGGCTGATACCTTTTTTATGAACATGAGAATGGGAGAAAACCTTTGCTACATCAGACTAAAAGCTAATCTATCCAGTATTTTGTTCTCACAGTCACCAGCCAGATGGTTATAGAAAGCCTACAAGCCGGACAAACACACAATTAACACTCCTCCCCATTGTTTCCCAGCAACCTCTATTGAGCAGCACACTACCTCTGTTACTGCAAGCAATGTGCAGCCATCATGACTATTAGCCTTTAGCAGCTTAGTTAGATCTAGAGGGAAGAGCATTTACTTTTGTTTATTATTATTATTATTGTTGAAAAGAGACGGGCTTTTTGCCAGTCATAGTGATATTTATCCAAAAATTAATAAATAAATGTTCCTTAAATGGGTAAAAAATAAATTGGTTGGTTCAGTGTATTCATTCATAATATGGACATCTATTAAATCAGCATCTTCATTAGAGACATTCCGAAAAACAACCAGGATAAACCATATTCAAGACCCATCTTGTCCAACCACAGTGGCCTACATCTTGCCAAGCAACTGATGCCTACAATACTATCATCTCTGATACTGGACATAATATATACCTAATAAATTTTGATAGCCTTATCCCATTTAAAATTGTCCAATTGATCATGATTATCTCTTAAACACTGTATGAAGTAGTGTTTCATTTATCTGTCCTGAACTTCCATCAGTTTTCTTCAGAAGAAGACACTGGTTACTTTTTTTCCATACCATGCATTCTCAACTTTATGACAGATTTTCTCCTCCTCCAGAGTATGATAATTCACATCCAGACTTGTCACATCAATACATTTCACGCACATTTTTCAATAGTGTTTATTAAGTAGACTACAGATAAACTGTATCAGATCATAGTTGTTACTTTAAACCTGGTCCTGCCGTTGTTGTATATAACAAGGCAAGGGGGGGTATCATATCATACAGAAAAAGTACGTACACAATTTTACAATCCCAACACAGATACACAGACACACACACACACCAATATCTGATATCTAGAATAAACCAGCCTATATGGCACATATGTGAACAAACAGATACCTTTCAATTCCTCATTGATATCATTCCCTTTTCGTTTCAAAAGGAAGAACAAAATATAGACCTCTCTTTGCTTTATATTTAATTGAACTAGAACAATGCTTGGAAAACTGGGTTACCCCCAACCCTTTAAGGGTTGGATTTTGAAGATCTAACTATGTTAGTGTTTCAGATATTAGGAAAGAAGTGTTGACTTCCCTCACCCCATAATTATTTGTGACCACTCCTGCTTTATGTTTCAAATAGGTTGTTTGGTTTAGGGCAAGGTTTTTTTGTAACAGTGTAGTGCCCTACGCGATTCTACTATTCATCTGATTTCAGTAAGTGGCTTCAACATTTGTTCCCCTTAGACACTAAAGCAATGTTATAGCAGCTGGTGTAAGAAAGCCTTTACTGACTTCTTAGTTCCTGATGGTAGAATCCTCTTTTTAAATAGGACTTCTGAGGTATACATTTCAAACTATTTTTTTCCTTTCCCAATTGGTAAAGTGACTTGCAGAGGCACCCAGCCAGAATTGACCCCCATCGTGCCTTTGGGGTTTGTTTGCTTTTATAATAACATTGACTTTATATCACTTGCAGTTTAGACTTGAACAGGAGCAAAATTAGCCTTGGGGCTATGCAAAACCATGGCACCTCCAACTCTAGAGCTTTTATTGGGTGAATTCAGGCATATCTTGCTTCTGTACTCCCAGGATGAGTGTTAAACAAATAAAGAGACTAATAAGGATATTGTTTACATGTTTGCAGTCTTTCCAAATTGATGAGCAAAACTATAGATTTTAACATTTTGATAAAAAAAAAACTAAATAGGATCATTGAAGCAATTGGCCAGGGTTTGTGGTAAGGGCATGTGTAAAGGTTGTAAACTGTGTATCTTACTTAAAGAAAAGAAATATATTGACCTATAAAGAGTGATATTTAAGAGTAACTTCTGTTTGCCAAATTAGTGTAATGTGTTACAAGATTTTAAAATTGGTATGCTTATTTATTTTGAGGGGGGAGAGAAATTACTTTTCATTTAAAGGGAATCTGTTTCCTGCTGAAGAAGCTAATATTTTAATTAAGTCTGGAGTGAAGCTTTTTGAGTATCTGCTGATAAACTCCCTCTTTTATGTTGATGGTAATTAAACAGATCCCTAAGGGGCCCAGGAGGCGCTGTGCAAGACCCATGCTAATTGTCAGACATGAGACACTGACCAGTTGGTTTGTTCTTGAATAGCTGATGGTGTGCTGTCAGCCCAGCAGTTTTATTTTTATGTATTGTGAGCTGCTGTCAGGGCTAACTGGGTCCTATTGTGGCTGAAGATGTTGCGCAAATTGAGGCAGATGGCTCTGATTCAGACACGTGTCACTCAGAAAGGGAAGAGGGAATTGGCCCTGCAAAGTGGGGTCATGTGGGGTCACAGACCTGCTCTACACTTGTTAGTGTTTTCAAAAGTCCATGTGCAGCAACTTTGTTGGACTCCATGGGTCTTTTTCTTTCTTTTTTTAAAATGGGGGTGGTATGCTTTGTGCAAGATGGAAGGATAGGTTATAGTCATCCCTTTCCTTTCCAGTCTCTGGGGCTTGGCTGTGCATGCAGAATGAATTAAGCAGAGTGACAGAAGTTCATTGTCTCTAAAATGGCTTTTCAGTCGATTGCAGTGCTTAAAAGACTAGTTTTGCTTTTAATTCTGTGTAATGAGTCAGTTTTTCATGTCGTGGAATTTAGTAATGGGGGATTAGATCTGAAGTTGCCTTAAATTACATGAAGTTGTTATAATATATTTCATACAATAAAGTGTATTTAATATTAATAATTTGATTTTTTAATATAAAAAATGTTAATTTAGAGAACTTCTCATTTAATATGTGGGGCTCTGTATTGAAGAATGACCATTTCCTTGAAGCATATTTGGAAATGTGTATGTCTACAAAATGTTAGCCCTTTAATTTTTGATGCAGATCATAGGATTGGCTTGTTATCATTTGAAGTAGCCAAGGAACAGGACAAGTTTGTTTGCTAAATCTAAAGACCCATGAATCTAACTAATTTGCTTTTTCAGTATGTTTTAACTTTTTCTTTCTAAAGTATATTTAGATTGCAGGATGTCTTTATATAGTATTAGTGAATTAATGTTGCAGTCGGTTGCAAGAACTTTTTCTGTTATGGAAATGGTACTTACATTTGTTAAACTTTTGTCAAAACATGACACTTGTTTTTTGTTTTCTGTAAGGTTGTAAACGGATTTTGTTTTCATCTCTAGGTTTGCAGCTAAAACTGTGCATAGCGGGTCACTGATGCTAGTCACAGTGGAGCTGGAGGAAGGGTCTACAGCGCAGCTCATCATAAACACCGAGAAAACAGTGATTGGCTCTATGCTGCTGCGGGAACTGAAGCCTGTCCTGTCCCAGGGGTAACCTGCTTACATCTGGACTTCAGAATCTGGCACACAACAAAAGTGCCTGGCATCCACTACTGCTGCCTTTCATTTATAATAATAGCCTTTCCATCTGGCATTGGGGGAAGAATACACTCTTGACATTCTTGTCTCCTGTTTTAGAATGCTATGGTGTGCATCTATCACACATGCAAGTGCTTTGCATTTTTCCTGTTTTGTAACCAAAGAAACATGTATTTTTCTGTCAGCTACATTCTTAAATGTTATTTGTAAGGGCAGGGGGGAGACTTAGCTTGTTACTCTTTTCATCATATTCACCCTCCCCCCAACATGTATTTCATAAAAATAAGAACAGACCAAGGAGTGCTAAAATCAAAAGAGTAAAATAAATTTTGCAGAAATTAGTAGCATATACTACATCATGTACTTTCATAAGACTGGATTTGCTGGATGCAGAGGCAGATGGAGACAAATGCAATTTTGTAGTGTTTATTGACCAGCTACTATATCTTTCCGTTCTTGAGCATCCAACTGTTTACCACAACTGCCATAATCACTATTTTCTGAAAACTCGGATTCTAATAAAGTCATGTTTATGATAAATTCCCTTATTTCTGTTTTATTGGACGGAGCTTTTAAAAAAAAATAAAAATAAAAAGTAGCTATTCAACCTTAGTATTACTGGAGAATCTCTTATCTTTTACAGTATATGGTTCTGTAATATGTATTTTATGGAAGGGAAGGAATTGCCAAGAACCATGTGTAACACTGGTTTTCAAATATTTTTTGTTTTTGTCTTTTATAAGGTAATTACATTTTAGTTGTATAATTAGCTCTTCGTTTATGGTTGAAATTCCTACTTTTAAAAATTCTCAGTTGTTTTTGTCAAGGTTTTTACTTATTAGTTTTTTGCTTCTTAATTTTTCATCTTGCTGTATTGGGGAAACAATACTTTAGTGTGATTTTACAGGCCTAAATCCCCAGGTGTTCTGTTTTGACTGTATTGTGGGTTTAAAGGTGGGATATCTCTCAATTCTGCCTAGCACAGAACTTCATTACTTACCCAACCATGCACCTTCGGTTTCAAGACTTCATCTTCATATAAAGTTTCTCTGTACATGAGACGGTCTCTGAGTGCACTGTTACTTTAAAAGTAAAGATTAAAATCCAGCATTGCCACTTACAGAGTGGAAGTTCCCCTCACTCTTCTCTTCCCCAACTACCTAAGAAATGATAATCTTAAAACCTTGTGGGGGGCTGCCCTAATACTGCCATTATTTAGTTAATTGTTTACTTAAAGTATCTGTATCGCTTCCCAGCCAACAAGGGCTCCTGAGCCAATAAACAAATAGAAACCAATTAAAACAATGTAGATGGCTCTGCCTTATTCCAATAATGTTCATACTATTATTCCAGGTAAAATCTTAATTTGGGGGGATTTATTTCTAGCTTTCAGTGCAGAAGTATAAAAACGTACTGTTATTGTATTGGTCTGATAAGTGGCATAATAGACAAATGTTACAATTTCAATAGCCATGGAACAATATCAGTTTCAAAATGAGAGTGATTCTTACCCATGGAAAGATAGAAATCCAGAGTTAGAGAAAGTGGCAACATGTCCTTAAGACTGGGGATAATGGCAACTTGAATCTCATTAGATGCCAACCGGGACAATCTGATACTACATTTGGAGAGATGAGTTAGTAACCATGCGAGCCAGGAGACTTTAGAACACGGTGTTACCGCTGATGAGTTATAAATTATATCATAGGAATAGCAGTAGTCACTTCCCTCAATAAATTGGATAATCGAAAACAGAAGAGGAATAACAGCAAGATACTTCCTCAAGGGATGTTATAAACCTAGTGTAAATTGTCTATGTTGAAGCCAGACTAACATACTGAATTCCCATTAGTTCCCACTGAAACCAGTAGGACTTAAGTTAATCATGATTTTTGAAGATTGATTTCAGTGGGGGTTTAATGCAGTTAACTTAAGATGGATCTAACCCTTTGTGAATACTTATCTTAGATAACTGAGGAGGATGTGGTTTGGTGCTTTATCCCTCAACTGCCAGTAACAGATCTAACCAAGAGAAAGGGAGGCATGGCTGCCCACAGCCCTATCTTTGTACTCTGCTTCACCATCATCTACTGATGTTCATTGTTGCATTTTGTAAGATTTTTAACACTGCTTTAAAAGATTACAACAGAATAACAACAACAAAATAATGATTCGCTGGAACACCACCACAATATTTCTTTTTATGCTTTTCTTCCAAGATGGGAGCACTGGGAATTCAGTCACTTCTATAAATCCACTGTGCTCCACTGAGGGTTTTCTAAGACTAAAATCTAATGTCTGAGACTGTAATCACAAAATTTGACAAAGCTGTCAGAGTATGGAGGGAGTGTTTGGTTTGTCCCAGCCTTGGAACTTTACTTGAGAAAGAAGCAGAACCGAGGAATAAGGAAAAGCCTGCAACGAACCCTGGGAGTAAAGACTTTCCCAGGGAGGGGAGGAGGAAGTCAAGGAAGAACTCTACTATAGGCATCCCCAAGGAATTGGCTCCTAACCTGATGGATCTCTGTTTCCTAGCCCTTTTGCCCTGCCAAGCAGTTTTAAATATCTTGAGCAGACACCACTCTGTACTAGAGTGTCTTGTCAGTGTTACATGTAAAAACTGTATTCCAGTCAGGAAGAGAATTGATCAATCCATCCCTGAAATATAGGTAGAGGTCCCTGTCCAGTTAGGAAGTAGTTCTACTGGGCCAGAATCAGCACCAAACCATCCTTCTCCACAAGCTTAAGGTCTTTGAACTATATAATGAACAGAAACAAATAAACCTTTGTGAAAGGGAATTCCTGAGTATGCCTCATTGGTATATCATAGAGAAGGAGTTATGATGCCCTACTTAACTATAAAGGGCGGGACACAGGATAAAGCTGTTCATTATTTGAGATTTCTAAATAAGGGGTTCATGGAATTCAGCTTTGACAACTTCAGCATTAATTTTCCAGCAAATCTATAGCTCATAAGACATTAACACATGTAGATAATACATGAAAAGTTCTTAAGAACAGGCAGTGGCAGAAATACATCTTTGCTCTAGTCCACAGTGTAACTGTTGAACAATGACAGCAAGTACCTGGCATACCTGTGGATGACATTGGATGTGTGCAGAACATAGCAGCACTCCTAGATTCAGCAGAACCTTTGCTCCATTTGGAGAAAGAGCTGGCTCATATTTGTTAACTATTAAAATTTCTCATTAGGTGAAAAACACAGCTTGCACTACTGAGTTTCCATAAGCTCGTTGTTCTGAAGACCCCTAAAATACCAGAGGTGACCAGATGAACTCCAAAATTCATTTATCCAGAAATTCTCTGAAATCTTGCCAACAATCCTCTTTGGATGTATGCACTGGCAAGGAACGAGATTATCCTATAAATTGTTATGAACGCTACCTGAGCCCATTATTTTGTTAACAAGGTTTCTATATGTAATTAACTTCCTTGTTAGGGGGAAGAACCTTGTTACCAACTGAGTAATAAGATAACATTTATTAAATATGTCAATTAGCCAATAATAGGTTGTGTTCTCTGGCCAAGTGTATCTCAATCAGGAGGGGTTTGATATGGACATTATCCTCTTTCTGGCTTGACTACTGATTAAATGGCACTGACGTAATTGAGTCTCAGGAATATAGAAAGCTCTAAGAACCTCTACAGGCAGCTGGGAGTCCTGCTTACAGAATAACAAGTTAAAAAAATTAATCTGGTCCAGCATGGTAAGGCCACAAGCTTAGCTTCCTCAAAGAGGTTTGGTTAGAATTGGTCATGTAGAAAGGAATATTTTAACCTACGGAACTTGTGCATTCTGTCATCAGGTTGCAGTCTCTCTAGCCATGAATATTCTAGATCATTGATTTGAAAATGTTGCTCCGCAAGTAGTGCCAGAAATATGACTGGTGGTCAAGATGTCTGGGAGATGAAGTCTAAATATTCAAAGACTTGAAAGTTGAGGACCTTGATCACAATCAGGCATTGACAAAGGATAATCCTTCAGATATTGTTGGACTGCAACTACTATCCGTCTTAGCCAAGATAGTAAATGGTGAAGTTCACTGAGAACTGCTTTCCCCAAAATAGCCTTGTTCTGGATCAATTAAAAAGCACAATACTTTTAAAACTTACTAGAAAAAAGTTGGTTGGTGACCCAATGTTTCCTTTATACACAAAGCAAGACCAGTACAAGTTACTGAGATGATTTGTATTTCTGGAAATGATGGGATGGGATTGAATAAGCAGTATTCCAGAACCATAAACTTTTATGTCCAGAGCCATAAACTATTGAAGAATTTGTACTTCAACATGTGGGGGGAAAGTAAAAAATAAGTATACTGAGCACTCTAGATGTTGATTAAAATATACATACAAATGCATAGCATTTGGTTGGGTAAGGGGAAGTGAGTACTAGGTATTTGGTCAAATAAATCTTAGGCTGTATCCAAAAAGGCAGAAAGATCTGTCCTTAGGTCGATCACAGTAATGATGGAACACACCATATTCCATTTTCAAAGAGAAAGTGCTTTTTAAAGCTTTATCGTGATTTTTAAAACTCACTTTTTACTCCACAGATTTTTTTAAACCCAGCTTTTTTACATGTGTGCCCTGTGTCAATCAGGGTCAGGTTAGAAATGGAGGGTAGGATAATGAGGGCAGGACAGGATAGTAGGTGGCAACCTAGAGGTTGGACAAGCCAGGTCTCACAATATTTATGTAGCTGGAGATTGAGAGAGAGCATCTAACGAACCAGTCAATGGCATTGAAGGTTCCTGGATCATTCACTGGGAGGGAGGGTGGGAGATAAGGAAGGGGATCCAATGGTGTGCAAGTTGAATGGCAAGATTGACAGCTAATCAAAAATGGGTATTGGTTGATTAACCAATGTATGCCAAGTCATGTGGCCTAAAATAATATAAACTGTGAACACATGGACATGCCGAAAATGTCCTTTCATACAAAGATGACATTGAGTGTTGGGGAAGGCTGCGTAGCTTTCAAGACCAATTGGTATTTGGATTTAAATGGATGGGTGTGGTTAAGCGGAATCCAGCTGTAGTGGGATAATGCTCATTGGATGTGGAATACATCCCTGATGTGGATTCAGCCTTAGTTGGCCAACCATATATAAGTTTTGTAAGTGAGAGTAGTTTTTTCAAACTAGTGAATCCAATTTTGCATACAGCTGAAAGGAAGATGCAACTCATGGCCTGGAGTGCACTGGATATTAGAGATAGTTCTCAAAGCAAACATTTGAATTATTTCATTGGTTTCATTTTGCAGCTGTTCACCTGCCCAAGAATGGCAACCTTTTCAGAGAGGCAACTTTTGAAGTTTACTATATCACTTCATAACCCTTTTCTGGACAAAGGTCCAATAAACTGTGAAGAAGAAAGCAATAGGCATACCATATTTTAAATGTCCAAGTTTCAGGTTAGAGTTTAGCATTGGTCCTGAATCTTGAAAGGTAAACTGAATAAATTGCTATTCCTTTGTATTCAAAGTGATGACATCAGCAAAAAAATGAAGCCATGGTTTGTGACTTTGGTCCTGATCAGAATTTTAAAAGAAAATCAAGGTGTTTCTAGTTGCGTTTAAAAATACCTCTAGTTTTCTTTACTTCTTGATGCTGCAGCCCCCTCTATCCTGTGTGTTGGCTTTGCATTTGTTTTTGTTGTCACTGCTTTTTGTTTTCTTTTAGAAGGAAAGTTTGTTGGCAACCTAACTTGAGAGTAATTGAAAGTAATTCTGATTCCTGCAGTATGGTGTGATTGCCTAAAAATGTTATTTGGTGATTATGATTCTGGAGTGAATTGTGTTCTTTGGGTTCTTGCACCGCTCCTCCATCAGGGACTTGGTTTCAGTGGTGTGCAGCTGCTGGAGTTGATTTACAGTGCTGCGGCTGTGGCTGGCCATAAATAAATCCTCTTATATAGTTGTTATGAACACCTGTTAGATCATCTGTCAGCAAAGCGCTGTTCACATTTATCATGGTGCGGTAGTTATTTTACTTCAATCCATTTCCAACTGACTCGGCCTCCATCACTGGATTACTATTACCACACCATAATCGCTCGTTTCCACTCCATGTTACAACTTGCAGATAAAAGATTTCACTACTTGGCCAAATTTCATAAATAAAGGAGCAGTTCAGTGCAGTAAAAGTTTATTTTTGTCATCATTTGTCACCCCATTATTCTATAAATCAAACGGAATAGCGCTATTGCCAGCTCAGGCGTTGCTGTCAGCTCTACGTGTGGAAATGGTCCGTTTCTTCTTTTTTAGATGAGATGACATGTCTTTCAGACTTAACCGGCTTATGGCTTTGTTTCACCCATTTTATTTTATTGCCCCTTCAGAATATTCCTTGGGGATGCAAGAGACTAAAGGAGTAAAACGGAATTGGAAAACACAGTAAAACATCCTGCTCTCGCTGCGTTATGTACATTTCCCACCCTTGCAATTGCTCATTTACTAACTTGGCCACAAAAATAATGGCCCTGAGTATAAAATAGCTCCTGGGCTTTTAGCAACCGAGTTTTAGATCACACCTTTCAGAAGGAAGGACAAAAAGGGGGAACCTGTTTGGGATTTCTATTGAACGTGTTTTGCTTTTACATTCACTGACTGCTTTTAAAAAACAATGGTATCTCAAATATAGAGATAGCTCTAAACACCTGAAATTATGTTGTGAATTCTAGCAGATCTTGACACATACATAATAAAAAGGACATTCAGGTGTGTTTCTCTTTTGTTTAAAGTGTGCAATATGTTCTGCAATACATTGACCTCACCTGAAATTATCTCAGTTTCAATGCATTTAGTTCCTTAAGAAGGCCCAATATTTTGAAAGAGGGTGAATCTTGAAGAAGGCAAATGTCCCTTTTGTTTAAAAAAAAACCATTGGAAGAAAATATAAAGGAGAAGGGTGATAGAAAAAGGTTTATAGATGATATTATACTTCCAAGTTGGTTCTAATTCAAGTTACATTCTTCATAGTCATTATGTAGCTCATAAATTCAATAAAGTGTTTTACTGTTACTATAAAAATGACAGGAGGGGGGTTTTATGTTGTAAGTTTAGTAGTTGCTCTTCCTGTTTTATGTGGAAGTTCTTTGCCCATTATGTCATTAAAGCCTTTGAAGTCTGAAGGGCTCAGGCTTCTCCATTACTTATCTCTGGCATGGGCCAGCGTGGGGGGCAAATGTTTACATTTCTGCTATCCCCGGTTGTCAGCATCATTTATGAGTAAGTCTTGCTATATTTTATGGATAAATAAGTGGTCTATAGTATGAGTTGATGTCTCTTGTTCTGCCCTTTCACTAGTGGTAGACTTTAGCCAGAGCCTCAATGGAGGAACGTAAGATCAGTTGTCCTCTCCAAATGATTTAAAATCCCAAATGATATAGAGGGATTTGTCTGCCAGTTTTACCAAGCCTGGGCCAGGTGGATCGTGGCGAATGAGGACATGTTTACAAACCACTCAACTTTGTGAAGTTCTTAAGTGATGTCCATAATTACATCAGGGAACGTATTTATAAACAGAAACCACAGCAATGACATGGCTGGTCACCAATATTTCAAAAATTATGTTTCTGGGGAAATCTATATGTATCAAACATATTTTGTAATCTTTGGCATACTTTTTTATAGTTAGGCCATAGTATTTTGAACCACTTTAACTGATACCTTAACATTAGGGAGCCAATCCCAGAAATGTGCCTGTCCCTAAAACTATGGAGATTAATTTAATTTAAAGAATACGTCTTAAGAAGACCACTTCATGGATCTGGTCAATTTTCTTGGACAATCATTGTTCTGTCTGCTAGAGATAATATAAACCAACCTTCCCACAAAGCGAAGGCCATCAGATGTGGACCATGATTCCACTCCTTCCAAACTACTGCAGATAATTTCTGTAATGATTTGTGATGGTGAGTTATGATACCACAATTTGGAAGGGTGTCACTTAAGGGATAGCCACCACAGTATGAGTATTTCTTTTGTGGTTTATATTTTAATGACACTCCAGAAATATGGCCTTTCAACTATGGAATTTACTATCATTTATGTGTCCCCAAATCCTTATCCTGTGGCAATAAGCGGTCCCCATGCCATTGGGACAGCAAACCACGCTTGGGCTTTAGTCTGAACTTGAAGAGAGTGAATAAATATTTAAGTCTAATTTGGGGATGTGGTCAGCATTGTGCATAGCTCCTTTCTAGTTTAGTCTAAAACCTGATGCAAGCTGCCACTAGTAGTGAGCTGGAATTACAAGCAGGCAATAGGTGTTGAAAGAAGAAAATATTAATCCTATTCATGCTCAAAGTGAGTGCCAGCTTTGTTATATTTTCATGGGTACCACAGCTGAATCCTTGACTAAAAGTAATTTCCAAATTAATGTTAGAATAAACTAAGCCTTAGCTCAAATTCTGAAATAGAGTCACAAGGCAATGCAATGGGAACCCCAGCCAGAGATATTTTCAAAGAGAGTCAGCAATTGGCACTGATCATTTTTATTGATAGTTGAAAATATTGGGTTTGGAGCCTCAATTAAATCTATTCCAGTCATTTGCACTCGGGCAGAATCTGTCACATTGAAACAAATCAGATCCTTTCCAGATTCAGTTATGGACAAATCTATCCATGCCATTCCTCGGGAAAGGAGAGTCAAGGTGAAGCCAGGTGGACAACTGTGTCATAGAGCCTCGTTTTTCTCCAGATATTTGCTCTGTACACAAACAACCTCAGCGGAAAAGAGCCACTGCTAATTCTCAGGCCAGGATGCATCAAGGCCTTAATCTAAAGCCTCCCGTCCATCCAGCAGTCTGGCATTTGCTATTATAGGGCACCCAGAGAGAAATGAGGCTGTGGCTTTCTAGCTGCACCCTGGGTGACAACTTGATTTTCTGCTTTCACCGTCAACGGCAGCCGCCCAACATGATGGGGCTGTTAATTTGTGCATTTCATGGTGTCTGTCAGTTGGGGGGGCGGTGAGGTTGGCGGCAGAAGAGGAGGCTTAGGGGAGAGGGGAATGGAGCATGTCCCAGCCTCGGAAGCACCTGTCTGCCTTGATGGCACAGAGCACTTCTTATTAGCGTGCGGGTCTCTAAATGCAGCCCTGGGATGACAGCCTGGCATTCCCGGCACCCACAGTGTGACAGGCGCCGGCAGCCGGTCCCATTGTTTGCCCTTGATGAGCATGTCATTAATGGAAATGGAAGAAAGTGAGGGCCACATCAGTATTCAAATAGCCTCTATTCTTTCTGCCATTCATCTTGCCTGGCCGGGACGGACGGGCTGCAGATTTCCTTCTGCGACTCCATGAGCGCATCTTTTACAAATGTATCCCTTGCGTGCAGAATTTTCAGGCACCCCACCTCCCTCCGCCCCGAGAACATGCTCTCTATAGCTAGGAATAAAGTGGGGGCAAAGCTCTCTCGCTCTCTCCTTCTCTGTTGTGAATTATTCTTCTTTAATTAGAGAATACTTGGTGCGTGCAGGCAATGAAATTCCCATTGTTTAAACTTGCCCTGTGAACCACAAGCTTAATTGCATCACATTTTCCAATTTTGCACTGGGCTGTTCCTTCCTATAGAGGAGGGGGCCGTTTCACCACCCATCCTCCCCCACCCATCAAGCCAAGATTTACAAGAAGAAATTCTGGATCACTCTCTGCCAAAACCTTTTCTTGCTCCCATGTCTCCTCTCAAATCGCTTATATAGAGTCCAGAAGATCTATTTCTTCAGACATAATAATAATAATAATAATAATAATAATAATAATAATAATAACAATTTAGTTTATTTCTTATCCGCCTCTCCTTGAAGCAGTTTCCATAACCCCTTAGGCTCCCAAAATGTTCCTTTCTAGTGTTGTTGTCGTGAATATATCTATAGCTAACCATCCACTAAAGAATTCTCTTTAAGTCTATCTAAAATAATTTCCATCTTGAGGAGCAGGGTGGAGAAAAATTGTTCCAGTATCAACAAAGCCCTTTTACAATTTTTGAGGAACATGAAAATACTGCTTTTGCAAACATTCAGAATAAGTGAATTTTCAGGATTTCTCGGTTTTCATTTTTGCTCCTTCTATTTCATCTATGTTATACCCCAGTGTGAAAAAAGTGTGTGATTCATGTTGAAGCAGCTTCAAAAGCAATGAGAAAGCTTTTGTAACCACATCTCAAGTGATTTAACCTGTGATTATGAATGCCAACATACAACTTTATGGATGACATAGAGATGCCACATGGAGTGACAACATAGAGATTAATTCACTTCCTCAGATGCAATGATGGAGGAAGTGGACTGATATCCACAAAATCTCAAGTTATAGAGTCTTTTCCCCTTTCCTTTCCCTTCATCCTCAAATGTGAATTTTGATTTTCCTTATTTGGTATCTTTTCTTTCTTGCAGAATGGTGAATCCAATGGACACATTCATGAGGGGAGGTATTACTGTCATAGATTTGTAACATTTCTAAAGTGACAATAAGTAATTATAAGGATCAGGACCACCCCTGCAGCAAGCATTAAGGATTTAATCACCTGGCAAGCACTGAGTAATTTACAGCCAGGATGGGGTAGCTGAAAGAGTAATAAAAAAGCACAAGCTTCTCTCTTAGAGTTATTGTTGTCAAGAGTGTTGGGTTTTCAGCTGTTGGAGATGGAGATTCAAAGTTTGAAGGATTAATGAAGAAGACCAGAGAGAAGCTAATACTATGGACTGACTGGGCATGTTGGAAAGAAGGGCAAGAGAAGAGTCAAGAACATCTGCTAGATATATGTAAATACTGCTGTATAAAGTTTTCTACTGAAGATTCAAGTAGTGCTTGTCTTCTCCTTAACCGGAGAGGGAATGCTCCTGTTGAAGAAGGGAGTTGGTTTGTTGCTGAACAAAGAACCCCAACAATTTGCTGTGACAATTACTCAAAGCTCATATTGTAGGGTTCCCATATGACCAGACTAGACAGATTAAATCCAAATTACAGGCAATCTTCTCAGATCCATTATCTGGCCTAGATTCTAAAATTTCATTATTTTTTTAAAAGAACTGGCCTGCTTATCTGGAAGCATAGTAAAAAGTATGTTTTTAGCTTTTCTGGAAGCAGAGATAGACCGCAGGTAAGGAGAGCTTGCAGAGACAAAATCAACTCAAATTCTAACTGAAATCTGCCAACAAATATAGAAAATAAAACGAAGGCCTACAGATTGGAATGCTGTATAAATATACACTTTAATCTCCAGGAAACAGAACACCAATGATTGCAATTACCACTTGACTATTGGATTCATTTCTCATGCAAGTAAAATGATATGCAGACTTTTACAACAAAGACTTTTATCATATATGGTGCATAGTTATCCAAATTGGATCGAAAAAAAGGAAGAGGCACTAAGGATCATATTACAAACATACATTTATATATTTTCAAAAAATACATGCATTTAATTTGAGTGTATTAAATTTATTTTTTTCTTCCTTTGTAGTGTAATTTTATTTACTTTATTTTATTGATTGGTTGGTTTTTTTAAAACTAACTGATTATAAATGTAAAGTTCAATAAGATGGAACATCTTTTCTCTGGTTATTATGATTATTTGTTTCATTACATGATTATTACTGATTTTGTTGCAGGGCTTCCCAAATATTTAATGTTGTTAACACACCTTTTAGACATGCATCATTTTGCAACACAGTAATTCGGTTTACTAGGAAACTGTAGCTTAAACCAACTCCTTATAAGAGATACGGACAGATATATATATAGACTGTAATAACAAAATGTATGAGGATACAACATGAAAACCTTTCATTTTGATTTTTAAAAATATGATGTCTTGTTTATTTCACATAGACTCAGAGGTTTCTTGTTAAGTCCATGAACACACCTACATACCACAGCTGAAACGCTGTGACACACACTTTGGAAAGCTTTTTTGCAGGATGCTAAAAATGATCCAAACCAAATGTCAAATGTGCAAGGTAAGTCCGCAACTTTTTTATCCTTAACTATCAATATGTACATGTGAAATGAAACAACCAAGTCAAGCAAGCCTTGCATAAGTAATCAAAACATTTTCAGCCATTTTAAAACTTCTTCCAAAATGCATCCAGGGACATTTTTTTTTCAGCAGCCTCTGCATTATAATTTCCAGTTTGGTAGCCAAACTTATAAATTATTATTATTATTACTACTACTATTATTACTACTACTATTATTACTACTACTACTACTACAATATTTATATCCTGCCCTTCTCACCCAACAGGGGACTCAAGGCGACTTACAATAAAACACATATATAAAAATTATACAGTGCAATATAAATCAGTTAAAAATTATTATTAACTTACACCAGTATTCATAAAACACATTATAAAATACAGGTAGGCGTGTTCAGTTCAAAAAACTGGGTCAGTGCTCACTTTTGTTTCACATACTGGGCGGACCTGATAAGGAAGGACTGTCTGTTCTCCTTTTGCAATTCATTCATGCTCAGTGAAGGATTCTAGAGGGAGCTGTATCACTTGCCTATTGTAGGCAGGCACATGCAGCTGCAACAAGCTTGACTCCTAGAGTAAGATCCTGCTTCTTTTTGGCTCAAGTTTGATCACATGGTTTGCTACAGACCTGCCATTGTAAGCTGACATTGAAAATCAATCTTTTTATAGCGCTTCTTCACCATGCTCCTAATGTCAATACTTCTTAAAACTCTCTGGCTATACAAGGGATGAGGAAAGGCACAGAAGGGTTTGGCAGAGGCTTTGTTAATGGAGGTATGCTTGTGCCAGGTTGCTCAGAGGCTTAATGGGAGCGACTGCTTGGGTAGGAAAAGGGCACAACTGCAGAGTCCTGGTGGTTCTGTGTCTGAAACCTTGCACATCCAGGGATTCTATTTTCCTTATAGGGGAGAGGAAAATTGCCTGCATGACTCTACCAAGATGCAAGTGCTTTTGACCTCGCACATTCTGAGCAGCCTTGCTGCAGAACAGTAAAACCCATTGCTCTGAGCAGTGAGAACTTTGTGGCAAACATCATTACAGGTCCACAGCTTTTCTTAAGTGGCTTCAGATTTTATCAGTCACTCCTGAGCTATCTTTCTTGTTGTTCTCTCAGTGAGGCCATCACATGGTATCAAAGACAATAAAAAATAAAAGCATTGAGGCCAAAGTGGGAGAGAGAAGAGGAACTGTTGTGCTTCTTCAGACAGGAGGCTTTAAAGGCTTGTATGGTACTTTTAAGAACACATCTATTCATTCCACCTGCTCCTTCATCCATAATTGCTCAAGGTTTGCTCTGCAGAATCTTTCATTCTGAAATTAGTTAATGGTGAAAACAGTTAGGGTTAGCCAGAGAAATGGCCAATGTAGGCAATGCATTAATTTATTATTAATAAATAGGGAATTCCTCTTTGGGGGTAAAAAGCTGAAGCCTGAAGTGACTCTTCATGTCCTGGGTCCTATTTGCAAGCTGCCTGGATGGCTGCTCTTTCTCCTGTTCAGTTTAGAGCTCCTACAATACATTTATTATGACCATTAAGTAAAATACTGTGGGTAAGCCATAGGGAGGGGGCCATGGGGGAGGACGAGGGGAAGTACTTTAGAGAAGGTATTCAGATTGAGCAACCAGAAAGGAAAAGAGGCAGCAAAACACAAGTCTAATCAGTTTTGTTATTCCTGTAATGTAAAATTAGCTGGAGTCAAAGAGCCAAAGAGCAGGAAAAGGCTCTCCACTCTATGCTGAGTGTTTGCAGTCTGTGCTAAATGGAAAGAGGAGAAACCAGCTCTTCAGAAGGTCCTGAACATTATGGGGAAATAATAATAATTAGTTGTGGAAACAAAACAGGCTGACTCGTGTTAAGTGTTTTGCTTGGGTTTCTTGGAATGGGTGCTCAAATGAGGCCCCACAATTCACATCATGCCCTCTTCTTTCCAAAAGCAGGTCTTCCTTTCTGAAAAGCACAGAGAGCGCGACCAAGACCAACCGACAAAACCAAACTGCTTTTAATGTGGCATTTCATTTACATTCAGTGTTTTGTCTTCGAAGCACCTCGGTCTCATTAAGTGCAGGTAATGTTAGTAAACTGCAGCAATTCACCTCCCATCCTGCATAAAAGACCCCAAAGAACATAAAGGCAAGACCTCCACTTTACAAAGCAATTGGCCCCTGACAGCTGGAAAAGCATCCCCCCCTTCAAGCCAAGCTCTGAAACTCACATGAAATAAGCTGGTGAGGGAAAGGTCTTCCGTCTCACCCTATTTTCATCATTCAGTGTGAAGCTTATTGCCATCAAGGACGAGCACAGTTCTGCAGTCAACAGAACTATATGCAATGATATGCAAAAAAGAGGATTCTAGATAAGAGCAAGATAAATACAGAGCCAAAACAAGATAAATGCACTGTGCATACTAATACATTAAGTACAATATTTCAAGGGAAAAGTCCAAATGTGGACTATTTACTATTCATAATCATTTGTACATGTGTTCACAATAGATGCACAAAACATTGCCACTTTATATGTAACAGTAAGTTCAGGTCTGACAATAGATCATGCATACAGAATGCATCAAATTTTCCTGGAGAATTGGGGTAATAAAATGAAGACCAAATAAGCCAGTGGTATGAAGAAAAAAAAATAATTGTGCCAAGTTTTTTGGCACCCCCAGTTTAAGAAGTGGTGGATTAGAACTCCCTTCTCCACATACAGTATGACCCCTGTATCTCAGGACCAGTATCCATGGTTTAATTTATCTATGTCCATCAAAATCTGTCATTGTAGACTTTTTCTAAACCCTCCAACATGAATCTATTGTATTATTGAGCCAGAAGTTCTTCATTTCAATAAAATGTACTATTATTTGAGTTTTCATGTATCTACACAAAGTCTAGGAATGCTGATACAGGAGCCGTATACATGCATAAAGTGCATTCCTCTTTAAGACACTCCCTAAATATCATTCATGTAACATTTAGTTAGATCCCATACTACTTAAATTTATGTGAACCCAAATTTCATTATAAAACTGTGACATGTTTGTGTTAGGAGTGCCAAACAGGGCACAGTATACCGGGTGGTGTGTGTATATATTATATGTGTACATATTAGGAGCCCACGGTGACACAGTGGGTTAAACCCTTGTGCCAGCAAAACTGATGACTTGGTTGGGTTGCTGACCTGAAGGTTGCCAGTTCAAATCCAACCCAGAGAGAGTGCAGATGAGCTCCCTCTATCAGCTCCAGCTCCATATGGGGACATGAGAGAAGCCTCCCACAAGAATGGTAAAAACATCAAAACATCTGGGTGTCCCCTGGGTAACGTCCTTGCAGATGGCCAATTCTCTCACAGCAGAAGCAACTTGGAGTTTCTCAAGTCGCTCCTGACATGAAAAAAAATGTGTGTATTACCTGCAAGATACATAAAGAAATATACCAGGCATTTGCTAATTTTGTGTACATTTGTACTGTTGAAGTACTTATATTTATTTTAAATGAATATGTTTTGTTTTCTTTACTTAGAATTCTTAGCAGTCACTTTCTCATTACAATAATATTGCATTACACATACACAAAAATATGGCACAATAAAAACCAATAAGTCTTAGCAATAGATGCATTAAATTTCTCTTGCTTTATCATATTGATATTTTCCAGCAATGATGCTATTCAACCGTCTGTCTGGCATGCAGATAAAACAGACTGCTGTAACCCTGAGTGCATACCAACTAAACTGAGGCCTGACAGATCATTCAACTGTCACTTCCTATACAGTACTTAGCCAGTTGGTTAAAGAACTGGTCAAAATTATTTCCTTTCAAGACTCCATCCTGACCTTCTCTAAAACTAGCAAAATGAATTTGTTTGACAAAATCAGAGGTGAATACTGCCTCACTATTGGCCAAACTGATTTGAGCTACACTCCAGACTAAATGAGAACGGAGAACTTGTATTCTACTTTGTGAGGGAGGGGGCATATTTACACTCTGAATGTTATGCAGTTTGACACCACTTTCACTGCCATGGTTTAATGCTGTGGAATCAGGGGAGGTGTAGCTTTACAAGTTCTATAGCTTTCTCTCCCAAAGAGGGCTGGTGCCTCACCAAACTACATGATTCTGTAGCATTGGGCCATGGCAGAATTAAACTGAATCAATTCTGCAGTGTAAATAAGAGCTTTCCAAACATTTCATAATGGTGACACACTTGCATCGTGCATTGTTTTGCAACACAGTAATTCAGTTGTACTAGCAAACCGGAAGTAAAACTAACCCCTTATACATAAACTCTAATAACAAAATCTATGGGAACACAACCTACCGTATTTTTCGCTTTATAAGACGCACCTGATGATAAGACGCACCTAGTTTTCAGAGGAGGAAAATGGGGAAAAATAATTTGAACTAAAAGATGACCCACACGTTCTTGTGAAATGCCAATTATGCTTGAAATTTTTCTCTGAGTGATACGACTATCATCCTGAGTCAATCTGTCAAACTTTTGCTTGTGAAACTTGGTGGTTGTTGTCATAGGACGTCCAACTCTTTGTTTGTCACTTTCCAAATTGACCAGCGAGCGGGGGTCCCGGATCATGGCCTCCAGCTTCCTCTGCCGGCCTGGGAGCAGTGCGTCTTCCCTGCTGGCGGGCGCTTGCGGGGCGGGCATTTTCACCGCCGAGGCCGCCGGCTGCTGTGGGAGCCGGTGGTTCATGCCTAGCCCTTCCTCCTCCTCCTCCTCCTCCTCCTCCTCCTCCTCCGCTGGCTTCCTGGCGATGGCGGCTGCTCGGCCTCGAGGGGGGAGGAGGAGAAGGCAGGCGCAGCGGCGGCGGCGACAAGCGAGGGGCACCTCCCGCCGCCAGCGCCTCCTGCGGGGCCTACTCCGAGAAATCCAGGCGGCGGCTCAGTCCTGGCCTGGACCGGCCAGGCCTCTTCTGCCTCGGAGGGAAGGGAGGGAGGCGAAGGCGAGAGAGAGTGAGAGAGGCCCGCCCTCAGCAGCCGGGGGGGAGGAGGAGGAGGAGGACGGCCCCTTCCCCCCGCTTTATAAGACGCACTGACTTTTTCCCTCTATTTTGGGGGGGGGAAGTGTGTCTTATAAAGCGAAAAATACGGTATGTCATGAAAAATTTTCACACACACACATATATATATGGTAAGGGTTTTCCCCTGACATTAAGTCTAATTGTGCCTGACGCTGGGGATTGGTACTCATCTCCATTTCTAAGCCAAAGGGCTGGCGTTGTTGTTAGACACCGCCAAGGTCATGTGGCCAGCATGACCTTCCAGCCGGAGCAGTACCTATTGATCTACTCATATTTGCATGCTTTTGAACTGCTAGGTTGGCAGAAGCTGGGGCTAACAGCAGGACCTCACTCTGCTCCTCTGATTCAAAGTACTGACCTTTTGGTCAGCAAGTTATTGCTTATTTCGCATGGACTCATTGAGTTCTCAGTACATTCGTGTTGCACACCTACTCACTGTAGCCAATAAATTAATGTATTGCAACACACAGTTAGGAAAGCTCTAGTGTAAATGCATCCAGTGACATCTGATTGGATTTTAACATCAGAAAATATTGTAAAGTACATCTGAGAGCCTACATATCACAACTTGTATGTAGCATGAGGATGGATAAGAACAGAAGTTGATTCTTCTCCCCAAGGGCTCTTTTCAGACTTCACAATTATAGCCCTGTGCTTCCACTTTAACTTCCATGATTCTAACCTATGGAATCCTGGGTTTTGTTGGTGAGACACTGGATTTTTCTAGCCAAATGCCCTCTCTAAATGGCCAATCCAAGTCCATGGCAATTAAAGTTGAATATTAGTGTTATACAGTGGGCTCTTGGTATTTGCTAGGTTTTGGTTTCAGGACTCTCCATGGATACCAAAATCCATGGGCGTTCAATCCTGTTATGAACAACAATGTGGTAAAATGGTGTCTTCTATATAAAGTGGCAAAATCAAGGTTTGCTTTTGGGAATTTTATTTTTTTTAAAAAATCAAGCAGGGGTGTTTGAATTTGTGGGTGCAGAATTAGTGGATATGGAGGGCCAACTGAATTTCTGTAGTATAAATGAGTTCCTCAGAGGTAGTTGCATGACATTTTGCATCTTTATTATAGATGCCTGGCAGGTAGACAAAACAGACTGCTATGCATAGTCCTGAGTGCTTACCTGAACTGAGATCTGACAGATCATTTTTATTAACACCCTCTTTCTTTCCTGTTTTTCTCTCATCTAAAGACAGAGAGGAGATGTACATATGCCTATTTTCATGACAAGAACCATGCTTTTATAGTTCTGTGGTAGGACCATGAATGCAATGAAGATGCTATTACTTGAAAGCAATGAAAATATGTATTATTTTTCTGCATCCATCATTTATGCCACAAAACAGCATCAGTTCAGAAACTCATGTTTAAATCTTTATCTCTTCTGTTGGAATGGGCATATTTTGAATACAGGCATATTTTTAACATCATTGTACACTTTGAAAGGCTGCATTTCAATCGCTTGAGGGAGTGCTAAGCTTAACAGCTGCCAAAATCAGGTTAGCACTTTGATATTGTGTATTTTAAAGGAGTCATAAGAAGAAAAAATAGTGTTTACTTCATGCTCTAGAGCAGGAACATCAAATGTGCAGGCAATAATCCAGCTTATTTTTGTACGAAATGAATAGAGTGACTTACTATTTGATTGTAAATAACCTGGATGTTATTCTTAGTGTTGTACTTAACACCATCGTTGAAAATCACACTGTCTTTGAGTAAAACCACCTCTGTGAATGAGTCACAGATCTGCAAAACTGAGAGTCATAAATATATGTGTGTGTGTGTGTGTGTGGGCTGAGTGTGTGTGTGTGTGTGTGTATACCCTGTTTTCCCGAAAACAAGATATCCCCTAAAAATAAGACCTATTAGAGGTTTTGCTGAATTGCCAAATATAAGGCCTCCCCCAAAAGTAAGACCTAGTGAAGTTTTTGTTTGCAAGCATGCCCGCCAAATAAAACACCAGAGCATGCAAGATTGGTAAATGTACATACCATAGATTGTTGTACTTGGAAATATTGGTAGTAGCAAGAAATTCTTGATAGGATTCACAGTTTGGTTATACTGGTTTGTGGTGACAACTATTGTACAGTATATAATAAATGTTCATTTTTTGTTCAGCAATAAATGTAAATTCTTCTTCATGGGAAAATAAGACATCCCTTGAAAATCAGACCTAGCACAACTTTGGGAGCAAAAATTAATATAAGACACTGTCTTATTTTCGGGGAAACACGGTATACGAGGGCTATCCATAAAGTACATTATGTTTTGAAATTAAAAATAAAGTATAGGAGAAAACATATACCATATGCAGTTGAAAGCCACACCCAAATACCACATCTCACGTAGTCACCCTTCAAATCTAGGCACTTACCATAGCGATGAAGGAGCTTTGCAACTCCTTCCCCACCTCAGTCATCAACCACTTGTTTCCAACAATGGGGGCATTGCTGGCAACGCAGCGTTTTGGCGACGCTGCGGAGCTGCGGGAAGGGGGAAGGGTTGACAACGGAGGCGGCAGAATTTAGTGGGGAAGGAGTATATTTAAATGTTATGTATATTTTAATGTATATTCTTAATTTTATTGTAATTTTTAATCTTGATGGATTTTTAAATTTGATGAAAACTTTTTCGATGTGTATGTTTATATTGTAAGCCGCCCTGAGTCCCCTGATGGGTGAGAAGGGCGGGGTAGAAGTGATGCAATAAATAAATAAATAAATATGTGTATATATATGTTGTTTAAATAGGTATTTGGCATTCAAAAATGACCTCAAATTTTCTCCATCACATCCAGTTTGTTTCACAAATTGTTTTGATATTTCGGTACAAAGGTAACGAAAACTCCTGTTGGAAATGCAAAAACCATGTTGGTTCATATTACCATACCTGGTGGACCTGCATGGAAACAAACAAATATTGGAAGATGATTCATGTGGAATCCCAAATTTTTTTACAGAAAACCTATCCAATGAAACCAGAATATTACTTATTGGGTCTGACAGATGCAGAAACAAAATTTGATTCTAATGAAGATAAATTGTTTATGTATATTAGTACAGCGGCAAGAATAACATATGCGAAGTGCTGGAAGTCTCAAATCATCCCCACAAAAGAAGAAAATGGCAGGCAAAAATGGAAGATATAAGAGATATGGATGAATTAACTTTTTTACTAAAATCACACAGAGGTCAGCCAATAAAAAAGACAGACTGGTCTTTATTTAGAGACTATAAGAATAACGAACAACAAATAAGCCTTGATATTGAAGCAATAATAAGACTATACTAGAGCAACCAGGACTATAAATGATAAAAACCTACAGTCTATTTGGTTCCTGTGAGGGAAGAATGGAAGTACAAATCAGTTCACTTTTATCTTTTGTATTTGTATTTTGAGAGTTTTTTTTCTTTTCTTTTTTTTTGATTTTAGTTTGTAGATGTTTGTGATATGTGTTGTGAAAAAACCTCAATAAAAATTATTTTAAAAAAAGATATTTCTGTGTTGTAATATGTGATTGAATGAAATTAGTATTGAAATCAGTAATACGTACATTAGTGAAAGGCATATTTGTGCTATTGCCTTTTTATTATAGTTTTTAATTCAGCATCCCAAAATACATTAAAAACATGTAAAATATCAAAATACGTTTTTTTCATCACAGGCCTGAGATGAGTGCTACTTGATTTACACTTGTTTCTATACCAACAGCAATAATGTGTCATATCTGTACAGAACATCTGATTATTCAAGAAGTTTTTCATATGTAATCTTTGTAATCATTGTATGACTCTTGTAAATTAATGGGCAAGTATTGTTCCCATTTTACAGGTAGCAAGTTGGTGTTGTAAGGCTTGCCTGACATCAGCAAGTAAAGATATCACAACTGTACTTGAACAGAACTGGGCCAAGGACTCAACCCTGTGGAACTCCACTAGTCACTAGATCCCTTTGTTGCCTCTTCTACCTTCTAGACCAGGGGTCCCCAAACTAAGGCCTGGGGGCCGGATGCGGCCCTCCAAGGTCATTTACCTGGCCCCTGCCCTCAGTTTTATAATATAATATTTTTATATCATTTTTGATAATATATTGTATTTACATATAATATTGATAATAATATTATTATATAATATCACCAGAGCCCCCGGTGGAGTAGTGGGTTAAAGCCTTGTGACTTGAAGGTTGGGATGCTGATCTGCAAGCTGCCAGGTTCGAATCCCATCCAGGGAGAGCGCGGATGAGCTCCGTCTATCAGCTCCAGCTCCATGCGGGGACATGAGAGAAGCCTCCCACAAGGATGGTAAAAACATCAAAACATCCGGGTGTCCCTGGGGCAACGTCCTTGCAGACAGACAATTCTCTCACTCCAGAAGCGACTTGCAGTTTCTCAAGTCGCTCCTGACATGAAAAAACAAAACCAAACCAGATAATATTATTAATTATATGTTATATATTACATATAATATTGCAGTATAGTGCAGGGGTCCCCAAACTAAGGCCTGGGGGCCGGATACAGCCCTTCAAGGTCATTTACCTGGCCCCCTCCCTCAGTTTTATAATATAATATTTTATATCATTTTAATAATATATTGTATATACATATAATATTGATAATAATATTATAATGTTATATAATATATTATTAATAATAATACCATATAATATTAATTATATGCTATATATTACATATAATATTACAGTATAGTGGTATAGTTCAATATAGTAATATATATTGCTAATATTGTGCTATGCTAATAATAAAATATATTGTATGTACATACAGCTGCTCTGAGTCCCCTTCAGGGTGAGAAGAACAGGATATAAATGTAATAAATAAATGTAGTAAATGAATAAATAAATAATTTTAGACTTAGGCTCGCCCAAAGTCTGAAATGACTTGAAGGCACACAACAATAACAATCCTAAGCAGGCCCACACTTCCCATTGAAATCCTGATAGGTTTATGCTGGTTACAATTGTTTTCATTTTTAAATATTGTATTGTTCTTTCATTGTTGTTGTTGTTTTGCACTACAAATAAGACATGTGCAGTGTGCATAGGAATTTGTTGGGTTTTTTTTTCTCCAAATGATAATTCGGCCCCTCCACAGTCTGAAGGATTGTGGACCGGCCCTCTACTTTAAAAGTTTGAGGACCCCTGTTCTAGACAATAAAATTGTTTGTAAGGCAAGTCAGAAATTTGTTGGATTTTGTACTCTTGGCAAAGTTTATTTTTCAACAAATATCAGAGTAGTTGAAGTCCCCCAATACTACGATGTCTTTTCTTTTTGCATGTTTGGTCATCTGGTCAAGGAAGGCTTTATCCAGTTCTTTTGTCTGGCTTGGAGGTCTGTAGTAGACCCTCACAACTATACCTTCCACAGTCCTTAATTCTTACCCAGGTGCTTTCAACCTTGTTTCCAGGACTGAGGTCTTGCATCTCTTCACAGGTGTAAATATTTTTGACATATAATGCTACTCCACTCCCTCTCCTGTTTGGTCTATTTCTCTAAAATAGGTTATACCCCTCCATTGCTACATTCCAATTATAGGACTCGTCCCACCAGGTTTCAGTTATGCCTATTACAGTGCTTCTCAACCTGTGGGTCCCCAGGTGTTTTGGCCTACAACTCCCAGGAATCCCAGCCAGTTTACCAGCTGTAAGGATTTCTGGGATTTGAAGGCCAAAACATCTGGGGACCCACAGGTTGTTGTTCTAGGAGTTCCAGCTCATCTTGTTTATTTCCCATGCTCTGGGCATTAGTGTAAAGCCATATAAGCCCATGGGACATTTTCCTTAGCTGTTTGTTTGAGATTATTGTCCCCTCTCTGCTTGGTACTTGTGTTTGTGCAACCCTCTTCATATACACTTTATAGACATAGTCTGACAGTAATTTTGTGCACTATATATATATATATATATATATATATATATATATATATATATACATACTTTTGTGCATGAAACAATGTTTATGTGCACCGAACCATCAGGAAGCAAAACTATCATTATCTCAGCTACCCATGTGGACAATTTCAAATTTTGGAGGATTTTGTATTTCCAGTTAAGAGATGCTGAACTTATATAGCTACGCCTGTGATTTAGAGCAGGACTTCTTAAATTTTTCAACTTGCAACCCCTTTTGGACTGAGACATTTTTAAACAGGTTTGAAAATCAAACATTTATTGATAACAAATCAAGCATTTGCAAGGCTTGCTAAACAAACTTATTTTCCCTTTTATTAAGTACAGCTGAAACATATGCAGAATCCACTTTAAACACTGCACATATACATAAATGTCTAAAACAGCTACTAGGTGATGTTCACAAAATCTTTACTATTGCCAATTTTTCGAGGACCCCAACATTGAACTTAGAGGACCCTATTGGGGGTGAGGACCCACAGTTTAGTGATATAGAATATGGGCTGTTTTTATTAACAGTAAAAAAAAATGCCAGTAACAATACTAAATTTAGCACATGTGGTATTTGAAGCACATTATGGACATTACCTTCTATTCTTTACAACAGTCTTACATAGTGTTTGTTTTACTTTCAAATGTATAATATTGTAAACTGAAACAAAAAAATCTTTCAATTGTGGTGTGCGTGTCTTGCTATTTAACTCAATGATCTCCTGGACCATGTCCCAAAATGATATTCTGGTGTTATTGCTAAGGTGACTATCATCCCGTGCTAGAACAGTCAGTATCGGGAAGACTGCTCAACATCTGGAAGGCCACACTTTGCCTAACTTTGGCTAGGTCATTGACATCTGGTCATCACTCTTATGATAGATTTATTTGCTCTATGTTTTCAGAATGCAGAATTCAGTTTCTCATTGTATATACCAGGCATGGGCAAATTTGGGCCCTCCAGGTGTTTTGTACTTCAACTCCCACAATTCCCAACAGCCTACTGCTTGGAATTGTGGGAGTTGAAGTCCAAAACACCAAGAGGACCCAGGTTTGCCCATGCCTGGTATATATCCTAAAATCCTGGTATACATCTGCATTAAGAACAAGGTGGTAAAATGGACTGTACCATTTCAAACTTCAAAGATAAGCTTTGTCCCCTCTCCTAAAGAATCCCTTGCTTTCCTACTTTCCTACTTTTAGGGATGGTTGTGGTTTCTTTTTTCCTTTTTCACAGAGCATACTGTATTCTGGCAGAGTGAGTTGAGGAAACAGTGCACAATAAAGAACAGCCCAGATGCCAGACTTCCTCCTCCTTTGCTTCCTATGGGTTAAGTGAAACCCTGCTGCAGACCTATATATAGAGCCCTACCAGGGAGCTGTATATAACCTTGATCAATAAACTAGTTATGTGACCAACATCTGTGGAGCTTGAAATCAATATTTAAGACTCAACAAGAAACACAGAGGTGAATGTTGAGAAAAAATTGGTTTCTCACCTGCAGTCTTTTGAAATAGTATCCTTCAATCTGCTCCTTATGTCTTAGGATACCATTGTACAGAAAGTTGGCTTTTCTGGCGCCAGGTGCACCTATCCTAGGACAAAAGGGATAGTAGGAGAGGGGAAGCATTAAACCAAAGGTTAATGGTAAAAACCTGAGCCTGAAAAAAGATGCTGCGGGGAGAGATAAATATTCCTTCATTGGGATAGAAAATGGCTTTGTATGGCCCTCTTTTCACTGAAGGAAATAAATAATGATACAAAATATTCTGTATTAACAGCATCAAGATAATAGACTATTCTGAAAAACATAAGCTCATTTCTGTCTACTTGACGTGACAGGTTGAGGAGTTTAGAACAGTATTATTGCAATAGAAGATTGTTTAGGTTTTATGACATGGAGTTAGGGTCAAGATGAAAAGTTTTGAGATTTACATTTTTATCCTGCACTGACCTTTTAGCTTCACTCCTTAATTGAGCAAGGCATGCTAAAGAAAGTGATTATTATGAAGCGGACACATCCCTCGGGTGTTATGAGGTGCCAGGCACAGTTAAACTATCTCAAGACAACCATGTTCTCTACAGTTGCTTTATTGCTATTATAAAAAATCTTTATATGGTAAAAAATTTGTATTTTTATGCTGGAAGAAGATGAAGATGACAGTTTAGACTGTTGAATGGTAGTTTCAGTTTGAGCTTTGTGCCCACAGAGATTGTAAAACATCTAAGACTGGGGCGGCCACTTGATTGGCTTCTTCGGATTCTAAAGGGGTCGATTAATCTCCGTGAAATTCATAGTTGGAACAGGCTGCCATTAACTGGTACTTTCTAGTTATCAAGCTACTTTATGGAACTGAAAAAGTCCTATTACGTTTGCTAAATAGGCAACTTTGGGGGTGTGGTCCTTGTGAAATCATCACTTCTCCTGAGCATTAGCTACTCATGACTGTTCTTTGTGCTTGTTAAACCACAATAGTAGTCTCTTCATCAAATCACCTGATGTCAAATTTAGTCATATTCCTAAAATGCTTTGGCAAGGATATCACTGAATATGTGACTTGATACACAGAACTTCACTTGTTTTCAGATCGACTTCAACATCTTTCTAAGTTCAGTAATACAACTGTCTCAGCCAAACCACCAAGCAGATGCTGGAAAATATTACCTGAGGTCATACCACAGAATTTGGTATGTCTTTCCTGTTCAGTTCTGAAGTGGCAAACAAGAGCTCTAGTAGAACTTTCACTCAAGAAAGGTATTTGAAACAAAGAGATTACGAGGATATAATAAACATGGATCCTTTAAGTTCCAGTTATTGTAGATCTACTGACTCAATCAGTGCATAGCAAATCAACATATAGTCACATCTCACTGATTCAGTGGGTCTATGTGGGTTGGAACTACTAATACCATTCAGTCATTAACATATATATCCTATACACACACACACACACTTTGCGTTTTTCCAAGTTAAGTTTCATGATCACTATCATCAGGTGGAAGCCCCTGGTGGCACAGTGGATTAAACCAGAGCAGAGCCAACAATATACAAATTGAAAACTATTTGCTGCTTATCCATTGCCGCTTACCAGAAGAAGGACAACCGAAACTGGAGTAAACCCGGGAGCCAGTAGTAAACGGACTATTGCAATCTACAGCCAGCTACTTAGAAACAGCATTGTGTTCTCCTAGCTGGGGCTCTTTTTGACAACTACTCAGAATCAACATTCATGCATAGTTTGTTCCCCAGACTTGGGATCTTACTCTTGAGAAACTGAACTTACTTCCAATAGACTGTAATTTCAAGAGATATGCTATACATTTGATGTCATCAACACAGGATCTCAAAGAATCAAAAGAACTTTTGGTCAAGGTTTTTTCTGGAACAAGCTTTTCAATACCTGGGAAGTCTTAAAAGATATATTAACCAATATTATTTTGCAAAGGTTGAATGTGTTTATATTATTTTGGTTGCCAAATCCAATTGATGTTTAAATAGTGGAGACTACTTGATATGTTTTGACTTTAGTTCACATTTAGCCTTGATAATTACAGTTTCCTTTAAACATTACAGTCTGGAAGATACTACTGTGGATTATAACAGTTGACTGTACTTATTATTTTCATTATTGTTGTTAACTCTCAGGTAATATTGTATGTATATGGTGCTCTAAATTACATAGTGCAACTTATATTTTGAAACTTTATAGTATTCGCTTATCCTTTTTACATAGAAGGAAGATAGCTCTATACCCGGAGAGGCCTGACTCTGTGGCCTTTGCAAGATGCTCTAATATGCATATCTCTTTTTATGTTTTGAACCTTTATAGTGTTTGCTTATCTCTTCAACATTGTCTAGTATAGACATTTGTGTGTATTTATCATTATAATTTGACAAGGGCCAATTTCACTCTTTTCGGGGTATAAATGTAACTTTTTAAAAAAGCTTTTGAGTGATGGGTGGCATAGCTATACAAAATGATAGTAGAGGATATCACATATTTCAAGTGCTAGTTCATGCTAGAACTCATACCTTTGTGCTCTTCTGTGGGTTTTGGTGTCAGAAAAGGAGATGTGACAGGAGCGTGAAAATCTTAATATAAACCTAATATAAACAAGAATAATGAAACCAGAAAGAAAACACGGTCCCTTGGATTCAATGAAAATAAAAACAAATCGTAATCTAGATAACTTTCAAACCAGGCCCACAAGAAAGAGGAAGGAAGATTTTGGAAAACATCCTTTGCCCCCTTTCCCATGCTACCCCCCCCCCAAATACCCACACCCCTTCTCTATACCCCACCAGCCTTTCCCCATGCTTTTAGCCTTTTCTTTTTTAAACCCTTTTCACTTTGGAAATCAATAAAAATTAATTTTAAAAAGGTGGTGTGGGGGGGCTTGTAGAATTTTGATTTTTAAAGGTAATTTAAAGTAGCACAATGGTTTATTTTGAGCAGGAGACAGTAAAGAGTTTTGAAATGAACTGTGAACACAACTGTAATGATAAGTAAGAACTGGCACGCAATACATCTGAAATATTACATAAGTAACTTTCCAAATTCTGAAAGAAACTCAGTCACCACTATCACTCTCAAAATACTATACAGATGTCTTTTTTTCTTTATGGTTCCACCTCTCTATACATCCCCATATCCTTATATGCTATTATTTGTGTCTTCCTTTCCATTTATATTCCTTCATTTTTCATGGAGATTCCAGATTCCTTGAATACTAAGGTAAAGGTAAAGGTTTCCCCTTGACATTAAGTCCAGTCATGTCTGACTCTGGGGGGAAGGGGGTGTTCATTTCCATTTCTAAGCCAAAGAGCCGGCGTTGTCCATAGGTCATGTGGTCGGAATGACTGCATGGAGTGCTGTTACTTTTCCGCTGAAGTGGTACCTATTGATCTACAAACATTTGCATGTTTCTGAACTGCTAGGTTGACAGGAGCTGGGGCTAACTACGAGAACTCACCTCACCCACAGATTCAAACCACCGCCCTTCCGATCAGCAAGTTCTGCAGCTTAGCGGTTTAACCCACTGCGTCACCTTGAATACTAGGCAACTACTATTGGAAAAAGTATGTCTAAATACCGGAAAGGCACAACATCCTATCTAAGCTTGAGATCTAAGCTGGATCCATTCTGGTTAGTACCTGGATGGGAGACCACCAATAAATGGCAAGTGTTGTAGGTTTTTCATAGGAAGCAACTGGCAAAACCACCTCGGGATATTCCTTGCATAAAAAAATCTTATAAAATTGATGGGGTCAGTTTTGACATGATGATGACATGAAGGTACAAAAACACACTATTGGAAAAATGAATTTGCTTAAATTGCTGAGGATTTTGCATGCTCATACCACACAGGCCTAAAATGGAAATAGTATATAAGGATGCAAATTTTCTGCTTGCCAAGAACTGATAAAATAAGCACAGAGTTTTCAATATCTTCATCCTGCAAATAACTGCATTGCATATGAAGTCTTCAACACAATGCCTACATTTTGCACTTTGATAATTACACAGTTAAAAACAAAGGCAGGGTCCGAGTATTTTTATGGAGTCCCTTTAGGGGGATAAGGCGGTCTACAAATAAAGTTTTATTATTTTGTTTTATTATAATCTTTTAAACTGACACCACCACAATTGGTTGAGATGAATTTGGTAGCTTGCATTCCCTCCTGTCACAATCCTTCTACAGGTTACCCGGTCATTTTCAGATGTCCCTTGTTCCTGCTGTATGTCCCTCCCCCTGGGAAACTGGGCTCAGGAGTCCTGGCCATGATGGGACAGCATATTACAGCGTGGTTTGTGCGCTAGCATCCTTAATATTTCCTTCCTTTCAGAAGCAAATAGAGCGTACCCTTATCTGAATGCTAATTTCCTAGTTAAAACCCTCCCTTGCTGACAAGGGACTGAAAGAGTTTTAAATCACAGATGTAGAGTATCAAATGCAATAATGCTCTTGCAATAGTGCATTGAAGCCTCAATTAATTAACCCTTGGGCTAAGTAGGCAGGTACACGATGGTGGCCACAGGCGGTGGATGGATGAGATTTAAATGTGTATCTCATTTCCCCAGCACGGAACATGCCGCTTGGTTCAGAAAGGAGTCATTTTGCACACTCGCCTCATTTACTCTCAGTTTTAATCCCTTTAATTCCACCTGAGATCCAGTCAAGAAAAGAGGAGGAAAGCGAGGTGGAAACGCTGCTGAGCTGGCCTTTGTTTACACACTTTTTCCCTGGGGGACCCCCCACAACAGAGCCATGGCTTCTGGCCTTTTCATTGGGCTGCTGGGCTTCAAAGCAGTTATCATATGGAAATAGTTAAACAGAGATTAAAGGGGGGAAACACTTCATAGCAATCCACCCTTTTAGCAGAGGCAAAGAAGGGGCAGGCAGGGGATTGAGGCAGGAGAATGTGGGTCATTGCGGGAACTGAAGAGCTCGGTGGCAACAAGAGACTGAAGAGGTGGGCCCCCAAAGACCTCAAGACCTTTGGCCAGTGGGACCACAGCTGCCGCTTCCCTTTCATTCCTGCCTCTCATAAACACCCATGTTTTACAAAGCTACAACACCATCCAAGATTTATGCAGGCTACTCACTCATTTGTAGTGAAATTAACAGCTTTGAAATCACAACTTCAATAGAACCACTGCTGTTTTGAGAAAAGCAGGTTGGGTGTGATATGGACCCTGCTCCTGATCCAGTCATGTCGGATCCTGATCAAGACTTTGGAGGCGAGGAGTCTGCATGTGCATGTGCCAAGCATTCGTCATTTGCACTTTTTTTTTTTTTTACAGTTCTTGGAGCACAGACAAAACGGAAAGCCTGACCTTACAAATATTGGTTATTGTCTTATACCAAGTCCAGCTACTAGTTTAGCAATGCTCCAAAGTTTTAGATAAGAACATGTTATTCCTGGAATTGAACCTGGAATCTCTCCATCAATGAGTTATGGTCTTCTCCCCAAAACTCCTTATGTGGTGCAAGCCTTGTATTTTAGAAACTGTTTCATTTCCTATGTTTCACCAAACATACCATGGTAATTGGAGGCCATCTTGGATTATATCAGATATCATAGCTCTTTACCAGATTTACAAATGTCTTTAGTCTGTTGTCACTGACCCTCAATAAGTTGGACCTTTTTTCTGGGAGAAAAATGACTTCAGTAATAGAATACATCTGGTGTAGCCACAGATATGTCAAAATATTTAGTTTTTAGAGAAACATTAATATATGGTTCTCAATAATACTCTGTGCCAAGGGAAATGAAAATGTGGTCCTCTCCCTGTGCTTGGTAGAGCCTAGACAATAATAGGATATAATGGCACTCCATAATGAATCATATATCTATCTCCCAAGATGTGGGTGAAACAAATTCTGCTTCATCTAGTAGAGTGTGTGCCAAAATAGCTATGGACAAGAAGTACAAGATGTAGGAGAAATGGATTAGATTGGGCAGCTAATTCAGGATTTTGGGAGCTTAATTTAACTTGCCCTGCATCTTGATTTTGTTTGGGGGGGAATGCATAATTGCTCATTAACCTGCATATTTGAAAAATGAAAGTATTAGTCACAATCATATATGGGCTTAGCAGAGTGTAACATTACATGCCAAGTGGCTCTTTGCTCCCTCCCGCTATGTTGATTCTGATGTAATTTAGTGGCTGAGGAAAGGCAGAGAGTGAACTCCCTGTCTGATCCCAAAGGATGTGGCCAGTCATGTGCATCTGGATAGAGAAATGCATCTGGATGATCCCTGGGTACCCCTCCCACTGCCTGGGTTTTTTAACTGGCCGCAAGGGCAAACAATAGCATCATGAACAGATCAGTTATGGGAGTGGGAAGTCATTGCACAAGGAGATACTAATTGCATCCTTGCACACCAACCTTTAACCACATGTACAAGTGAACTGGGGGTTTATGCCTGAGTGCATAACCTATAGGATTCCAGCCATTATTAACAAGAAACTACCAGTCTATAGATCTTTATTTTACAAAGGAAATTGTTTCTGTAAGGCTCAAATTGCTCAAAGATTGAAAAGGTTTGGTTTTTTTTAAAAAAAAAATCCTGTTCAGTGATTATCAGAACTCACTAATAAAGAGTAGGCTTGTGCATTCCAGGTGAATCGCTATCCGTTTTTGCTTTCTGGATACCAGAAGCTCCTCATATCCGTTTTCTAGCGTCTCCCAAAAATGGGTGTGCTGCCGACTGAGCGTTTTCATTCTGCATCAGAAAAAAAGCATTTTTTCCCGGTCCATTGGAGGCAATGGGGAACTTACGAGGCTCCCCTTTTCCCTGGGAGCCTTTTCTTTCTTCCCTTCAAGGGAACCTGGTCCCAGCAACAGGGTTAGGAAAGCACCCATTTCTGAAGGATGTCTCTGCATGTTGTGGTGCCAGAGCACAGTCTGTTCAATATCTTCCAAGTCGCCCAGTCTTCTGTGTGCCCAGGAGCTGGGTGTTTATACATAGAATTTATGGGGAGGGAATAAGAAATTAAAAATGAGGATCTGTAGCTTGTCTTAATCTTTAAGAAAAATATAATAATAATAATAATAATAATAATAATAATAATAATAATAATAAACTTTATTTTTATATCCCGCCACCATCTCCCCTCGGGGACTCGGGGTGGCTCACATGGGGTGAGGCGCGAAAACACAATTGAAATAAAATGAACAAAAAATACATAGTACACAATTCACAGTATAAAAATAGAATAAAGCAGCAATACAGCATAAAACAGCAATATTATAACAGTGATATCAACTGGCAACCAGGGACAGTTTCCACCATCTTCATGGGAGGGTAGACTAAAACAGCAGTACAGAATAGGATGATGACTAAAGTACGTGAAAAAGTAGGAACCGAATAAAGTGCAGGATAGATTATTAGTCCCATTTGGAGCTGATTATCCAGTGACTGTCGCTTCAAAGGCAATATGGGAATTCTAAGACAATAATAAGCATTCATTTTGTAAAATTTCAGTATACAGTGACAAGGCATTTCTTGTGCAGATATCCTTGAACTGTAACTATTTTCTTGTTTGAAAGTAACATGGATTGGAATAGGAATCCAATGCCTGGGAAAGATGGGAGTTATCTTGCATAATTAACTCAATCCCTAGTCATTTTGGCAACTTTCACCATTTTATTGGGACCATCTGCCCTTTGCCAGAGCAGTGCAACGTGAGCAGTGTGACTGCAGTGCCTGGTGATCTCTGCATGGATTCCCTCCATCTCATAATGCAGAAAAACCATCTCCCCCTGTTTCTCATAAGGAAGCATCTAAATCCTGAAATCCATTGCCTGGAGCAGCCCCACTGTGCCAAACAAATGCCAATGTCGCTGGAGAGGAATTGGCAGAGGGGGAAGAAGGGGGGAAGATGATATGAGAATGGAAAGGGAGGGGGCTGTTGTTTGTTTCTGCTTTGATTCTGGTTCTGCTGGCGGCTGGTTGGCCCCCCCCCCCGTGACCCCCCCGCCCCAGCCTGGGCACGGCCTGCACTCCACTGTGTAACTCTCCAGCTCATTTCTCTCCACGCGATTTACCATCTGTGAGCTCGTCTTTAACCTAATAAAAATCATCTAGCTTTTGACTAACAAGAAAAGGAAACAGTGTTCATTGTGGGGTTTGGGGAAAATGGCTTCACTAATCTGCAGGATGAGAATGGAGTGATTTATAGGCGGATTTAACTGGAGGCTATGATTAGGGGGCTGGTAGTAAGTGCATTAGATGTCTAAGTGTGGCAATAGAGTAAATAGGCGTTTTATTTATCGCAGTGCCAGGGGCCTCTTAGCGGAAGAGCGCTTCTCCAAATTGAAATATAGCAGAGTTTACACTCCTGATTAGGGCTTCAAATGCACAGCCCAAGGCTATCAGCGAGCAGAATCAACGCTTGCTGACACCTAATTGTCACTGGATTAATGTGCAAACAGGGACAGCAAAACAGGCACAACAAATAACCCGGTGTCAGAGCTGTTGGTGGCACTGTCCACTAAATGACTGGGGGCCAAATTGAAGTTTATATCTCAAAATCCACTGAGATCAATGCATCAGCTGAGCAGGAAATATGGCACCAGCATGTGCATCCCCAGTATTTGCATACTGTAGGCACTTGGTGGATCTACAGGGATTGGTGTGTGGCCCTCTTGGAACATAAGGCTGTTTAAAGACACATGGGTTATTTTTAAATGTGTGTGTATATGTGAGTGTGTGTTTGTGTGTGTATATATACTGCATATATGAGGTTTTTAAAATGGCTTTATTTCAGCAAACTAATTAATTACTCTGTCAACATAAACTAATACAGTAGAGTCTCACTTATCCAACACTCGCTTATCCAACGTTCTGGATTATCCAACACATTTTTGTAGTCAATGTTTTCAATACATCATGATATTTTGGTGCTAAATTCGTAAATACAGTAATTACTACATAGCATTACTGCGTATTGAACTACTTTTTCTATCAAATCTGTTGTATAACATGATGTTTTGGTGCTTAATTTATAAAATCATAACCTAATTTGATGTTTAATAGGCTTTTCCTTAATCTCTCCTTATTATCCAACATATTCGCTTATCCAACGTTCTGCTGGCCCGTTTACGTTGGATAAGTGAGACTCTACTGTACTTTCATTTTTGACTAAAACACACAGAGAAATATGTCTCATTTGAAAAGCCTTATACACACACAAATACATATACAACACAGACACACACACACATTCTCCTGATATATGAACTTTTTGTGATGAGTCCATTTAGAACAACAGTAGCAGCTAGAATCCATATCCATCGACCTTATCTGACGGTGTACTTTTCAGCGGCATGCACCAGTTCGTCTTTATTTTTGTGATGGAGCCCACCGGCTCCCATCCCACAATGTAGAGCTACTTCCGGTGGGGCTTTGTTGTAAAAGTAAATATGAATTGGCACATGTCGCCAAGGCGGAAACACGAAAGGCTTGTCATGTTGTATTGGATCCATGGGGGGAAGCCAGGCAACTGACGCTTCCCTCCGTGTGATGGGGCAATGGGTAAGTAGGGTGATGTGGGGCGACTGGTTCTCCACGAGCACCACCAGATTCGCCACAATGCATAGTGATTCCAATGGCCCATTTGAAGAGGTCATTGGCTAAGGGATTCTGGGAGTTGTAGTTTTTGAAAATAGAAAGAGCAATGCCTCTAGCCTAAGCTATGGGTCTAACCACCCACATTGTCTGAACAATTGACAATATTTTTAAGCATTACCTTCATTTGAGAGCTGTGTATGCCCAGCCGTTTTCTGTGACCTTGCAAGAGGCCAATGAACAAAGCAAACAATGTCCTCTTCTTGTACACAGGCTTAGAATGAAGATCCAGAATATGAAAAAGAAAGTATAATGAAATATATTCGTAATATAAATCAGTGTATTCTATCCGTTCGTGCACATAATATAGATGCGCATCAATATGGGATTCAAAGTAATGCCATACCATGCAGTATCAATATATATCTAGGCAGACAGATCTACAATCTTATGCAAATAAGAACCCTTAACTGTCTGCAAATGCATAACATAAATAAATGTCTATCACTCCTAGTATGTGTATAGTAATGTGCATGTAAACATATATTTAGGATATCATTCAATTTATTTTTCTGCTTTACGCCTCACAATTCAGAGCTATTAAGACAGATTTATGCCAGGGGAAACACCTTTTACTCTAGGATCTTGCAACTTCCCCTTGCTCCTTGCCATAAAATTTTATCACCCTGTTTGTTGCTCAAATGATTCCAACAACAACAGATTCAATCTGTGGCACCACCTGTCTAGCTTTGGACCAGAACAAGCCATTTGGGCAGCTGAACTGGGGCCTTTTCCATTTTAGTTTCTGGGTTTGTTGTTACGGTGCTCCAAGACACTCCTTAGCATTCCTCAGAAAAGCTTCAAAAGCAGGGAGAAGAAATGAATCTTAACCTTCATTGTCTGTTAAGTGGAAGAAATTGATTGTGCATTTCATGGAACAAACAGAATGATAATAACATGTCCTAAAACGAATGAAGGAATAGGTTACCAAGCCAAGGAGCGGACAGTTTCCATCATTTGTCTTTTATAATTAGCCATTTAGGGAGAAAAAGTCACAAATATATGATTTACATCTCTAAATGTATTTCTAAAGTTCTTAAGTTTTATTGAGCATGAAAGTTGGTCTTTCCCTGTGGTAAGAACTCAGGAAGCCACAGAGCTGGCTAGTAGCTCAATGGTGCAAAGTCTGATGATTTACTCTTGACATTTGCAATTTTTTGCAGTAAAATATTACTTTTCTTTATTTCAGGCCTTTTAGCTAAAAACCTCATAATTTCCTTTAAGCTCCATTTGATTGTCAATTGTACAACTCTCTCCAAAGCTTCAAGCTTATGGCTTTTTTATACACATATGATTTCTTTTCGGCTGCAATATAAGGCAACTTGGTATAGATTCTTTTTTTCCACAGGCATTCCCACATCCTTTCCCCTCTTGGATTCTAAGAACTTTGTGGCTGTTAGTTTTCCAGCATGACCAAAGAAATTATTTTAAAATAATTGACATTTGATGATTTTTCTAGCTTCATCTTTCAGAGATGTACACATTTACTGGAGTAGCACATTTGATGTAAAAATGTCTAAGCCAGTGGTTCTCAACCTGTGGGTCCCCAGGTGCTTTGGCCTACAACTCCCAAAAATCCCAGCCAGTTTACGAGCTGTTAGGATTTTTGGGAGTTGAAGGCCAAAACATCTGGGGCCCCACAGGTTGCGAACCATTGATCTAAGCCACCCAAAATATGTGGGACCTTATTCAGAGCTACAATGATAGGGGCTTTGTTCATGTATGGCCAGACTACATGGAAATTGGGGGGGGGGGGACACATCCTCCCATCATACATGACATTATAATATTGTATAGACAACAGATCACACCACATATGTCTATTTTGGGTAGGTTTGGAGGCTGATATTCCCTTCCTACTCCCCAGTGTCCAAGGCTTTCCCACCCTGGACTTACCATCGAGCCAGTGAAGCCCTCACTTCTGTCTGGATAGGAGCTGGTATTGTAGATACCAGGTTATTTCCCTATAGCCAAATGCAAAGAGATTGCTTCAGCCATCGAAACTGCCAGAGCAACCTGTGGTTCAGTGGTTATACCGTAATACTTCATGTTTGGCAATGGTGACATAGCCAGACATTTCTGCAGTCCCCTTCTGCTCTCCTCCAGGTATGGACGGCTATGAGTAGGGGAACGTCATTGCCTCTATGGATGTCTGCTCAGCAACATATCATAGTTCAGTACACACAACTTCTACACTACCATGAGCCATACAAAATTGAAGGCAATGATCTCAGCTTGCATTTCAAAAAGTGGAGAAAGGATTTGTGGGCTAGATCATTCTGTCAATGATGACATGCAGTCTGTTTTGACATAAGCAATTGGAGATGTGTGGAGGAAGGGAAGGAGTATTGATGGCTTCATCATACTATAACTGGTCCACTTTCCTACTTGCTGCATGTGGGCAGAATATGAAATTTTATTTATTTATTTATTTATTATTTATTTACAGCATTTATATTCCGCCCTTCTCACCCCGAAGGGGACTGAGGGAGGATCACATTACACATATAGGCAAACATTCAATACCTTTTAACATAGAACAAAGACAAGACAAACATAGGCTCCGAGCGGGCCTCGAACTCATTACCTCCTGGTCAGAGTGATTCATTGCAGCTGGTTGCAGCTGGCTTGCTCTCCAGCCTGCACCACAGCCCGGCTGTGTCACCACGTGGCTGGAAATTGTCAAGTTGAAGGGCCAAAGATTAAGGCTGACCAAAAGAAATAAAACCTTTAATTACTGCAAACATCTGGAGTTGGGGCATAAACCAAAGGAATATTTCTTCAGAGTTGGGACAAAGGGGAGGTGTGCAGAAGGCTGAAATACCTTGACTGGAACACAGTAGGTTGCCTGATAGCTTAACACTAGTTCTAATGCCTAATACCAGTTCTGACCAAGTTCCATCCAATCTAATACTGTCAACACTGAGCAGGTCTCCTGAAGGAACTCAGGGCTTTGGAAGTGAACAGTACTTTTCCCCGACTGATTGCTAATTTCCAACATCTCCCCATCACTATGTTTCATTTCCATCCAAAGAATCTGCAACTGTTTCTTCCTAACAAGTTTGACTCAAGCAACAATAATCAATGGATATCAAAAAGCCAATATTTTACAGGTCCCGAAAGGAAGAGTATCTTCAAGCTAGTTGCCCAACTTGCCATCTAAGAAGCTTATAAATATCACAACTGGAGCAACACTGTTGTTTTTGTGACACCAGACTTTTCTGACACAGAAGGGCAAATAAATATCTCACGGAACGACAAATTCAAGAAACCAATAAATGCCAATAATGTGGCGTGAAACTGTCATGATTCTACAGTGTGGATACAGTCCAGGAAATTTTGAGTTGACATAAACAAGGAAATAATGCTTAGACTTTCATTAACCGTTCTCACTAGCCCATGCCCTTAAAATTCTTTATGTTTGTGTACAATTCATGCATTTTCTTCTTTGAGAGGGAAGGATTTGAACCTCATAATCATGTTTTTAATGCATACCTCTTAAGAAATGGTGATCTTACATCCAGAAGCTGGGTGGTGGTTTTTATGAATAGCAGCCCAACAGTTGGTTATATGAGTGATTATGGGTCAATTTTTGCTCAAAGCAAAGGTGGCTCCTAAAGTTTCAAACACATCTGTTTGGTCTCCAGCTTATTTGCTGCCGGAAAATCAGAGAACGCAGTTTGCAACAGGGACGTCCCAGGTTCATTTTACTAACAATATGCTTGATGAATCCAATGTATTTTTAATCCAAGTGTAAAACTCTAAGGACAGCCAAGGTGCTGACTAGAGCATGAAAATCTAAATGAATATTCTGCCAGAATGACAGTATTTAAACAACCAAAGTCTCACCCCAGGTAATAAACCTCCTGCAAAATTCATAATCTATACATAGTTATTGTAGAAATTGGGATTTCATGGAGAAAGTAATTCACAAATCATAATTAGTGCAGCTCCCGGTAGGTGACCAACTGCTAAGTGTTTGTATACATTTTTTGTGATTTAAAAACAAAGCTTTGTAATTTGGAAATGTATTACCACAGGTGTACATTAAAATGACCATGTTCTTAAATATATCAACAAATGAGTTTCTCTTACATAGGCAATATATTATGAAATTGCTTTGTCTCTCGAAGAAGGCATCAGGTGTTTTTGAAATTCTTACTCAGCAGGAAAAAACTTGGAATAGATACACATTTGGTTTCCCACATCCGGGTCAAAGAAGTAACTTTTGCAGGCTTTGACTACAATGATAAATCAGACTTTTGATTCACTGATTTTATTATTATATATGATTTATTATTATTATATAAAATGCTAAGAATGTGGTTGGTACAATGGGCTTTTGGTATATGCTGTGGTTTGGTTTGAAGACTCTCCCACGGCCACCAAAATCTGTGGGTGCTCAAATCCCATTATGTACTATGATGTAGTAAAATGGTGTTCCTTTTATAAAATAGCAAATTCAAGCTTTTCTCTTTTGGATTAATATATATATATATATATATATATATATAATATTCAAACAATGAATGGTGGAGTCTGTGGATGCAGAATTGAAGGGGCTAGCTGTACTATATAAAAGTAATAATGTAATATATTGCAAGCACAATTTTGCATTTTTAAAGCATCTCACTTTCTTTTCTTGATTTTTCTTTATCCAGTAATGGATGGCTAGACAAGGCGATGCCATCTTTACTGCTGTTTTCCTTGATTTAAAATCAGATATGATTTTCAGTTTAATTCTTCATCATACTCATTTATGTCTGTAACTCAGAAATTAAATGAAAAAATTCCAACACACTATGATATTCAAACATATTCCGTAATAGAAATATTTGATACTGCCTCCTGCAATCACCATTTCTTGTTCCTGGTTCCTGGTTTCTTTATATCTATAGTTCAGCTACCCAGCAACACCTAGGTTGGGTATTTTGTAATGCTATTTATTAGAAATAATCATTTGGTCTTGGATTTTACATGCTGACACACTAGAAGTGCACATGGCTCTCCGGATGTAGGATACACATGTGTCTTCAATGTGGGTGGACTACAGTTCCTATCATACTGACTCAGTTCCCCCAAACCCCACCAGTATTTTAAGATGGTCATGATAGGTACATGTGCCAAGTTTGGTCCAGATACACCATAGGTGATCTCTGGATGTGGATGAGCTACAACTTCTTCGTGGTGAGTCAATTCCCACAAATCCTGCCAGTATTTAAAGTTCATCATGACAGGTATGTGTGTCAAGTGTCATCCAGATCCATCATCGGTAAGATTGACACAGTTCTCCAGATGTGGGTATATTACAACTTCCATCATCCTCTGTCAATCTTTCCAAACCTTACCAGTATTAAAAGTTGGCCATAATTTGTATGGATGCCAAGTTTTGTCTGGATATGTAGTTGTATTGGTTCAAATGACACTGCAGATGTGAATGGACTACAACTCTCATCATCATTTGTCAATCCTTCCCAAACCCCACCAGTATTTTCAGTAAGCCATGATGGGTATGTGTGCCAAGTTTGCTCCAGATCCATCACCTGTGGGATGATGGATCTGGACCAAGATGGCTCCCGGATATGGAAGCCATCTTGAAAAATACATAAAAACATACATATTTTGACTTTTATTATATACATAGAAATATGAATATGAAATAAAAGAGAAGTAGATGGAGGATAAGTTAAAGATGACAGCCAAGTTCTGTGTACTTTCTGTCTTTTCACATCACAGAGTTGGAAAAGATGGCAATGGCCATCTGATTCAACTCCCTGCCATGCAGGAATGTCCAACTAAAACACTTTTGAAAGATCTTCATCCAACATCTGTTTAAAGATCTTCAAAAATGGAGAGTCAGGCAACATCTACAGTCAAGATATTCTTCTCATTTTGGTCTGATAATAGGAATCAATTGATTTCCCATTATAGTTTCTGTAGTAGCAGAAAACAAGCCTGCTCCATCTTCTACACAACATCCCATTGTCTGAAATCTCAGAGTTCAGCCTGGTGTGCCAAGCTCAGATTGATCCAGTGAAGACAAACAAGGATGAAGGCAGGAACAGATATCTTTGGCCAATGTGGACACTGCGATCACAGATCTAAGATGCCTCAATTTTACAAGCATGGAAATTTGCTATGATTGGTGCAAATTATGATCCACAATCTTATTGGTGCAAAAGTGCATTCATTTAGAGTTTGTGATTGGTGCATGGTGTGGCAGGAAACCTGGAAATGTGTTGTCGAAGGCTTTCATGGCCGGGATCACAGGGTTGGTGTATGTTTTCCAGGCTGTCTGGCCATGTTCCAGAATTATACAGAAGTATACTTCTTAACATGGCCAGACAGCCCGGAAAACATACTACAACCCTGTAAACCTGGAAATGTCTGTTGACAGATGTATCTGCCCACTTTGTGAGCATGGAGGCTTGGGAAAAGAATGTGGGTCGAGACACCGGGACAACGGGTCCTTGATGAACTTACATCTGGGGTCCCTTGGTGGTATTTGATAATAGACAATGGGTGCCAAGATCACTGATGCATCCTAATAATGCAGACAAAAGGAAGTGAAGTTGGCTTGATGAGTTTAAGGTTGCTGCTGGGCATGGGTCTATTGTAACACTGAGAGATAGGCTGGCAACCAATCCCTGTCTATTATGAAGGGTGCAAGAAAAGGGAAAATATGTTTGTCCATACTGTGTGAAAAGGATAAGGCAGGTCGTGGGAAGAATGACCCTGTTTTATTTCTTGGAATTTCCGAGCAGCAGCTGGGGGGATCTGTCCAGGTCATCCATTCAGACCCCAATTTGGACTCCATTGGCCGGGTTTTTGATAACAGACTATCATGTCACTTCTCAGTTTTCTGTTCCTAAAGTAAATGTATTACTGGATTGCTGTGAGTTTTCTTGGCTGTATGGCCATGTTCCAGAAGCAATTTCTCCTAGGAGAGAATGCTTCTGGAACATGGCCGTTCAGCCCAGTGATTCTGGTCATGAAAGCCTTTTGACAGCACATTAAATATATGATGATGATGATGATGATGATGATGATGATTGTTTCTCTCCACAAAGGAGACTCAAACATAACCAGCTCCCTAAACAATTTCTTGTATAGTTTGATTTCTATTGTGTCTTCTGTCTCCTAACTGACAGATATTTGAAATACTTGTCTATCCCAAGTCCCCTCTAAGGATAAAATCTGCCATCCCTTTTATTATTGATGGGTTTCACATCAATACTGGGTTTGGACCTAATTATTAGCAGAGTAACAAAAGTAAAAAAAAACACTTAATGTTGATGTGGCATAAACTCTATGGAGAAGAGTTCACTTACATCTGTTGAAGTGGATTATATTCCATAAAACTTGTACATATAAACATTTGTAAGTCTTTAACATGCAACATTGTTGTTGTTGTTGTTGTTGTTTTTAAAAAAACCAAAACCTCCTGGATAGATTTCAGATGATGAAAATTGTCTCTAATATTTGCCTCTGATTCAGTCAGAGAAGTGGGAAAAAATCAAATTACTTGTAGGCCAAATTGTAAATGGATATTCTTCACTTATATAAATGCCTCTATTTCTCAGAGTCTGAACCCACATTTCCAAAGTATAGCTGTAAGTCAATATAGTAATTTCAATATTGTTACACAGTATTATTGACTAATATTGTTTCCTATGTGACTTTCACCTGTGATTCATCACCCAAACCAAAGTGTTCATGGAGAGATTTGCATTAGAGTTTATTTTTAGTCGTGCTCTATGAAGTAATAATTTCAGAAGAAAAATGTTGGTCTAAATTATGAGCTTTTGGGAAATTTGGACTACAATCTGCAAAAAATCCCACACTACTTATCAGATTTAGAGGGATGATTCTAAGAGTAGGAGATTTGTTATTTTATTAATTTATGCAACCTGCTCAAATGTTTTACTGATTTTTGGTGCAAAATATTTCCCTTCCCCCCTATAATCAGCATAAGGCATTAATGATAGAAAAATATGTTGTCCTTTCACAATGCTAGCAAAGTGATGAGGCTTCTGCTACTATTGATGCAAAATGGATTGAAATGTGTCTCTACTGCTGCTCACCCACCTTCATTGAAAGGGAAGTGTGTGGTCAGATATTACTTGAAGTTCTTCAGGTTCATTAACAAGGTCAAAATCAATGTTATCTTACTATTTGGAATCATTTTTGGCAGAACAATGAAAAGAAACCATAGTAGAAGTAGACTTAATATAATCATTTTCTTTTCATTGTTCTTTATGGGAAAATAATTTGGCCCGAAATTTAGTGGTCCCATCAGGGAAGTGATATCTTTAAAAAGGTGGTCTGAAGGACAGGTTTTACTGTACTTTAATAGGCTTATAGATTAATATAAATCTTAATATTCATAATCTTTAACATCCCTTTTCTCAATATCCATTCTATCTATACATTTATTTATAATGTATATTTCAAACACAAGTTAGACTTGATTTTATTGAACTTACTGATAGTGCTACAGGGACAGCCACTTGACCCAATTACTCTCTTTTAAAAAAAAAAAAAGCCAAGAAGTCAGATCTAAAGCTGCTTTCAAGACAAAATATGCCCAAGATAAGCTGGCTTCCAGTGTTGAAGTAGTCAGCCACTTGTACCTGAGTCCCCGCGGGTGAGAAGGGTGGGGTATAAATGCTGGAAATAAATAAACAAATAATAATACTAAACTTTGGTCTTGATAAAGGCACAATTATTCACATAAACTGGAATCCTATATGTCCTTTCACATCATATACATTTGCATACTAAGCTTTGGGTGACTTCGGTTTCCCCCTCTCATGCATCTTTGTAACTTCCATGAGTAATATCTCCCTCATTTCCCTCATTACTTTAAATGTACTCTTATTTTCTTATTCCATGGTGGGATAAGGAACCAGGGTTCTTATCAGTTGGCACCCTTAGTGCTCAAGGGTGCTGTTCCTAGTGTAAAACCATAACATCAGTAGACAATTAGAGGAGGCATCTTCCCTCCATGACTTACCAGGATTGTCTGGTGTGTAAAATTCATCATGCATAGGGCAGTTATTTGGGTGCATCCCTACAGTGAAGATTTATTATTATTACTATTACTATTATTATCTTGAATATATCAAATATATTCTGTGAAAAACTAAAAAAAACAATGGCTGGAATCCTGTTGCTGACATAAACTCTGTTACATCAATACAGATTGCGTATCTCTCTTGGAGCCCCCAGTGGTGCAGTAGGTCAAACCCTGTGGGTTGGTGCTCATCTCCATTTCTAAGCCGAAGAGCCGGCATTGTCCGTAGACACCTCCAAGGTCATGTGGCCAGCATGACTGCATGGAGCGCCGTTAGACACATAGCTGACTGTAATTTCACACATAATATTTTCCATGTAGTCATGCCGGCCACATGACCTTGGAGGTGTCTACGGACAATGCCGGCTCTTCGGCTTAGAAATGGAGATGAGCACCAATCCCCAGAGTCAGACATGACTGGACCTAACATCAGGGGAAAACCTTTACCTTTACCTATGTGTCTAAGGTGTATATGAGACAAAAATGAATTTTGTGTTTAAATATGGGTCCCATCTCCAAAATATCTCATTATGTATATTCCAAAATCTGGGGAGAAATCCAAAATAAGGAACACTTCTGGTTCCAAACATTTCAGATAAGGGATACTCAACCTGCCTGTTCTTTCGTAGTAATGATTACAGAAGGCAGTATCCACTTCCTCCTCTCTTAATGATGCCTCCTCCCTGCAACACAACTCTGTGGTCCATCTATGACCAGTGGAGGAAGGGGCTCCTGGCAACAGAATCATCCCCTACCTGGACCCCAGTAACAGCAGAAGGCCAGAACACTATTCCAGAATTACCATCCTGGGGGCACAGTATAGGATCTAGACCGCTTTTCCCTTCCATCCCACAAAATCCTAGCACCACAGTCTCCTTTTAATTGCCATAGATGCATCCTATGGGATCCTGAAATGGGTTTTTTAAAAATTCATGTCAGGAGCAACTTGAGAAACTGCAAGTCGCTTCTGGTGTGGGAGAATTGGCCGTCTGCAAGGACATTGCCCAGGGGACGCCCAGATGTTTGATGTTTTACTATCCTTGTGGGAGGCTTCTGTCATGTTCCCACATGGAGTTGGAGCATATAGAGGGAGTTTGGTGATACTAGAGCTCTCTAACAAGATTTTAACTATCTGTCCCTGAACTGCAAATCCTAGGATTTCATAGAACATTGTCATGGTAGTTACAGTGGAATCATAATGCTGTAACTCTTTAATGGGAAAGAGCCCACAATTTATGTCCCTTCTTTCTCTTTCTAATTATTACTCACCTATGCGGACCGCTAAGTACTTGTAGTGATGGCATTAAATCAGAATGAGGTCATTTCACCTGATTGCCTGGAACTATTTCCAAAGAGGTCCTATTTGTCTCTATTTAGGGGTGAGTGGATCTACATGCATTTGGAAACAGGATCAGGTTAGCCATAGTTTATCGTTAAGTTTCAAGCAAAGTATGCAAGTGAGTCTGATATGTCCTGACTGCTTGAACTCTACAACTTGGTTTGCCCATATTCCTCAATCCTACTTTATGTTTATTTTTGCATAAATCATCTCTCTCTTCTTGCATTGTTCTGGTTCAAAGCAAACACTTGCTGGCATCAATCAGCTTGCTGGATTCAGTTGCTCTTTTCTCAGACATCTGTATTATCATCAATTATTTAATGGACCGGTTTCTCAGTGAAAGTGAATTTTTATCCAAGAATATCATGCATCATTTTTTATACACAGACCATTCTATGGGGATATTTGTGCACATATTTGTGTGAATATATAGAGTTGGATAAAATAAATTAACACATATTTGGTAGCACAAACTCACTGAGGGTTAGACATTGGTATAACAGAGATTATATTCTGGAAGATGTAGTTTGTTATTAGGGTTTTAGTTTTGAAAAAGGTATCAATTAATCCCTTGGCCCTAACAGTGTGAGGCTTGTAACACAATGATTTCTGTCCCCATAAATATTTGGGGAAAAGGAAACCCTGTGTATATTTTTTAAAAATACTACATAGCTGTGAAAATGTACAATGCAGTAAAGTAATATTCCAAATCTGATTTGATAGTTGCGTTCTCTCTCTCTCTCTCTCTCTCTCTCTTATTCTTTCCCTCTCTCTCACACAAAATGAAATAAAAATGAAGAAGCCTTGCTGAATGCTGAGAACCATTTGCAGAACTTGAATTGGCCATCTGGAATAATGGGCCGTGTTGGCTGCCTTCCACCAGAGGGAATTATTCAAAGTCATAACAGGCGGTGGTCGCTGGGGAACGGGCCTAGGGAAAGCTAGTCATTCTTTCATATTTGTATGGGGTATTAGTGAAGATTTATTAAAACACTTGTCTTGTTCCGAATTGACAGTTGTGGTTATTAATATCGTTAGTTTTATTTGAAGAAGAGTCGCCCAGCTATATTTCAAATTGGTTTACTGCGTTATATAAAATGCACCATCTCCACCGTGGCACAATGGAGATAAAAAGAGCAATGCCAATATAAGCTTGTTTGTATAATGTAGATGTAACATTTAATAAAGCCACATTTCCCAAACCATTTACCCCAGACTGACCCCACTTCCATCTATACAGGGCCATATGAAAGAAAGTCAGTCATTTAGTCTTCATAGCTTATGTCTCCATATAGTCTGTGATAATTCCAGCAATTCCTGCTAAAACTAATCCACAGAAACCCTTTAAAATGAATAAGATATGTCTTAGCATTCTATACACATACCTTTCTACACACTATTTAAATTCAAGCAGTTAATGTTTTATGTTGAAGCTATTCTAGGTACCCTATCTGAATCTAGTATACCCATGTCAGAAAATGTAGCTGAAAATATCTTTGTTTTTAATTATTTATCAAAATACAGTTGTTTTGTTTGGGTTGTCCAGTTAGATACACAAATGCCTGACTTTATAATACAATAGGTACATGAAGGATATAAGAAACATTTCTATATTTTCCCAAAAGACAAACATGAGAAAGATATTATGTATTGTGAATTTTTGCCATAATCTGTAAACTGCTCTGAATCCCCTTCAGGGTGAGAAGTGCAGGGTATAAACATAGCAAATAAATAAATAAAGAATTCTTCTTCTTCTTCTTCTTCTTCTTCTTCTTCTTCTTCTTCTTCTTCTTCTTCTCCTTATTATTATTATTATGGATATTTTCTGATGTCAGAGCTCTCATAACACTGACAATTTTTCATTTCATGCCATAATAGAATATCTGTTTTCTGCAATGATTTCATTCAGACCCTCTTATATTCCACTTTGACTACCACTGCAGTTTAGAAACATTTTTGACAACTCTGGAGTGTAATAGTGGGATCTCCAAGGAGGGTATTTGGCAAATGGAGAAAAAAATAGTACAGTTTATCAAGGTTTAGTGTTCCAGGATTTCAGTGATGTTTTTAAAAAAATGCTTTTGCTGTTAAGGATTTGGGAAAGACTTACCAGAAACAGAATTCCCCATACTGTCCATTATGTAGTAATCAGAGAACTGGGTTCACGCTAGCTTTCATTGTCCATGGCCAGGTGGCACTAGATTTCACAACACAAGGTTAATCCTAAACATGTTTAGCCAGAAGAAAATTTAACTGGGCTCAATGGACATATTCCCAAATAAGAGATTAGGGAATTATACAGTCAAAATATAGTGTCGTTAGAGGCCCATCAGCATGAGAAACTTACTGTAGTGCCGGTTCAGAGTGGCTGCACTTTGGACTGGTCCAAGGGCGGTGGCACTGCCTGTCTCCATCCCGCTGCAGCAGGACGATCCTCCTCTCTTCTCCAAGTCACATGGGTGCCTTTACTTAGGGATAGCCAGAGCTCTTTGGAGTTTCCTATCCATAGATATGGCAACAACAACACAACACCCATTTCACCTCCTCTGCAGAGTGTGGGAAAATCTGGATGGCAGCACTGGCCCATGTGAACAATAGAGCTGGACCATTTCCAAGTGGGTGGATACTCCAGAGCTTTGGGGAAGCTCTAGAGCAGGTGTCCTTGTTGGGGAAATCTGCCTGTTAGGTTTGTTTACGTGCAGCCAAAGGAAGAGATGGACAGCAAATTTGGATTTCAGCACTTTACTATTTATTTATTTATTAGACTTGTATACCGCTACTCCCAGATTGGCTAGGAGCGGTTTACAGAAATAGATTAAAACAATACACTATTTGCAAAATAGTGGTGACATTATCAGCTCAAACTGAGTAAAGAATTGCCACATTCCTATTGGGGTGGACGTCCAATTATAACATTTTACAAGCATGCGCAGAAGGCTGATTAACAATGGAATTTTTCTGACCAATACAATCTTGCCTCCAACTTACATTAATCATTAAATCAAGTAAAACATCCAGTCTACATCATGTAAGTACCATCTTGTAAGCCAAAGGTCATACCTGTTTGTATAAGCTGTCTCAACAGGTTCAAAGTTATTTGCACAACCTAGCCTTGTGGTTTTGTCCTATTCAGCTATGTTGAGCAAACGTCAAGCAGAAATGCTCTGTCAGCCATTTCAGGGGAAAGAGTCTGGATAAGGGGTCAGAAATTTCCCTACAGAGCACAGCCATCCTCACATCCTTAATCCTTTTTGTTCCACGGACCCTTTGCCAGTTAGGTGAAAACCACACACTCTTTCTCAGACTGTAGCGGCACATGGTCTTATGATATTTAACATCAACATGTCATTTTAGGATTATTCAAAATTAAATTTTACAACTTTTCCACAATTTCAATACCTGATAACACAATAGCAACCACAACAACATGAAGAAAACCACCTTGAAACTAATTTCCTCTCAAAATCATTACCCAAATAAATTCTTCCTCATCACTCACTTCACCTACTCTATTGTAAGCCAAAAGTATCAATAACATCATCTCTCTCTCTCTCTCTCTCTCTCTCTCTCTCTGAGGATTATTAGCTTTCTTTCTGTGTATGTGCTTTGACTTAACTCTTGACTGATGGTATCCTCACAGATTTCATTGGTTTTTCCTTGGCAAGGAATATTCAGGGCTGGTTTGACATTGCATTCCTCTTAAATGTCACCTACAGCACCTGGTATTTCTTATCACTCCCCCAACCACGTAGTTACCAGGCCTGTAACAATAATCTCCCTAAAGCTTATGAACCAAACATGCATAACTGTACGGTAACATTTTTAGTAAAATAATGCCAGAATAAAAAATAGCTTGCTAATTGAAGAAAAAGTTCTGTTCCAGATGAGAATTTTGCAAAAAATTAAGTGTGTTAGTGTGTGCAAAAGTGTGCATCTGTAATTGAAGTTTTTCTTCAATTAATTTCCTTCCTTTCTTAATGATTACACCATTACCCTCTATAAATTAAATGATATTAGCAATAAAAAGGGTGAGTAATTCCCTTTGGCTTGCGTTGGTGGTTGGGTCTTACTGGGAATAAGGTGAACAGAATGTGCCTTCCCTCCTTTCGTCTTTAATTAAAAATCCATTGTCTTCAACTCTGGATGCCCTCTTTCCATACTAGTATGTATGTGGGAGTTGGCTGTGTTTACATTTGTGGGTTAAATAGGGAAAAACCCCTTTATATTAGCTTTGGGCCAGGGACAAATAAAGTGATTGACCTAATGTGGTTTTTATCCATCTTTTCTGAATATTGTCAGGTCCTTTATCCACAGCTGAATTTATCAAGGAAATAAAAGAATAACCTATGGTAGGGAGCCAGCATGGTGTAGTCGTTTGAGCGTTGGACTATGACTCTGGAGATCAGGGTTCAAATCTCTGCTTAATCATGAAACATATTCATGGACCTTGAGTAAGTCACACTGTCTCAGCCTCAGAGGAAGGTAAGGCAAACCTCTTCAAATCTTGCCAAGAAATCCCTGTGGTAGGCTTGCCTTAGGGTCATCATAGGTCAGAAGTGTCCTGAAGGCACGCAAGAACAGCAAGAGCAACAACCACAATGCAGAAAATTTACGCTATCTTAGCTTAAACCCTGTCTTGGAAAGCCAGCGTGTTTTTTTTAGTTGCTTCTGGTGTGAGAGAATTGGCTTTCTACAGAGATGTTGCCCAGGGGACACCCAGATGTATTGCCATTCTGCTGGGAGGCTTCTCTCATGTCCGCGCAAGCTAGAGCTGATAGACGGAAGCTCACTTCATCTCACAGATTTGAACGGGCAACCTTCAGGTCAGCAGTCCAGCCGGCACAAGGGTTTAATCCATTATGCCAAGCAGCTCCTGCCAGCATGGTATAGTGGTTTGAGTGCTTGACTATGACACTGGAGGTCAGGATTTAAATCATGGCTCGGCTGCTAAAACCCACTGGGTGACTTTGGGAAGTCATGCTCTCTCACCCTCAGAGGAATGCAAAGACATCTCCCTCTGAATACATTTTGCCAATAAACCCCCTGTCAGCAGCCTGAATGCTGCATTTGTATGTACTGAAGCTTCCAACTTCTGGGCTGAAGTTTTCTACTTCTGGGCTGAATGGACTGCTCAAATAAACAACACCCCAAAACACAAGCAAAAAGACAGGAGTGGCCCGAAATTTACTTCTCACTTGTGCTGTTGTTGTTTCCATTGTTGTCTTTAAACAGGAAATTGCAACCTGTTTAAAACGTGAATTCTCCTCTTCTTTTTTTCTTTAAGTGGTACTTTCACACTATCCACTACGCATCCCACTGACTGACTACCACGAACCCATCCTATGGAATCTTGGTATTTGTGGTTCCATGACATGTTTAGAACTCTCAGATAGAGAACTCAAGTTCCTCCCAAACTACAAATCCCAGGATTTCAAAGAATGCAACCATGGCAATTAAAGTAGAATCAGGGCTTTATAATTGTGTAGTGTGACATGGCTCCAGGAAAAGCAATTCACAAAGACTCCACTTCTATCCTGCTTTTTTTCACTAGAAAAAGGGTGCTTTGGTAAATTTGTGGGTTCGTAAGTCACAAAAATAGTACCCATGTTATCCCGGAGTCACTTTTTGTCCACCCCACTATAAAGGATTATGAAAGATAGTTTAAAACAGCCAGAAGACTTACTTATTTATCGTGTCAGAAGCAAACTGAGGGTACAAGTTGTAATGTATTGGAAAACACAAAGTTTTTTTAAAAAATTGGCATGATACTAAATGTCCTTTGACCAGTAGCTGGCCACTTGGAGTGCCTCTGGTGTTGCCATAAGAAGGTCCTAAGAAGGTTCATGTGGCAGGGCTTAGACTGCATTGTAATAGGTAGTCTGTGGTTTGCTCTTTTCCATGCTCGTGTGTTGTAGACTCCACTTTGTGGCCCCATTTCTTAAAATTGGCTCTCCATCTCATGGTGCCAGAGCGTAATCTGTCCAGTGCCTTCCAGTTCACCCAGGAGGGAGCCTCTCATTCTGTATCAGCCATGGCTTGAGGTTCTGGGTTTTAGCCTGCCACTTTTGGACTCTTGCTTGCTGAGGTGTTCCTGCATGTATCTCTGCAGATCTTAGAAAACTATTTTTTGATTTCAGGCATTGGTGTGCTGGCTGATATCCGAACAGGGGATGGACCGGAGATGTCACAGCCTTGGTCCTTTCATTGCTGGCTGCTACTTCCTGGCGGATGTCAGGTGGTGCAAAGCCAGCTAAACAGTATAATTTCACCAGAGGACTAAAGATTTGCAACATTAAGGTCTGTTTTTCCTTAATTGCACAGTTCCTTCACTCACAAAAGTGAGCAATTACATGCGAGCAATGGAACATGAACCTTTGTTGGTGGCTATATTTCATTGCTTTAATTGACCGAAGACCCACAACCTTCCAGAAACTGAGAAATTATGAGAATGGCTGCATCTAAACAAGATGCACACAGCCTGGCCTGACAAGTTCACCCTGCTTCCAAACAGCCAAATGTAAGTGGTCTGATATTTTACAATCGAAACGGTTACATTCTTTTTGAGCTCCGATTGTGCAGTTATGCATTTAAAAAAAAAATAAGCACAGAGATTCCTCTTGAAAGGTTAACAAATGAGAAACTAAACCAACCATACAGATAACAGCCAAAAGAACAGTTTCCAAAATGTGTTGCTGTCATGCCATTTCCAATTTGATATTCAGACAGAGAAAAGCAAAAGGCCACTAAGCAGGGGTGGATTAAAGAGGGCTGCCTTTTATGACTCATTCTTAGATGAAATCTCTTAAATATTGCTAATGAGGCCAGTTATCCTACACAGCCCTGTAGTGCGTCCTTTGGAGGCCCAGTTCAGTTACATTTCAGTGTCTGGCAATTTACCCCAGGCTCCTATTAAGTGAATTATCACGGCTACTAAATCATCTCAGCAGGGGTTTTCTCTAATCCCATCAAGACACTTACACTCCTTTTCTTCCCTCCTAGCAGCATAATGAATTATTATTTCATGGGGAGCTGTTAAAGAGGCCCCTTCAGTAGAGTTTAATGCCTAGCTGGTGGGAAGGGGGAGATGGCGGCTGCCGCTCTGGCTCGGCAAGGGGAGCAAGCTGTGGTGGCCTTTCAGCCCCGGGCTTCTTCGGAGGCTTATATGGGGAAACAAAGGGCAACAACCTTAGCCTTTCTTTCCCACCACCACCACCACCATCTTCCCCTGGGATAAGGGGAGCCTTCCCTTCTTAGCCCTGGGCAAGATAGCACCCGCCTCCCCTTCTCCGTGGCCTTTTCGTGTCCCTACCCTGCCTTCTGGTTACCCTCCTCGCCAAAGAAAGCCAGGGCCCAGGAATATAAATGCTTTCCTTAACCGGAGGAAGCACAGCGCTCACAAACCACTTGCGGAATCCATTAGGCTAATTTATTAAATACAATTTGCCTTGTGTGGCTGAGCTGAGTAATGATAAAAAAAAAAATAAGGAAGAAAAGCCGGTGCACCGGACCTCTGGGACCTTCGCCTTCCCTCAAACCACTGGTCCTTTTCCCTCTAACTTGGGTATTTGTGGAGACAACAGTGTATGTGTGTGTATATATATACTGAATGTGTGGCCGTTTTAACAACGTCCAGATTAGGTCCTGTTTCGGAAGAAAAGATTTGATCTATACATCATAACTGTTACTCCTGTTTTTTGGATGCTGCCACACTCCTTCTCTTTCACAACTGATTTTTACATGAATTGCTCAAAAAGGCTTTAGTTATGGTTCTGGGAAGATTTATATAGCCAGCAATGATTTCCAGTGGAGTGGAAATCATTGCAGAATATCCAAGCGATATATATAGTGAGACAATTATGTGCAGTTTCCCAAAATTATGTTAAATGTTAAAATAAATACCAGTTCAATTAGAGCCTAGTCCTTATTAAATATCTTTGTACATATTGGTTAAAAGATTGGAAGGTGGGAGGAAGGTTGTGTCTTAGGGCTAACCAACATGTGTGGATGAACTGAGGTTTCCTTAGTGAGACCATTGCACGCAGTTGACAAGGTTTAAGCTTTTCCCACATGCTCTTCTGGAGTTTTCTTTTCTTTTGTGTGAGGGTATATATCTCTATCTATCTATCTATCTATCTATCTATCTATCTATCTATCTATCTATCTATCTGTCTGTCTATCTATATGCATAGACATAAATACATGCATACACACGTTGTGGAGGGCTGAAGTGGTTGTGGACAATAAATTAAGCCTCCTTTATCAGCATAGTAAAGGTAAAGTTTTTCCCCTGACCTTAAATCTAGTTGTGTCCGACTCTGGAGGTTGGTGCTCATCTCCATTTCTAAGCCAAAGAGCTGGCTTTGTCCGTAGACACTTCCAAGATCATCTGGTTGGCATGACTGCATGGAACACTGTTACCTTCCCGCCAGTGCGATACCTATTGTTCTACCCACATTTGTATGTGTTTGAACTGCTAGGTTGGCAGAAGCTGGGGCTAACAACGGGAGCTCACCCCGCTCCCCAGATTCAAACCACCAACCATTTGCTTGGTAAATTCAGCAGCTCAGTGATTTAATCTGGTGGACGACCGGGGGCACCTTTTATCAGCATATGTTTGTCCTAACCTGGGTCTGGACTCCCAAGTATCTGCTTGTAAATAAAGAAAGGGAGAATTAACTGCCCTTTACATATTTAATAGAGTATGTAATTTAGCCTTTAGTAAGACAATAGTACTTACTTACTTACAATAGTAATAGTAATAGTAAGACAATAGTAGTAGGGTTGCCAGTTCAGGACAATTATAACCCCTGAAATTTCAGAGCCAAAGCGTGAGACTTAGGAACTATTTTGTGATGCCATAGGGTGATGTCATTAAACCTAAAACCTTAATCTCCCATTTAAAGAGAAACACTAAGTCTAACAAACGATGAAAATAAGTATTGTTGTTGTTGTTGTTGTTTATGTATATAGTGCCATTAAAAGTACATGGCACTTTACAATAAAACAGCCAAAAACAATGGCAATCTAAAACATACAGAGGGAAGGAGGAATAACAAATCACAAGTCTGCATATCATTTTCATAGCCATGCTCTTGTCCTGAAATTCCTCTTCTAAATCCTGAAGGCTAGAGGCGAGGATCATGGCTTGAGATCAGAGATGCTAATAAATAGTCATGTAATGAATCTAGAGCTTAGAGCACTGAGGGTTTGGTTAGCAGAGATCAATATAGGTATATCTCATTGCACAAAGCCCCTGACAAAGAAGTGTCTTTCCCCAAAGTCTTCTTATGTCTCCAGCTGTAACTCTTTGCTCCCTTTGTAGCTGGAAGATTCTTTTTAGTAGCATAGACATTGGGGAGATAGATGGTCAAGAGGGACTGGAGAAGCGCAGACTTTCACTGTCAAGTTGGAGCACTATGTCTTCAGTAAACAATGAATAAGATTTCAGATGGGAAAGACTTTGATCATACTTCTACTGTAAATGTGCATGTTTGCTTTAAAAGACAAGAGGTTCATCTACACTTGAATTAATGTAGTTTGATACCCCTTTAACTGCCATGGCTCAATGTTATGGAACCATGGGAGTTGTAATTTTAGTTGGATTTTCCTGCATGGCAGTGGATTGGGCTAGATTGCCCTTTAGATCCCTTCAGATTTTATAATTCTATAATTCTGTTCTATTATTCTCACTCGTTTTAAGAAACTTCAAAATGCTTTTCTTTACTTTTAATAATCAAGAATTATATTATCTGTTGTTGAAGGCTTTCATGGCTGGAATCACTGGGTTGTTATATGTTTTCCGGGCTGTATGGCCATGTTCCAAAAGCGTTCTCTTCTGACATTTTGCCCACACCTATGGCAGGCATCCTCAGAGGTTGTGACCTCACAACCTCTGAGGATGCCTGCCATAGGTGTGGGTGAAACATCTGGAGAAAATACTTCTGGAACATGGCCATACAGCTCGGAAAACTCACAGCAACCCATTATATTATCTGTTTGCTTCATTTCACATGTGCATATTGTTAGTTTTGAGTAAATGTTTTCTCAAACATGTTGAAGTGCTCTTCTTTGTGGTTTGGGAATCCTTCCCCATTCTTCCTGTGTACCAAATTTTCTATTACAGACGTAATGCCCAAAAGCACATCTTCTTGGTTAACTGAGGTATACCTGTCTATATTTTGCCATCTGTCTCAAACTTATGTGTTCTCTCCGAGCATAGTTGAACTCCTTGTAATAGTTATGTTCTGTGAGGGCAAAAGGGATTTTCCCAGCAAACGAGTATTGCTGTCAGTTCTCTGTCTTATAATACTTAATAATTTGAAGTGACCTATTCCTGAATGAGAGGTTCAGGCCCATTCACCTGGCAAAAGAACTGTACCTGGATGTAATGAAATATACTCAAAGTAGTTTTTTGACTCGAGTTAAAGTGATTCATCCAAGTGTTAGGGGAAAAGATTGTGTAAACTTATGAGATAGTGAGCTTATGCCCCTGTGACAAAGCACAGTGTTTGCTGATGCTGCTTTTCGTCCTATTCCATCACAACTAATCTCTAAACAGCATTTTCTTTGAAGTCTGCTTTCATGTGCCACTTCTATCTGATAAAAGGGAGGGTGCCAACTGGGGAGATGGACTTTCTGATTGAGCTGCCTTTTCAGTGGAAATCTCATTCTTGTGAATTTCAGATGATACCTACGTTGATGCCTACATTAGGTGCCAAGAAAGCCTTCTTTTAAATAGTGTTGGGTCTTTAATCTCTAATGCATTCTTATTTCTACTAGAATTGTAATGGAGCCCCCAATGGTGCAGTGGGTAAACTTGCAATTTCTCAAGTCACTCCTGACACACACAAAAACTAGAAATGTTTTTCTCATTGCTCTGTATTTTTGTCAAAAGCTATTTTTGCCAAGAACCTAATGGTATACTATTATTAAATACCAATCCTTTCACTAGAAGTGGCAAAACATTGCCCCATGTATTACAGCCCTCACTAAATACAGTGCTATTATGTTGCAGTAATACTGGTGTTTTATTGTGCTTTGTGACATTGGGAATCACTTTCCGTATTTTGATTTGAAAGTAACAATATGCATACTTTAAAGTAAACAAAATACTCCTTCTTTGGAGGCTTTTAAGTAGAGGCTGGGTGGCTGTCTGTCAGGGGTGCTTTGAATGCGATTTTCCTGCTTCTTGGCAGGGGGTTGGACTGGATGGCCTTACGAGGTCTCTTCCAACTCTATCAACTCTATAATTCTATGCACCTCCAATACCCCTAAACCAATAGTTTAGAAATCATTCATTTTAAGGGAATAATATGATGTATGACCAGACGTTCAACAGCAGATCATTTTCTAGTGGAAATGAAAAACAGAAGAATCTGATTGAAGACCAAGTGGAATACAAAATTTGAAATGTAGGAGTTGTACTGCAACTTTATTTACAATCCAAGTATATTTGCGTGTATGTTTTGCATGTATTAGCAGGAGTGAGAGTTTACAGAGATATGTGATCTATACTCTAAATTACCAGTTTCTGATATTGGCAGTACACTTCCAGATGGACTGTTCTGAGGGCTACCATTAAATAGACATTGTGCAACTCTTCAGCTTCACCTTTGTTGTTGAAAGAAAAAAGACAGAAGAAGGCAATGAAAGAACACAGCAAGCTTACAAGTGGGAGACAATGACATTTGGATCGCCGCAACCCACTGTGAAATTGTGCAAAGAAAAATAAAGGCCTCATCTGGAACTATCCTTTGATTTCTTGGCCAGACCCTCAATCTGTGGGTGGGTGGTATGTACAATGGGAAATCATTTTGGGGGGCTGGCAATCTCCCAGCTGTGGAAATGTGAAGTCGCTCGAACCAATTTTGCAGCTCGCAGCACAGGAAAAATGACCGTCTGCCGAATGAAATTGAAATTTAAAAGCTCCCTTTCAATTCTTTGGGGGAACCAAACAAAGGTTTTTGTTGTGGTGCTACCTGAGGTTTACTGACAACACAGTTTAACTTTTTTTTTACACTTCTTCTCACAATTGCACCGGATGAAGATAAGGTGCTTCTCATGACTATCTGCAGTGTTTGGTGACTTCACATCCCATAAATATGCCTTGTTTTCTCTCTATCCTGGTTGTCAACCCCCTTGCTCAACATAAGATTCTTCTCCACTTTCTGCCTACTGCCATTTCCTGTAAGAAATGAGAAATGGCAACAGAGAAAGCATGAAATATGGAAGTAAACATGGCCAAGCATCATGAGTAAAAAGCATTTTTGCCACAATCATGTGTGGTTTTATTACTTTTAATACTTAACATAATCAACACAGTATGCCTCCAGAGAGCCTGTCTATACAGGCAGAAAAAAAATGTCCTCATCTCATATTGGCTGCTGTCCTGACACACAATGCTCATGGCAATTCATACCCCAAGTGAACTGGTTTTTACCCCACATTCTGGCCAAAGGTCCACATAAGCTGTGGGCTTTTTTAATGTGGCTGTTCCCCAAATTTTTTAAAATGTGTCTGTTCCTCCACAAATTTGAAAATGTGGCTGTCCCAACCTTGGAACTGGAGAGGTGTTAGGCAAGGCCCAAATTGGACGGTGGGAGGTGATAAGGACCAGCCAACGACATGATGATTCCCACCTGGAAAAGGGCTTGGTCAAGAATGAATTTTTATTTTATCATGTACAAACACACGCACACACATGAAAGAATAGGTATGCAGATACTCACAGATCAGTATATTAGTTTTAGCTAAAAACAGCTTAGGTGGAAATACCCATCCTATACATGATGGGAGAAGGAGGAGTAAAGCGACCATAGCTGTGTAGTAGTGACATAGCCAGTAGTGACAATAAGAAGAGATGGCCATCCAATATTTATTTTAAAACTTCTAGAGAAGGAGACTCCAGCTGGAGTACACAGTCCTATAACCTAGGATTTGATTCCAGATTATCTTCTTATCCCAGATTATCTGGCCGTGTAGTCTCAGAGTGCTTCCAGATATACAGTAAACCCACTCCGAAGCAGGTTTAATGGGCTTTCCTGTGGATTGTCCCCATTTGCAGCGTAGTAACTATCGCGCTGCAATGGGGTGACCTCAAAGCCCCTTCTAAAAGCCTTAAAAATAAAGAAAACCTTACTGGGTTACCATTAGGCCTCTCTGGAGCTTCCTGGAACATACCACTGATGCTTTAGGGAGGCGCCAGGAGTGATTTGGGCAGGGTTTTCCTGCTTTGCCTGAATTAATTCACTTTTATCAGAGGTGTCATTTGGACACCTCTGGTAAAAACACAAGAACTTGTAAATTTTGGGCCCTGTCTGGATGGGCCCTCATATAATCCACTTCAGATAATCTGGGACCAGATCCTGGAATATAGGGCAGTGTTGATCCAGCCTCAACCAAATTCCAAGGGCCCTTCCACACAACCATATAACCCAGAATATGAAGGCAGATAACCCACAATACCTGCCTTGAACTGGGTTATCTGAGTCCACACTGCCATATAACCCAGTTCAAAGCAGATACTGTGGAATTTTATACAGCTGTGTGGAAGGGGCCCAAGGCAGCATATTCTAATGTTGAACAGCTGACAAGTGTGCTTTTTCTACCTCCCTCTCGCAGCTCTGTAATTAAATGCACTCCAGCAATCCACAAGACAAGGTGGGGAAATCTTTTGCATCCCAAGAGCCAAATTCAGTTTCAAATAAGATGTGAGGGAGAGAGTGCATTCGTTATTAATGAACAGTAAAACAGTGGGATCAAGTCATCCAGCATATTTTAGCTTTGAAAACTCATTGATTGTAAGCTAACTTTAGGAGAAGTGTTTCACACTATTATAATGGGTAAGAACTTGTATAAAAGTCAGGAAACTACCAAGCACTGGTTTTATAGGAACTGGGGAACAGAGCCAGAATTAGATCTCCTGAAGGTCCAGGTTAAATTCTAGGGACCAAGACTTCCCACTTCTGCAATCAGGAGTATTTCTATTAAAATGACTGAATCTGAATCTTGCACCCCAGGTATATACTCGGCCTGGGAGTGGTGGTGGAGGAGAGAAGACCCTACACATTTCAGTAATATCAGTGCCATTGGCTGCAATAGAATCCCTAAGTAAAGCTTACGGTAGGGCTGCATCTGTAATGTCATTATAGGGAGAGGATGCTGTAGGATGCATCCCAGAGAAGCCCAGAACTAACATCCTTATTAGCAGGGGTCCAAAACTAGCTTTCTTGCCTTTCTCTGATATAAAATAGTCCTATTTCCAGTTTCATCACTGGCTTGTTAAGTAATTTGCGAAAAGCTAACAAAGTCTGGCTACATCCTCATAGCGACTGTTTAAACCCATTACTTTTTCTTTTAATCAAATGGCTGTTGTGTCAAAATATACAATTCTCGCCATGAATCTCACTGGCTTGTTACAGTTCACCGGTTGACCTTGAAAATGTTTGCTCTCCTAAGCGTCTTCTCTCTGGCCTCCAGCTAAATTGCTCAAGACCGGGCCTGATCATTTTTCTATACACAGAGAATGCTGATTAACATAAGCAAAACAGCTTCCCCAACAGTAACAAAGAAACATTAAACATTTTTAAAATGTCCCTGGTTGGGAATGCATGGCATGTATGCTATTTGATCTACTATTAAAATTAGTAAACCTGATGTTTCTATCCAAACGTTGAGATCTATTCCTGGAGGAACAAATGCAAATGTGTAAAAAAAATAACTACCTACCATCCCTGTAGACATGATGAATCCCCATTTCCTTCCTTTTTAATGTTTCTATGAAATATCTAAATCTATTGGCTAACCAAGAAAGGGCGATGCAATAGTGTTTGAATAAGCATCCGCTTACTAATAAAAGGCATTTGCACAGGATCGTAAAATGGGACGTTAAGTGCCAGAGGCTATTTTCATGGTTTAATGTATTAAGTAAATAAAAAAGGTATCTAAGATCTGGCCACACAATTAGTTTTGAGTTATTTATCTGGAGTTTGTATGGTTTAGAAAAACTCCATCTTCTTGGCTGATGCTGTCCTAATGCATTTAACTTCAGCCATCAGCTATGATTAAACACCTGCTGTTGTGGGGAAACAAAGCACGCTAATCCAATATGTATTTCTGACATCTTAAATATCACCCAGTCCCCTGACATCAGGCACAGCTTTTCAGCGGGATGGAATTCCAGAGCATATTTTTCTAATTTATGGATGGACAATAAATCAAAATTAAGCCTTGGGCAATGAAATATACATCAGTGCTGTATGAACTGACTGCAAACTAGGGCACGGAATAGCAGAAGGGGGGAAAGAGGAGGTATTAATGGAATCCCGAGCTGCAAACAGTGAAGTGAAAATGAAGGAAGTTCCCAGCATTTTATGTACTGAAAATGAAAAGGCCAAAAAAATGTGCCTGGTCTTCCGGACACACCACTATTTGTGCCAAAATTTATCTCCTATTACCCTTCTTATCGCCACTGGAAGCATATTTGAGCCTGACCTTATTTCAATACAAAATATTGAGCCAAACATTAATTTAGGGTGTATCTACACTGTAGAATGAATGCAATTTGACACCACTTTAACTGTCATGGTTTCATGCTGTGCAATCCTGGGTGTTGTAGTTTGGTGAGGTACCAACACTTTTTGGTAGAGAGGGCTAAAGACCTTGTCAAACTACAGCTCCCATGATTCTACAGCATTGAGCCATTGCAAAGTGTTTTCACTATGCATTAATTACACAGTGTAGATGTCCCTCTAGGCCAGTGGTTCTCAACCTGTGGGTCCCCAGATGTTTTGGCCTTCAACTCCCAGAAATCCTAACAGATGGTAAATTGGCTGGGATTTCTGGGAGTTGTAGGCCAAAACAGACTCACAGACTATACAGTGAGACCCTCGGTGACCCAAATCCAGTTCAGGTTATGCATAATACCTCTGCTTCCCTCATTTTGCATCAAATAATAATAATACACTTTATTCATATTCTGCCCTTCTCCCCTAGGGTACTCAAAGCGGATTACCACATTTACACAGCCAAACATTCAATGCCTTTACATTCAAATACAAATAAGACATACAAACAAAGATAGAGGCTTCTCCTTTCATTTCCAGCTTTCTGGAAGCGGTGCTAATCTCTGTCTCTGAGGAGGTGCTTTTTTCTCCCATGTGGCTGGCAAGATTGCTTGAAGCCTCTCTTTGCCTTTCCCCCGCAGAAGTGGTATCTATTATCTATTCACATTTGCATGTTTTTGAACTGCTAAGTTGGCAGGAACAGACAGGAGCTCACCCCGTTTCGCCAACCTTCAGGTCAGCAGTTCATCAGCACAAGGGTTTAACCCAGGCATGGGCAAACTTGGACCCTCCAGGTGTTTTGGACTTCAACTCCCACAATTCCTAACAACCTACCGGTTGAACCCATTGTGCCACCTCCAAATGATATGTCTAGATAGTCCAAAAGGACTGGTATGAACAAGTGGAGTTTCTCAGCTGTAACTCCGTAGCCCTTCCCATGGAGGGAATGGTTTATGTCAGCAAGAATAGGAAAGGGGCAATTTCCCTCCTTTAGCAGCTTCCTTCCCATGTATCTTCACATTTGTCTCATTGTTCCATTCCATGAGCTAATCTCCAGTTGGACAACTTCTTGTTTTGTATTTTAGCCAGTTCAGGGATATGTACAAAAAAGCAACATCAGCAGTACAGTATTTTTCAGTGAATGAGAATGGCAAAACACCAGCACCTTTAAAATATTGGCTCACAACTCCCAGAATCCACCAACCAGTGTTTCATGGGCTAGCAGGGAGGAATTATGGGAACTGTTGCCTAAAATGGGAATTCTTCCAAGCCCTGCAAAATAACATATCAATGTATTTCCTCCACTTCTTGATATTGGCTGGTATCCCAGGAAGCAACTTACTTGTAATTAGCTTTGTTTTAGTTTAGTGGTTTATTTGTCATATAAAATATTTGCTTTACAGTTTGACTTTAAGAGTATTTCTTGCTGTAAAATGCTGTTTAAACATTCATTTTCTTTGACTATAGCATCCCATGCAACTGCACATAATTAACTAATCCATTATCTGGCTGCGTGAGCTATTACACCCCCCACCCCACCCCCCACCCAATCAAACAATACTTTTGGAATTATTGACTTCCACTGATTGCATGGCAATTAAGGCCTTATTTTAAATCCACATATTTATTTTTAGCAATTGTATTATACTTTAATGAGAACATATATTCTAGAATACTGGATAATTGTTTTGAATCAACAATGCTTTTTGGTCCTGGGATCTAAATATTTTCTGCACCAAAGGACTGTATTGCTCTTGATGTGTCTTTCTGAAGTCAACTTGTTTGTTCTGTTGTTTATTTTTGGACAAAACTGTGTTTGCTAGAGCAACGCTCGTCCAATAATGGTGACTAAGGCCCCTTCTACACATCAGTATAAAATCCTCATTATCTGTTTTGAACTGGATTATATGGCAATGTAGACTAAGGTAATCCATTATCTTATCCGGTGGTGCAATGTGCTGGCATGACTGCTGACTGAAATGTTGGTGGTTCGAATCCGGGAAGCGGGGTGAGCTCCTGTCTGTCAGCTCCAGCTTCACATGTGGGTTCATGAGAGAAGCCTCCCACAGGATAGTAAAACATCCAGGCATCCTCTGAGCAACATTCTTGCAGATGGCCAATTCTCTCACACCAGAAGCAACTTGCAGTTTCTCAAGTCGTTCCTGACACACACAAAAATCTATTTCAAATTAGAAAATATGGATTTTCTGCTTTGATAACCTGGATTATCTGGTGGTGTAGAAGGGGCCTAAGGCCCCTTCCACACTGCTATATAAAATCAAGATTGTCTGCTTTGAAATGGTTTATATGACAGTTTAAACTCATGTAATCCAGTTCAAATCAGATAACTTGGATTATTTGATTTGATAACCAAAGGCCCCTTCTACACTGCCCTATATCCCAGATTATCTGCTTATCCCAGATTATATGGCAGTAGAGACTCATATAATCTGACACTGCTGGAGCACCAACAGTTTCTAGATATGGAAATTCCAATATCTTAAAGCCCTTGGATATCTTTGTATGTATGTACCATAGGATTACACTTTATTTCCCTCCCAAAAACATGTTATTACAATATAAATACAATGAAAGAAAAATGGTGGAGGGAAGAAAGAAGAAAAGAAAAGGGGGTTATTTGGGATTACACCTGGGCCAGGCATATACATTAATATAAACTAACCTTATGTGTACAAATACATTTTCTTGGAGATAAAGTCTATAAAATACATTTATGTCCTGTACAAGCTTCATGCTGAAGCAGTAAGAACTTTTGACCATTGAATGATGGGTGATGAATGTTTCTCTTCCTAATCCTGAGGTATGAGTCTATTAGCAACACAAGTATGTTCTCAAGATCCAACCATGGTTATCATGAGTTAAATTTAATTTGTTAGGGATATAATTTAAAATATCTAATTTTTAAAAGAGAAAGCCAATGCTTTGTAATACATCCAACCAAAAGGGTGCAATCCTTGCACATACCTATATCATATCCCACAGGGCAGCATGATCTGGTCTACATTACTAACATTTAGTTAAGTAAGTAAGTAATTTCTTTCTTAAAATGTGTATCAGTGTCTAATATACCATAAACATCTGTTTTTGTTGACCAAAACATCGATAAACCTAAAGGAACTCAGGCACTTTTCTCATAATTGATCTGAGCAATAAAAAAAATCTAACTCTCCACTCAATTTTAATTTTATTCACAAATTTTGTGTTATTCATCCAACAAGCATTTATATACTAAAATAATTAGTTTCAGTTTTTCTGCTTAGTGGTTCCAATATCTCCAAAATTGCTGTGAGACTCAGAGCTGTTGCTCCATGTTGTTAAAGTCCCTTGTTGTTTGAATATGATGGCCTTCCAAGTGTAGTGTCTTGACGGTGGAATTAGGTGACTGTGGAGCCCTATCCCTGACTTGCATGTTCTTCCACAGTGAAGGCATCAGTTTCCAGCTGGAAGGTGGTCCCATTCAGGGTTGGCTTGACATGCCTTCCTCTTGGCACGTTTCTCCCTTTCGCCCTCCATTCGTTCCTCTTCAAATTCCACAGCACTGCTGATCATAGCTAACCTCCAGCTAGAGCACTCAAGGGCCAGGTTTCCCAGTTCTCTATGTCTATGCCACAGTTATAAAGGTTAGCTTTAAGCCCATCTTTAAATCTCTTTTCCTGTTCATCAACATTCCATTTTCCATTCTTGAAGTTGGGCATATAAAAACTGCTTTGGGAGATGGTGATCAGGCATTCGGACAACGTGACCAATACAGCGGAATTTATGGCATAGGAGCATCTCTTCAATGCTGGATATCTTTGCTTCTTCCAACACGCTGACATTTGTCTGCCTGTCTTCCCAAGAGATTTTCAGGATTTTTCGGTGACAACACTGATGTAATCGTTCCAGGAATTGAGTGCGACATCTGAAGACAGTCCACGTTTCACAGGCATATAACAGGACTGGGAGGACAATAGCTTTATAAACAAGCATCTTGGTATCCCTACAGATGTCCCGATCCTCACACTCTCTGCTTCATTCGGAAAAATGCTGCACTCGCAGAGCTCAGGCGGTGTTGTATTTCAGTGTCGATGTTGACTTTTGTGGAGGGGCGGCTGCCAAGGTAGCAGAAATGGTGAACATTTTCTAATTTTACCATTAGAAATGTTGCTCCATATACAGACATTGAAAAGTATTGCAATTGAAAATATTTCCATAATGCACCCAAGGCTAACTCATAAATTGACTACCATATTGGACATGGAAAATACTATTGGTCCAAACCTACCAATTGATCCCAAGCATAAAACTCACAATCAGCCAGTTTTTTTCCATGAAAAGTGTTGTCTTACACCTGTCAAATTAGAATTATAAAATGATAAAATTGGAAGTACCAGAGTTGACCCTGCTTACCTACCAAGATCAGACAGTTTCTGGTGCCTTTAGGATATGCCTTTGTTATTATTCAGCTTTTTAAAATAAACTTAATCGTTAATAAAATTATTTTATATAATTAGAACCAAATTTAATCCATTTTACATACATGCAGCTATATTTAATGTATTTGAACATGTAACTCCTATGGTTCTTGCCCATCCCTTGTTTATAGTGTTACCGTATTTCTTGATGACATTTGGATGACAATAAAACTTTGTTCCTCTCCTAGAAGTATTTATTATGCAGCAAAGCTGATCAATTCAGACTAAAAAGGTGTGTGTGTGTGTCTGTGTGCTTCTACAGAGGACAAAAGTTACTGGAAAGACAAAAGAGACCTACATCTTATGTAGTTAACCACTATACAAAACCAAGCAATTGATTTCATAGCAAAAAAAGGCTAAAAAATAAACAAAGCCAGAATGTAAATTATTCATATTACGGTAAGCCTTTAAGGGACATGATGGTCTATAAAAGTGCTTTCCTGGTTTTGTTGTTTGCCTCTTTACTGCCTTTCCTGACCAGAGCTGAGTGGAGTAGTCAAGCCAGCACAAGGTATAACAGAGTGGTTGGACACTAGAAAAGGAGTTTGACAAGCCTGTCACATCTGCTCAATATTTATATAGAAATAATCATGTGTATTGCTGCTGATGGTTTCCATAGTGGTATTAGCATTGGCAGAAGGAGATGTAATCTCAAGGATGCTGATGACATCCTTATTGCTGAGTCTGTGGTTTCGAGAGCATCCGAAAGCAAAGAAGTTGAAGCTAGGTGCTGAGAATAGCAGTTGAGAAGGAGCATATTTTAATAGCATTATCAGATGGAAGTGTACAGAGTAAGGATATAAGGGAATGCAGTGGCCACTGGCTAGCATTACCCAGGGGAGGGAAACAAGAAGCCCACTTCTAGTATTTACACCATAAAGTTTTAAGGGCAATGGTTAATGGTATCTTCTCAGTTCATTTTTAGCAAGTTATCAACATCTTATCTCCTACTCTACCATATATTTCTTTAAAGATTCAGTAGATGTGGCTGCCCATCTACCTACCAGTCAGAGCCATCATTTTAAGACCATGGCATTGGCACTTGGAATACATACTAACATGATTCTAGAGTTGTGCATCTTGCAGATTATTTGGATTTTCAAATATATTCATTTGTTTTAATTAAATATGCATGTATGTTTGAGACCAGCACTACCACCTTCAGTCACTAGCTGTTCCCTAACTAGTACATAATTTCTGCAGCATGGAAGAGAATTCTGGGTGCATCTACACTGTAGAATTAATGTAGTTTGAAACTGCTTTAACTGCCATGGCTCAATAAAGTGGAATCATAGGAGTTATAGTTTGAAGAAGTACTAGTACTTTTGTCAGAAAATAAAAACTACAGCTCCCATGGTTCTAAAACAGTGTCAAACTGTATTCACTCTGTAGCAGTGATTTCCAGTCTGTTGTCTGTGGACCACCAGTGGTCCCCAAGAACTAAAATATCGTCCGCAGCCTCACCGTTGCTACACTGTTGTAACAAGAGTGACTGGTTTCGCAAAACCCTCATATAGTGCCAAAGCAACAGGGATATCGAGCAGGGAGAAGCCAACTACCCACGAAAGGCATGACAATAAGCCTCCTGACTGCTGCTTCTTTTCCTTCTCCCTCCCCTTGAGCAGAACAGTTCCATGTGGCGCCTGGAAGCAGGGGCATCTTGGTGTCTTTGTTTTTAGGCCTGTTCCTGGGATTATTTAATAATCAGCTCTAGGTTATTAAATATGGTTTTCTGTGGGCGAGCAGATGGCCACAACTGGATGACATATGTTCCATATCAGAAACTAGAGATGATGTGGTCTATCCAATGCAGTTTTCTGAATCAGCACCCCAAATAACCAAACCAAATCGAAAGTTGACCAAAAACTGATTTGTAACCCTTTTGATACTAATGTTGGAGACTGGTCCCTGGTCAAGTGGTCCCAGATCAACAAAAGGTTGGAAACTACTGTTCTACAGCATAGAATGTCTGTCTGCAACTCTGACATCTACACAACTTTGCCTGTAGACTTCCACATGTCAGATCTAAAGCCAAAAACATTTGGCATTTGCAGCAAAAGTCTTCAACCCAAGTGAAGTGGGGTACTTTTGCTGGCTATTTATAAGAGAGGTCCCACTGACTTTAAACAAGAGTAAGCTATTCTTCCTTCCTTAATTTGTCTAAGATTACTGGTGCCTGTGAATCTATTTCAGGATTATTAAGATAACTCCCATTTTTCAATTTTCTATCGTTATTTATCTCCCACACATAAGCAGACCAACATTTTCAAGACAAACAATACAAAAAGGAAGAGAAACGGATCAATGTCAACAAGCCAAGAGTACCAATGACCAATAAAGAGAACTATTGGACCAACCTAACAGAAGATGGTTTGTCTTGTTGAAAAACAAATCTGCTTTATTTCAATTTTATGACACCTAGAATATTCAATGTCAATTTAAAGATAAAAAGGAACTAGTTTGTATCTTGTTATATAAATCTCAATTCCAGTAGTAAGCCCAGGGCAAACACTACATGTAATTCCTACTATGTTGGACCTGCATTAACTTACAGTGGTGACATTTACCTGTTATGTGGGAAATTACATATTCTAATGTATGTCTCTTTCATATTAGTAGTCACCGGTGCCTCAATGTACAGATCTCAACCCAAAGAGATGAAGTCCAATGTATACAGATGTAACTATTGTCAAAATGAGTTAAGTCCAGAGTGATGATGACAGCAATATCTCAGCCTGCGGGAACAAGACAACTGATTGAGGGACATATCATCTGCTTCTGGAATCTTGAAGATTTCACTCCTCCTTTATGTCTGTATTTCCTGGCAGATAGATAGAGAAAAAAGAAGACGGTATTCACTAGGGAAATTACAATCTTCTTTGTTGCTGAAATTTTGACATTGTGTGTGAACATGAGCTATAGTGAAGAGCAGGCACACAAGGACGGGGTCAGCCACTTGAGTGTGAACACTGAGAGGACAATGAAAGTGAAGCAAGATTTCAGTTTAGACTAAAACATAAAGAAATATTTGGAAAGAGATCAAAACGTACAGACTCTGACAGCATATGGCTGTATTTTCCTTTTAAAGTTTATAGTTATCTGATTTAAAAAAACCACAAAGGTAGATCTTTATTGTACCATTTAATTATGTTATAAGTCAGATTCCAGAAATGATATTTTTGTAGCAGAATAGCTACTCTTTTAAAAGTAATTCTACTTTTCTTTGGGTGCATCTCCACTGTAGAATTAATGCAGCTTGACACCACTTTCATGCCATGGCTCAATGCTATGGAATCATGGGAATTGTAATTTTAAAAGGTCTTTTGCCCCTGGTGGCACAGTGAATTAAACCACTGAGCTTCTGAGCTTGCTGACTGAAAGGTTGGTGGTTTGAATCCAGTGAGTGGAATGTGCTCCTGCTGTTAGCCCCAGCTTCTGCCAATCGGAGATAAGAAACGGAGATAAGCACAACCCCCAGAGTTGGACACAACTGGACTTAATGTTAGGGCAAAACCTTTATCTAACCTTAGCCTTCTCTGCCAAAGAGGGCTGGTACCACACTAAACTACAAATCCTAGGATTCATTGCATTGAGCCATGGCAGTCGAAATGGTATCAAATTGCAATTATTTTACAGTGTAGATGTTCCCCTTATCTTGTAAATCTCTCATTATCCAATTTCTTCAGGCATAATGTTGTGGGCCTTGTTTCTTGCGTCTTGCTTTTGCAGTGGGCACTCCACATTTACTGGGATTAGGGACTCAGGACCCCCACAAAAGTGAAAAATAAACATGCTCTCTCTTTTGCCTGAGATAATTCTCTAGGAATCTCTAAGGGCCCTTCCACACGGTCATATAACCCAGAATATCAAGGCAGAAAATCCCACAATATCAGCTTTGAACTGGATTATCTGAGTCCATACTGCTATATATTCCAGTTCAAAGCAGATAATGTGGGATTTTATTCAGCTGTGTGGAAGGGACCTAAGTCCTCCGGCACAACTTTGTGGTCAACACCTGCTGGACACTGACCATAGAGATTCCTGAACAGAAGATGTTAATATAAAAACTATGAATAATCAAATCCGCAAAAGTCACATCTGCAAATGTGGAAAGCTGATTGTACCATACAATTTTATTCAACTGTGTTATTGATCACCAGACTCATATTTTGGGTTAATATCCTGAATTAAGGCACATTTATTTGGCAGTGTGTCTCACGAAATTCAGCATGGTAAGTATATTCAGGATAGTAAGCTAAAGAAAAGCACACGTATCTCCTTGATTTTTCAGCTAGATGGTTTAAGTGCAGTAGAAGAATCTGGTCACTCAAACATGTTATAGTATGATTAATCTGCACTCATTTTATTTCTTATTGGGTGGACGCCAATTAATTCTCTTAGCTGACAGAAGGCTTCCATCAGAGAAATGGGGAGAGATGTGATTTTCCGCGATCCCCTCTTCCCTCATAACCCTCCCATGCAGTCCTCCTTGTTCTGCTCCAGGGAATCATCCTGCTGAGAGAAGCAGAGGGAATTAAATGCATTCTGCCTATTATGTTCTTTTCACTTATCTTGTATGACTTACAGCCCATCCCTTGAATTGCTGTGATGAAAAATAGATATGAGGGTCATAGGCGGTCTTACCTCTCTGCCAGCGAAACGTTACAGTGGTTTAATTGAAAAGGTTAAAGCATTAAACCAGGATGGGTTGGGTCACCACTGAGCCACCAAATAGTTTTCACTTTAGAAAGACTCTGTGAAATATAAGTTGATGGAGAAAGAGTAGAGCAGCGAACAGTCAGTGATAGAACTGAAAATAACTGTTAATAAATGCTACTTTAAAAATATAATACATTTCTTTTACTTGATATAGTGCTTAACATTTCAACGTTTTAGAAGTAACTCTTTGCATTACTACTGACTTTACATTATGGTGGGTTTAGGTGGGGATTTTTAATGGTATATACCCGGGAATCAGAAGATGTTTGCTTTTTGGGAGAAGAGCAATGACCAACCTTGACAAAATAGTGAAGAGTAGAGATATCACACTGGCAATGAAGGTCCGCATAGTGAAAGCAATGGTATTCCCCATAGTAACCTATGGATGCGAGAGCTGGACCATAAGGAAGGCTGAGCGAAAGAAGATAGACACATTTGAAATGTGGTGTTGGAGGAAAATTTTGAGAGTGCCTTGGACCGCAAGAAGATCCAACCAGTCCATGTTCTAGGAAATAATGCGACTGCTAACTTGAGGGAAGGATATTAGAGGTAAAGATGAAGTACTTTGGCCACATCATGAGAAGACAGGAAAGCTTGGAGAAGAGAATGATGCTGGGGAAAATGGAAGGAAAAAGGAAGAGGGGCCGACCAAGGGCAAGATGGATGGATGTTATCCTTGAAGTAACTGGCTTGATCTTGAAGGAAGCTCTGGCATGGGCTGGTTCATGAGGTCACCAAGAGTCGGAAGCAACTGAACGAATAAACAACAACAATATCTAGAAAATGTCTCTTTTTAGAGATGTTTATATGGGAGAAAAGGTTTGTTTTAGTGTTGTTTTTTTTTTGTGTGTGTGTCAGGAGCAACCTGAGTTGCTTCTGGAGTGAGAGAATTGGCCGTCTGCAAGGACGTTGCCCAGGGGACACCCGGATGTTTTTTGATGTTTTTACTATCCTTGTGGGAGGCTTCTCTCATGTCCCCGCATGGAGCTGGAGCTGATAGAGGGAGCTCATCCGCGCTGTCCCCCGGTGGGATTCGAACCTGGCAGCCTTCAGGTCAGCAATCCAACCTTCAAGTCACAAGGCTTTTATCCCCTAGGCCACCTGAGGCTCCTGTTTTAGTGACACATAGTATATTGTTTTGCACGATTATATTTGCAAACCCTATACAGAATTTCGGACTGTTACCATTTTGGACCTCGAATCTTGGGGTGCACCTACATGGTAGAACCGATGCAGTTTTTACCCTGCTTCAACTGCCATGGCTTAAGAGTATAGAATCACAAAAGAGGTAGCCTGTCAAGGCACCAGCCCTCTTTGGCAGAGAAGTCTGAAGACCTTGTAAAACTACAACTGCCGGGATTCTATAGCATTGAGCCATGGCAGTTAAAGTGGAGTTGAACTGCACTACAGTATAGATCAGTAGTTCCCAACCTTTTTTTGATCAGGGACCACTTTAACCAGGGACCACTCTCCAACATTAGTACCAAAAGGGTTACAAATCAGTTTTTGGTCAACTTTAGATTCAGTTTGGTTGTTTGTGGTGCTGATTCAGAACATTGCACTGGATAGACCACATCAGCTCTAGTTTCTGATACAGAACATATGCTGTCCACTAGTCGCCATCTGTTCACCCACAAAAAACCATATTTAATAATGTAGAGCTGATTTTCCTCGCATATTTCACAGAACCTTATTTTAGGTCTCACTGCCCACCAGTGCACCGTGACCCACAGGTTGGGAACCACTGGTATAGCTGGAAGCACCCTTAGAAATAACTTAGAAAATGTTATGCATTGGACACTTAAAAAGGGGAAGGATTTGGTCCTCAGCTGACATGACACATTACTCTTGAAATGCAACTACATTACAAATAAGATTAACATGGCAGTTATTTTATCTGTAACTCAATGCCACAAGTATTATTTGGCAGTAGCTAGCTGCTACAGTGCAATGACTGGAAAAGTTCCACTTACTTTGGAAAGTTTTTTATGTAGTTGTTTTAAATTATATTTGCTATGAATGTTTAATAATTTATTTTTATTGCTATGCTCTTCTGGTCTCAATGTCAACTTAGACTGTGATTCTGTGTCCATACACTGGGGAGTAAGATTATGGAATTGGAAAAAAAAAACCTTTGAATATTCCATGTCTAAGAAAACCTGATGAAATACATGGGTTATAGTCAACAGGACACTTGAAGCCATGCATACACACACACACACACACACACACACACACACACACACACAGGTCCTATTGATCTCAGTGGGACTTTCCTTTGAGTTATATAGATTTGTGCTATCAAGCCCAGTATTAATGGAAAGATGATTAGGACAGATTTTAAATTAACAAAACACAGGGTTAGAGATGTAGAATTTCTGAAGTTTTTCTAGCCATGGAGTGAGGAACATGTTTTGCTTCTGTCTGTATATATGTGTGTGTGTGTGTGTGTGTGTATGAGGAAACATTGATAAAATATACATTTTTGATGCATAATATATTTGTTATGTTATAATAAGAAAATATTATTATGTACAATCTGGTATGCTCCTAAAGTTAGCAAGTTTTGATTAGTCTTAAGTACAGTGTGCCTTCAAGTTCTTTCCGTCTTATAGTGACCTTAAAGCGAATCTATCACAGGATTTACTTGGTAAGATTTTTCAACGGGGCTTTGCCTTTGCCTTCCTGTGAGGCTGAGAGAGTATGACTTCCTAAAGATCTCCCGGTGCGTTTCCATGGCTAAACAGATAGTCAACTCCTTTTCTCCAGAGTTGTAGTCCAATGTTCAAACCACTACATCACACCATATCACAATATAAAGAAGACACAGAGAATAATAATGCTGAGAAAAATTGCTGAGTGGGGGAACAATGAAGCATGGGAACCAAGATTAACTAATACTAACTGAATACTAATTCTGCTCCTTTAAAGTTTGTTTCATCAGACTCGCTTTCAAAGCTTTCACTAATTAGAAGGTTCTGCTTCTTCTCACCTTTCTGGGGGGTTTTGAACAAAAATTAGCTTGGATATAAAAAAGGACCCTGAAGAATTGGCCAAACCTCTTTACTCCTTTTTGTATCAATTTTCATTTCTTGATGAGGTCAGAGGCATAATAATCCCACCCTTGATAAAACATTTCTTCAGCCTTCCAATTTCTAGTATTGCAGAGAGTGATCCATTGAAAATTGTTCATATATTGAACTCTGCTCTGTTTGCTGCCTTCACATTCCCTTGATAACTTATCTATCCTCAAACTTTAATTCTAAATGCACAGTTAAAGTTTTATTCACTGTAATGCTCAGGATTTGGCAGTCCCGGTACTCTAAAAGCACCAGTTTCCATTTGATCTTGGAAGCTAAGCAGGGACTTTCTGTGTGTATGTGTATTTATTGCTTGTTGACTTATAGTGACTCTATGAAATTCATAGGGTTTCCTTAGGCTAGGAATACTCAGATGAGGCTTTGCCAGCTCCCTCTTCTGAAATATAGCCTGGCCTTCATTGATTGTTTCCCATCCTTTGCTAAGCTTCCAAGATCAAACAGATTCTGATGCCTTTAGTGTACTTAGGTCTTAGGTCACATATACACAGATATACCATACATAGAAAATGTGGGACTTTAGGAAAATTTGTTGAAGGGACAGAAATTTTATTGCTACATTCATCCCCGGCTTTGGTGTCATTATTTCTCGTGAACACTTTAGTTGTGTATTCTTGGGTGGCAGGTTGCCATTATGATCCTTTCTGACTATTCTGTTTCCAAATATAGACCAGTTTCTTTCTCGTGTTGCACAACATGTAGGAATCTGGAGCACACCAAAGGGGAGCTAGATATATATCAGCAGGCAGACTCACAGACTGTATGCCTGGACCAAAAATTGGAGACATAAAGCACAATTTGCAAGTTCCTTTCCAGCACCGACTTCTGTGGGGTTAAAACTCATTTAATTATATACTAGGCAGCAATAAATGAACACTTTGCCTTAAACCTTTTTATTCATTATTCTAAAATAAATTATTTGTAATACAATGTTTTCACAGGGGGGTATTTCTCCCCCAGTCTTCTATTCTTCCCTAAACTTTCATACCTCTTTATAGAATTGTTGCTGTTCTTTTAAAAAAAATCACTGTGAGATCAGTAGCAATCTCTCTGTCATCATCCAAATGAGCAACAATGTTGGGGAAAATGCAAACATTTCACTGTAAAGGGCTACATTAGTCCCTAAAATGAATTTGTTGTCCAATATGAATTCTACATATTTCATGAGCTTTGTGTTTACTTCAAGTTATTTTAGTGGCGATTCTCCTAATCTAAACCAGTGTAGATAGAAAGAGAAGCAAATGAATTTCCTACAAAGTTAGACATTTACTTTGCTGATGTTTATTGTTTTGTAACAGATTCAGTTGTCCAATTTATGGCCAGCAGTATAAATCTGGACTAGGCTGGTAATGGCTGAAAGTTGTAACTAGCTGACAGCTGTTCAGGGACCTGTGTGCAATGAGTTGGCAATTTCAGTTGAGTCTCTATCAGACAAGGTAACGGCAGAAATTGGCATCCTTTATGGCATTTCAGCAAAGAGGCCAAAGCAGCAAATGGGCACAGTGACAAATGACCACCTTGCTACTTGGCCTATCATCAAAGGTAGAACCAAGCATTTCATGTGGAGTATGGACATTGTTCACCTTGTTTCCCTGCAGCTGCTGGTTTAAAGAGAACATGTGAACTCTGAATGTTCAATACCATATTATATAAACTATGTTTTTGGTATCTGTTGTGGTGTGATTCCAGGACACACCGTGGATATCAAAATACAAGGCATTTTAAGTATGAAGTGTTAAGTATATGCTTTACATTGTTTTAATATTGTTAATTTTATTTTAATATGAGCCTTTTATATCTTTGAACTATATAATAATCACTCTAATTTTAGCTCAATTTTTTGGGGGAAGCAAGGTATAAAATTAATAATGCACAATAATACTTTAAAAATTGTTATTATATTACAAACCAATTATTTTAATGCCTTGAAAGTGCAACTCTAAAAAATGACCTCCAACTCTCCATCTTCCTAAATGGATGGGGAATTTTGTGCAATTCTTTTCCCCTATCCAAAACAAAGGAAACCAATACGTGTAAAAGATACTCTTTGAAAAAGCTGGGACATGAATATTCAACAGATGGGTGCTCAGTGGCAACTCATGGACTGAGCAGGAAGTCAGTCACTTTTCCTCAATATGGTTGGGGCAAGTAAGACTCTCTCAATCCATGAGCTCCTTGTGGACTGAGAAGTTCTTACAGGAGACACAAGAAACAAGTACCAAGAGATTTTTCTTCCAGAGGCAGAAATGAAGAGAGCGCTCACATCTAGATATTGACAGAACTGACAGCTGAATGTTCCCTCAACACTGCCAATGGGGTAGAATCCTACATCACTTCAGAAAGTAGCAGGAGAGGTTATGAGGATACAGGAAAAGGTACACAACACAACCCCTGTATCCATGGGAGTGGTATCTGTGGTTTCATTTATCCATGTCTGACAGAATATGTCCTCCGTACGCATGTCTAGGACCTCTGGTGTAACTGTATACTTGGACCACAAGTCCTTCATTTCAATAGGGTTTTCTGTCACCAGCAGTTTTGTGTATCCACTTGAAGTCCATAAATGTATTCTTCATGGATACATGGGTCCTACTGTATGGCACATGCAGAGCTCTTCCAAAAAAGGGAAAGGACCCTGAGGTTGTAATTCATTCCTCTCAGCACTTGATACCTGAGAGAGTTGCCCAAAACTGCCTATCAGTAAGGCTGGTCCTGCTTAGATTTGCTACCTCCAGTTCTTTCTCTACTTATGGGTTAGTCAGGGTTGGGTTTTTTTTAAAACATTTGTATCTTCTGTTGGATTAGATCCTGGATTGTTACATTGCTCACTGCTAATTTGGCCCATTTCTGCATCCTCACTATCTAATATGTTCACCATCCCAGATCATAGCTCTCTGTTATGGAAACACAACTGGCACGCTTTTCAGCCAAGGTATTAATGTATATGCTCCTGAGCTAGCAGGAAACCTGTGTTTCATGAAAATCAGCCGTAAGAACTGCTTTGCATTTGTGTTTAATATCATACTTTGAGCTGTATGTTTTAGTTTTCTGGTTTATTTTGCAATAAGCCTTTTATTTATTGGCTTTGGCTTTACATTTGTTGATCTTTAGCAGTACAATAAATAAGACATAAACAGAAGTGATACAGTCTGAATTCATTTTGCGTGAATAATGAGAAAGACACATACTTAGCTAGAAAAGTACAGGAAAATAAAATCATCTGTCACAGAGACATCAAAGAGGGAAAAAAGCACCTGATTGGTGTTTCAAAGACCATAATTTAAGCTTTCTCGTCACCATAAGCATTTGAATGAATAGGGAACACACAACAAATATATATGTAATACGTCAGTAACCAATAAATAATAAGAACAAGCATTACAACACTCATTTGAATTGAAGAATTAATGCAGTTTGATACCACTTTAATGCCATAGCTCAATGCTGTGGAATCATGGGAGTTATAGTTTTACAAGGTCTTTAGCTTTCTCTGTCAAAGAGTGCTGGTCCCACACCAAAGTAACTCCTAGTGTATTGAGTATTATAGAGATAAAGCATTGTTAACCACAAAGGTAATGTGGAAATGGAAATAAAAAGACCATCAACTGCTAGCCAATTAGTAGAATTTGAAATTGGGGTTTGAGTAAATGAGAAAGTGTTTACTTTAAATGAATAGATGGATAACTTTCATTGGTACGAGATGTGAAAATACTTCCCTATGTGGATGTATCCCTCATTATATTGGTGGTGGTGCCTCTCTTTTTCAAGTGCAATCAATCCTTTGTCTTCCTCTGAACATCTGCCTCTGTGCCATGTTCCCCCAGTGGCTGGTCTTTCCTTCTATCCTTTGCTCTTCGTTCTCCCAACCTTTCCCTCTCCCTTGGTCCAGTTCTTCAGTTTCTTCTGTCCCCTTCTTCTCCCTTTGGAGAAGGCTCTTCTCAGTGCACATTAATATGTGTCATGAGCATTAATGAACACCTCCAGAAGAAAGAAGGAGAGAAGCAGGGTGGGTGGGGGTGGATGGGAAAAGGAGCTCAGCATTGCTGTCAGTTTTCAACTAATTCCTGCAGACAGCCCTGAATTCCATGGTGTTGGTTACAGCTGTGAAATCACGATAAGCTAAGGCCCTGCTGTGTTCTCTACCTTTTCATCAGTTGGTGCATGGCCTGAATGTTGAACAGTCACACCACATTGACAAAGCCTAAATTCTTGTCGTCGTCTTTGAAAAGAGAGCTTGAGGGACCGATTCCGCTCCTTTCCACCTGTGATCATGCCTCCTGACTTAGCAAGCCTTCAGTAAAAGCAATCTTGTTCAATTTAGTTATTTTCAAGGAAGAAGAAAGCTTTATATAAAATTGTACAGAGTTCTTCTCTTCAGTGATCCATATTTTGCAATTTTATTATCATAAGGTATGCATCACTGATATGGGAATGCAGGTCCTCATATTAGCTGGAATTAAAACATACAGTTCTTGGGCCCCTTCCACACTGTCACATAAAATCTAGATTATCTACTTTGAACTGGATTATATGGCAGTGTAGACTCATATAATTTAGTTCAAAGCAGATAATGTGGATTATCTGCTTTGATAATCTGGATTATATGGCAGTGTAGAAGGGGCCTTAGTGGCTGCTATCACTATAACAGGTAGCACAGGCATCCAAATTAAGGGAAGAATGAAGGTGCAACAATTCAATGGGGCTGAGCCTAGAGACAATCTTGCTCACTAGGGCAACTGAAGAATTCCAGCAACTACAATTTCTAGATGAGCCGGGATGACCTTCTTGATCATTTGGATCATTTTTAAAGGCAGCATCAGATAAAATACATGCCTGTAATTCAATCAAGGAGTCATTGAGATGAGAATAGCAATGGCTCTGTATCTACCTTTGAAGGCGCTTCCAGACAGGGCCCAAAATGCGGGCACGGTCGGATTTTTATCGGAGGCATTCAAGCACCACCTCTGGTAAAAGAGAATAAATTCAGAATAAACCCTGCTTTGTCCCAAATTAATTTGATACCCCATTAGAACCGGGTCATTCCCCAAGGCCATCCTGGTTCTTCAAAGAATCCAAAAACTCTGAGAACCGAGGAAGGCACCCACGCAAAAGCCCTTTAAAAAACTTACTGGGCTGCCATGCCACCTCTTGGACAGGCCTCCTGGCACATAGAAATGATGAGCCCAGAAGGCGAGGAGGGGAAATCGCTCCCCTCTCACCCATGGTGCATCATTTTTACATGCCAGGAGGCTGCTGGAGAGGCGACATGGCGGCCTGGTGAGTTTTCTTTTAATTTTAAGGGCTTTTTTTGGGGGGGGGGGGTATTGGGACTGGGAGGGCATGGGTACACCCAACCAGGAAAGCTCGGGTTTCGAGGAGAGGAATGGTTTTGGGCGGAGGCATGGAGACAGAAATGTGCACCAAAGCAGGTTTTAACAACCTACTTTGGCACACATTTCTGTGGAGTCTGGAAGCGCCCTTAGTAAAGGTTGGCAAGAAGCATGATGTTCCCAGGCAAAATACTAGACCTAATACTACTGTTCAGAACTGGAGGCTCTTTCATTGTTATTGAACCAACTGCTATCAGCTCCAACTCCAACCGTGGTCAAGAGTGTAGCTCAGGCATGGACAAAATCAGGACCTCCAGGTGTTTTGGACTTCAACTCCCACAATTTCTAACAGCTGGAGGGCTGGAGTTTGCCCATGCTTGGTGTAGGTCAACAAATTGTTGACCACCATTTCGCCACAGAGTTTGGAAATGTTGCTGAAGCTCATTCATCAAAATTATTTAAAAACCTAATTGTTTATGGCTGGATCTACACTGCCCTGTATCACAAGATCTGATCCCAGATTATCTGATTTGAACTGGATTATATGAATCTACGCTGCCAGATAATCTGGGATAAACAGATAATCTGGGATCAGATCCTGGGCTATAGGACAATGTAGATGCAGCCTAAGAATGCATAAAGGTATGCAATATATGCTGCACTATAGAATTTTAGTCAATCTTCCTAATGTTTAGGTGGAATCTCTTTTTCTTGTAAATTTAACCCAATAGTTCAAATTCTAGTCTCTGGAACAACAGTCTTGCTCCATCTTCTACATGGTATTCCAATCATGTTACCTCTCTGTCTTCTCTTCAAGCTAGGCATACCAAGGTCCCTCAGTCTTTCCTCGTAAAGCTTTATTTTCATACTTTATTTCCAAGAACATTCCAGGTTGTTAATATCTTTCTTAAACTTAAATTCTCCAAATCTGTCCAGGTAACTTTGAATTCAAATTTGGTTTTTCTAAACTCCATACCTACTGTAATTTTACATAGAAACTTGCTTATAAAATCAATTAATTACTTCTACTTTTAATACCCCATAATTAACATATTAATTTTATTTTATTTTTAAAAATGATAAGGATAAAAATGGCCAGCTCCTTCAAATTAACCTGCAAAAGTAATTAATTAAAATATATGAAATATTAATAAACATTCAACCTATTTAAAAGGTAAGGTTTTAAAAAGCTATTTACACAATCGTTTTGAAATTCTTGGTATTTTAACAACAAATCTGGTGTCAAAAATAATTTGAAGTAATTACTGTATTTACTAGAATCTAATGCTCACCTTTTTTGACTAAATTACCTTCCCAACATTAGAGTGTGCATTAGATTTGTGTGATATGGTAAGCTTAGTGCTAAGCCAAAGCAAAAGGGGAAGCTACTTCAGGAGCGCCTGGAGATCCTATTAACGTTAAAGTGGATTCATTCGATAGCATAGATGAATCCCAATGTTCTTTTTTCCATTTCCATTGTTGTTCTAACACTTTTGTGTTTAAAAAAGGAATTATAAGCAGGCAGTCACTGTAATACACACCTTTTTGTCCAAATTACAAAGGGTGCACATTTAATTCACCAGCAAATCCTTTTTTTGATTTCAAGGTTTTGAAATTTTAGGTGCGCATTCTTTGATGGTGCATTAAGGTAAAGGTAAAGGTTTCCCCTGACGTTACGTCCAGTCATGTCCGACTCTGGGGGTTGGTGCTCATCTCCATTTCTAAGCTGAAGAGCTGGCATTGTCCGTAGACACCTCCAAGGTCATGTGGCCAGCATGACTGCATGGAGCGCCGTTACCTTCCCGCTGGAGAGGTACCTATTGATCTACTCACATTTGAATGTTTTCGAACTGCTAGGTTGGCAGGAGCTGGGGCTAATAGCGGGCTCTCATTCTGCTCCCGGGATTTGAACCTGTGACCTTTCGGTTTGCAAGTTCAGCACCTCAGTGCTTCAACACACTTTGCCACCGGGGCTCCAGATGGTGCATTAGATTCAAGTAAATACAGGTATTTCCTAGCTCTGGCTCTTCATCTGTTGTCTAATGATGTTCCGGATGACAAATTTTATCTATAAAACAGGAATATGCAACTATCATGTTGATGCCCTGAAGACCTAGGAATGTAATAAGCCCCCTTGCTGCACCCTCCAAAAATGCATTCTGTCCCCAAATGCTCCTCACTGTCCTGCAAAGGGTGGGAAGACATTTTCCTTGTCCCTACTATGAGAGAGCATGTAATCCTGTTTAGAATAGATAATGTTCCAGCCAGGAAGTCCATCTAGGACCAAACCAGTTAATTGGCTGGTTTGGTCCTAGATGTAATGTGTACAGTATTTGTTATGTAATCCATACAGTGTTTGTGTAAATGTTGTCATGTGGGACATGAGTCATGCCAAGACTATGAGGAGATGAAACATATGTGTACACAACCACCTGATATTGGTCCTTTACTGGCCAAAAGAGAGAGAGTATAATTCACCTCCTTATAAACCTCCAGGAGGAGCCATTCACATTTGTATAGGGTTGTCCTGCATTGCATTCCAAACCTCAAGCGAAATGTATAAGGAAGGGGAATGTCTGTCTGTGTGAGAACTTGCCTTTTTTGACAATTTAAGCAGCCCCTGGAATGTATGCAGCAAGAACAGAAGATTAGGTCCTGGACCTGAAAAGTTGTCCTGCGCTGCACCTGATCTTTCAGGCAGAGAGAAAGGAGCAGTTTAATGGAGGTTTGCACTGAAATGCAAATAGCAGCTTTATAGGGGGTCACTTTTGTTGGCAAAGGGTAACTGATTTAAGGACCCTTCTACACTGCTATATAATCCAATTTCTGATCTCAGAGTATCTGCTTTGAACTGGATTGTGTGAGCCTGCACTGTCATATAATCGACTTCAAAGCATATAATCTGGGATCAGATACTGGATTATATGGCAGTGTGGATCCAGTTTAAGGCCCCATCTACACTGGCATAATAAATCCAGATTGTCTGCTTTGAACTGGATTATATGACAGTGAAGACTCATATAATCCAGTTCAAATCAGATAATATGGATTATCTGGTTTGATAATTATTATAAAATGGATTATATGGCAATATAGATCCAGCCTAAGACCCCCCTTCCAAGACACTGTGGTCCCAAAGCTGCTCAGCTTCCCCTTCTATTTATGCCAAAATAAGTATACTGTCATCACATTGTTGTAATTAAGATTTGGTTTGTGTTCTCACATCATTAGCTCTGTCTTTTAAGATTGAACCTAAGTTCATGAAATGTATGACACTGTAGGGCTATGAGTAAACTGAGGCCAATACTAATTCAACTCAACTAATACATTAGACTATGTCAACCAGCATACAAAATGAAAGCAGCAGACATTGTATGGCAGATTAGTAATCGGAGATAGTGAAGTGCTGTTTGACCGATCAAACCATAATATGGGGTGGGGACTGAACTTCTGAGTGCTTTAAACTTCATTTTAGTCAGCAAAAAGTGCTTGTCAGTGACATTTAATTGCATTCAGTTTATCTATTAATATTACCCACAGATCTGCCAGCCAGTGTTTTAAATATCTACTTTGCTTCCAGTTTTGCCGAATAAGCAATTTAGCTGCTTTTCCATTGTGTTCAATGTCGCAGCGTTTGCAGGAGTATTTCAGAGCATTGATTAGTTTGTGCTATGCTAATTTTTAGCACAAAGGGAGAATTGATTTACTTCAAGCTTGGCCTGTCTTAGCACTGAACTGGAAATAAGTCCATCGGAAATATGGAAAATGAGCAGTCACGTTAACAGCTGGATAAATGACTTGACATTTGTGGGGTCCAAAGTATTTGATGAATAAAAAGGATTTTCCAATTAAAATAAAACATCAGCCCTCCCATTATTTAGCTGCATTTTGAAATAATGAAAAAAAGGTCTCCCACGGTAAAGGAAAAACAATACTGTTAGCAGATTTTTGTGTAAGCATCTGAATTGATACTTTGCATAATAAACAGCATTAGAGTAGCATTGCCTTATGTATAATTCAGCCATTGTAGTTTTGGAGATCTGCAGCCCTCTTCTAGTTAATATGCCTGACACACTTAAAGTTTTGTGGTTTATGTTGCTGTCTCCCCAAGGAGACTCTTATTCCACTTCTCTAAATAGCTTAGATAACTACCAGCCAGTTTCCAATTTTTCTTTTTTTACATTAGGGTGTGGTAGCACAACTCAATTTTTCTCACACAAATTCGATGACTTGGATCCATTATAGTTTTGGTTCAATGTCTAATTTGGAAGAGAAACACTCTTGGTTGTTTTGGAGAATGACTGAACCGGCAGAGTGGAAAGTGCTTTCATGTTCCTTCTTCTTGACCTTTCAGCAACATTAGATCTTGGCATCCTTCTGGGCCATTGGAATGAAATGGGACTCAGGGGTGTTTTGAGGTAGTTGTGGTTCTGCTTGGATGAACAGGTAGTTCTGGGGAACTATTGTTTAGTCTCATATTCTTTAATTCACAAAGTTACTCCAGGCTCAATGCCTCAACTGGAACACTGTGTCCAGTTCTGGGCACCACAATTCAAGAAGGATATTGACAAGCTGGAATATGTCCAGAGAAGGGCAACCAAAATGATCAAAGATTGGAAGCCAAACCATATGAGGAATGGCTGAGGGAGCTGAGTATGCTTAGCTTGGAGAAAGAAGGCTGACATAAGAGCCACGTTTAAATATCTGGAAGGATGTCACATTGAGGAGGGGGAAAGCTTTTTTTCTGGTGCTCTGGAGACTAGGATGCAGAATAATTGATTCACATTGCAGGAAAAGAGATTTCACCTAAGAACCTTCTGATGGTAAGAGCTGTTAGGCAGTGGAATATGCTGCCTTGGAGCATGGTGGAGGCTCCTTCTCTGGGGGCTTTTTAGCAGAGGCTGGATGGCCATCTGGTGGGGAGTGCTTTGATTGGATGTTCCTGCATGGCAAGGGGTTGGACTAGAACAGTGGTTCTCAACCTGTGGGTCCCCAGGTGTTTTAGCCCACAACTCCCAGAAATCCCAGCCAGTTTACCAGCTGTTAGGATTTCTGGGAGTTGAAAGCCAAAAACATCTGGGGACACAAGGTTGAGAATCACTGAACTAGAATTAGATGGTCTTTGTGGTCTCTTCCAATTCTATGATTCCATGACCACTTTCCAGCCTTGGGGTGCCTTTGAATCCAACAGTGCCATGAGAGGGCAATGCCTTTGCCCAGCTCTGACTAGTATTGCAGCCACATCATTTGTTCGGCAAGGCAGATCAGAGCACAGTGATCTATGCCTTAATTCCCTGTTGATTAGGTTAAAGTAATGTGCTCTGTGTGGGGTTAACTACCTTGACAGGTGTTTGGAAACTCTAGGAAGTGCCACGTGTAGCAGCCACTATGTTTTGTTTTAATGTAGTCGGTCTTCTGTATCCACAGAAGACCACTTTCATAGCTTGAAAATATTTTTTAATCCCCAAAAGCAAATATTGATTTTGCCATCTTATGTAAGAGATACCAGTTTACTTTGTGTGTGTGTGTCAGGAGCAACCAGAGTTGCTTCTGGAGTGAGAGAATTGGCCGTCTGCAAGGACGTTGCCCAGGGGGCGCCCGGATGTTTTGATTTTTTTACCATCCTTGTGGGAGGCTTCTCTCATGTCCCCGCATGGAGCTGGAGCTGATAGACGGAGCTCATCCATGCTCTCCCCGGGTGGGATTCGAACCTGGCAGCCTTCAGGTCAGCAACCCAACCTTCAAGTCATGAGGCTTTTATCCCCTAGGCCACCGGAGGCTCCACACCAGTTTACAATGACATTGCATAATGGGACTCGAGCAGCCACGAATCCTGGAACTAAACCCCAGTGGATATCAAGGATCCACTGTAGTTGCAATTTTATTGGTTTTTATTGTAAATCACTTTGAGAGTTGTGGTAAGTAAAAAAGTGATTTATAAATGACATATGAAATACAGACAAAAAGGAAACAAGATGCACACAGATATTTCTATGCTCTGGAATCTTGGGGAAGAGATTTGAGGAAGGTATGTAACATTTTGCTATCTTTCAGCATCAATATTGTTACTATAGGTTGTTACTTCTTGTTGCTATTTTGGGGTCCCCACAGTTTACAGGTAGTTAAAAACCATCTAATAGAGTGTATTTATGAGCTTGCTAGTATTGCCATCCCACAAACATACGGCTAAATCCAGTTTAGTCCTAATTACAGTAGACTGAATCACTGGGAACATGGTACGTTGGACATTTACATACATTTTGTTTATTTCATAGATCTCCTAAAGTTAACAGGTGGATTCAGGCCACACACTGTATTCCATGTTGTGCCATTTGGACTCTTTTTAAAATGCTACTACTTGACATTTTGAATGATGACCAAAATCAACATTCCTGTGTGAAGTCCACAGACTCCTGTGTCTGCTTGGAACAGAAGCTACAGGAAACATGGTAATTCTCCATTTGCAAAATGGGCATTAAATTGAATGGACTTTGAATTTAGGTGGTGCAGTAGGTTAAAAAAATGCAAAAAGCTAGCTGAAGTCAAATTCTGAACAAGGGGAGCCCACTGACATTTGTTTCCAGGACCTACCACAAATACCAAAATCTATGGATGCTCAAGTCCCATTATATACGATGATGTAATAAGTGAAGTGAAGTAAGTGAAGGTGTTGAAACGAGGAAACCATGCATATCAAGGGAAACAGCATATAAACCTGGGGAAATGATTCTGCCAATGTTAAAGGTGCCCACATGGCAACATTTGGAACAGTGCACAGTTTCAGTCACCTTGCTACTAAAGGATGTTCCTAAAATGGGATATGTGCAGCCTTCAGTAACAAGATGCACAGAGAGACGGAAGGCTCTTAGTTATTCAGCAAGCTATCCTTCAGCAAACGAGAGATTAAGAGGGAACCTCATTAAAGTATAGAAAATTCCAAGGGGAATAGTGAGGATAATTGTTTCAAGGCAATTTGAGATAGTGTCAAATACAAGAACAAGGGGGCACCAACTTTTGATAAAGAAAAAACTTCAAGCAGACAGATTTTACATAGTGAGTAAATTATGTACTGCAACGAATAAATGATCAAAAGCTTCTAACTCAAAGTGTTAGAAAAAGCTTCAAAGTGTTTGCTTTAGGTTTTAAGAATCCTTGAACAGTGGCCTATTAGGTCTCTTTGGAAGTCGAATGAGGGGTGATGTTAATGCTTGCATTTTTGCAAGCTTAGGTGAGGAGGTATCCAATATCTTCTTATGTGAGCACTTACCTTTATTCCCCTAGAAATGCAATAGCCCCATGTCACTGCAGGACCTCCCTTTGACAAAGCTGATCTTGGGTAACACAAGGATTTCCCACTCCACTCCACTCGCTTTACACAGAACCTTGTCCCTAATTATATGCATGTTTAATTTTTTTAGTTATCTTGCCACCCACCTGCATATTTATAGAGATATTCCTGTCTCATAAAGAATATCAGTATTGGCCTCATTTTCAGTATGGCATTTTTCAAAGATTTAAGCATGGCCCCTGTGTCCCTTTTTAACTTTCTCTTCTTTGGGCTAAACAAACCCAGCTCCCCAAGCCACTTTTCACAGAGTATGACTTCCAGACCTTTGAACATTTTGATCATCCTCCTCTGGACATGTTCTCAATATATTTCCTGAACGGTAGTGTCCAGAACTGAATACAACCATGGGAGAGGGCTGCAGTTTGGGGGGCTTTTTTAGATTGACAATGACTAACTTCATCCTGATGTGTAGTGTTGGAAGGCTCCAAGGGCGAAGTATCTGACATTTCAAAGGTCCTATCAGGCTGCTGCTGACAAGGTAGAAGCAAGGCTAGGGGCTGCTTGTGGATCAAGCAGAGTGAGCAAACAATATTTTGTGAGTGCCCGACAATTGCCATCACAAGCTGCCGATAGGTTAGAGGTGATGGGGGTTGTTTCTCATGTTTTTTAAAAACCATATAAAACTATATAAAATACGAAGCTCAATTGAAAATGAAGCACCCAATTCACTCTACAAGTGAGGCATTCTTATACTAAACAGAAGCTGGATGGCCAACTGTTGGAAGTGCTTTTATTGGTATTCCTGCACTGCAGGGGGTTGGATTGGATGGCTTTTGTGGTCTCTTCCAACTCCATTATTCTGTTTACCAAGAGGCCAGGATCCAAGTGCATGTTTGTAGAAAAATACTCAAAACGTTGTCCATTACCATAAATGTGTGGTTTTCTGTCTAGAAGATCAATTAGTGTGCAGAGTAGCCCTTCTTACACCAAGTGGCTTGGTTGTGTGTATGAAATAGTTAAGGATTTCAGTGGTATCAAAACCCTTACCAATGCACAAGTGCCAATGAGTAATGTGTAGGACAGGATTGGAAGACCATCATGGTTCCTTCCATTGGTATAAAGCTACTGGCAAAGAACCATGATTGGACAATAAAATGATATACAAATGACAACACATTTTAAGTGTTATAAATATTTGAGACAAAAAATACAAAAATGCAAAACAATGCCTTAATGCAGTGGCTCCCAACCTGTGGTCCGTGGACCACCAGTGGTCTGCAAGAACTAAAATATGGTCTGCGACCTCCCCGTTACTACTACGGATAATAACACAGCCCAACCAAAATAATTTTTTCTTGGTGTCTTCATTTTTAGGCCTGTTTCTGGGGTTATCTGTGGTGCTGATTCAGAAAATTGCATTGGATAGACCACATCAGCTCTAGATTATTAAATATGGTATTCTGTGGGCGAGCTGATGGTGACTACTGGATGGCATATGTTCGGTATCAGAAACTAGAGCTGAAGTGGTCTATCCAATGCAGTGTTCTGAATCAGCACCCCAAATAACCAAACCAAATCTAAAGTTGACCAAAAACTGATTTGTAACCCTTCTGGTACTAATGTTGGAGAGTGGTCCCTGGTCAAAAAAAGGTTGGGAACCACTGCCTTAATGGCATGGACATGGTACATGTGATTGTTCATTTCGGCTTTAGAAAGCCTTTTCCACAATACAGTTGAATATAGCTTTCCAAACTCATACAGTTGGAATATTGCTTTCCAACTCACAGCAAAATATTGCTTTCCAAAGTCTTTTCAAGTTTTATGTGTGGAATTGTTACTAAAGGTATAAATTTCCCCATAATGACAACCTTTTTATGAACAGCTTAGTTGGCTACAATATTTTAAAATCATCTCCGCTTTTAGAAAATGAGATGTTTTCTTCCTCTCTGCTCTCCTTCACTCAGTCATACTTTTCTAGCTCATCAAAAATAAAAGAAGGTTTAATAGATATAACATATTCTGTGCTGTTTGAAAATGCAGAAAGCACTGAATGGTGTCAAATTGCTGTCACTGTGGCAACTGATCAGTCTCCACAGTTCTAAGGCAGAATTTCAGATTCTGAAATAATGTGAAAAAGTTTGCACTCGGCCACATATTTATAATAAATATATATGGAGACACATGGACCGAGTGGATGTCGGGGTGGGTTAGTGCTCCATTTTTAAATGGAAAATATGGGTGAAATCATGCCGTGCATTTTTCTCCCCCTCACCTTTTGCAAGCGAGTTTTATTAAGAGTTGGAGCAAGCTCTGGTTTACAATATATTCAGAACCATATGTATGCATTAATTAAAGGAATGTAGAGGTGGAGAAGGAGACCTGAGAAAATAACAAAGCAGCAGTGAATGCGTGCAATGATTTTTCATTCTGTTTCGCTTCAGCTCTGCCCCTGCAACAGAGGATCTAATCAATCTGCCGGCTATTAAGTTTGTTAATTGATAATGCATACTAATTAGGCTGTGCGCAGTTACTTAAGAGACTTTGCTAAGGTGATTGTAGGCACAAGTCCAAATGGAGTTTAAAGTATTCTGTGTGAGGTTAAAACCCATCAACCAGAATAGATGGATTTTATATTATAACAGAAGGCACAACATACTCCTAAGCATTTAATGTATTTCACAGCTATCTATTGTTACATACTCTATGTCAACCAAACAATTACATTTTAGGACATCCACTACAAGCTGGAACTAAATCACATAAGTAAAAGCATATGCATATGGGAGATGGAAAATGCAGTTGGTGGTTTAACACAAAGGGGAAAGCATTGGTTTTCATGTGTATGGGTTGCGGGAGAGGATCTTTCTTCCTTTGTGCTGCAGGGCAGAAACCGACCCTTTGGACAGAGAAAGAAGCTACTTCTACTTTATGAATACTTAAACAATAAGACACATAAAACTGCCAGGCTTTTCTGCCCTCATTCAATGGAACAATAAATCAGAGGCTACAAGCTAGAGGAACTATACAAACCAATAAACCCAGATTCAAGTAGTTTGTATATTAATGCACCATAATTGCAGCTGCCAATTCTTGTACTTTGAGTGGGAGGCCCCTGGTTTTAAGGCTGATCTCTTTTTCCTCCAAGCTGTAAACCCTGAGCTCATGGATTTCAGGTTTATTCTGTTTATCTCCACTGAATAAGGGTAATGGCAATAAAAGTAGGCTCCACAAAAGCTGAGCTTCTTGAATTTAAGACACCAAGCCAATCTGAGTGCTTTGTTTTTAATTGGACCTTTAGTTTTATATGTCTACTTTTGCAGATATATGACGATTTTGTATTCTGCATTTTATTTGCTACATTATATATTTGTGATGTATTAGCAGTTTTGTGTTTGCATGGCCACCCCTCTCCCAAGAAATAAATCAAAAAAGGCTTATGGCAACCCTAACACAGGGCTGAGGATGTGATTCACCCACAATCTCCCAGTGGTTTGCATGGCCAAGAAGGGACTCAAACCCTGACATCCAGAGTTGTAGCCCAACCCTCAAACCACTACAACATGGTGGCTCTCTTACTACAGGTTGAATACCCCATCTCCAGAGCTCTGAAACCCAAAATACTCCAAAACTGCCACATGGATGTTTTGCTTTCTGATAATTCAATGTATACAAACTTTTTTTGTGCACAAAATTATTTTGTGCACAAAACTGCATATAAATTTCCCTTCAAATGACATGTACATATGAAACATAAATGAATTTCATGTTTAGACTTGGATCCTGTCATCAAGATACCTCATTGAGTACGTGTATGTAAATAGAGGTATTCAAAATCCCAAATCCCAATTCAAATTACAAAACATGTCTTGTCCCAAGCATTCAGATAAGGGATATTCAACCTGTAACATTGTTTGCCCCTTAAAACATCAAAGCACATTTTGGTTTAGCATTGGAGAGAAATAAAACTTCCCTTCAAATAAATGTTTCCATTGAAACAAACAGAGGGAAGCAAATGGCATGAAAATGCTGTTTCCAGTGTCCTCCCAGTCAGTGGTGCAGTTAGCCTGCTTTGAACTGTAGTCCAAACTTTAAAGGAGATGTTGTCGAAGGCTTTCATGGCTGGAATCACTGGGCTGTTGTGAGTCTTTCAGTCTGTACTGCCATGTTCCAGAAGCATTCTCTCCTGATGTTTTGCCCACATCTGTGGCAGGCATCCTCAGAGGTTGTGAGCTAAAGGAGGTGTTTTGGAGGAAGGTGAAGCACCTTGACTAGCTCCTCAGATGCACAATACAATATCACAGAGTTACTACACTCATCAATGATGATGTTGGTATAATTCAGAAAAATTATTTTTAGAGGATTCTGGGAATGATAAATCCAAAAAACACCCCCCTCCCAAAGAAAACACCCTTTTCCAAATTCTGGATATTGTGAAAACTGATTATACAGGAACTACAATATCAAGAGATAGTTGCCCATGTAGTGTTTAGGTACAAAGTGTTACCTCTTTTACCAATCCAAAACATAGTATTGCAAAAGCATAATAAAGCTATTCTCACCATAGGTTGAGTTAATCTCTGTGCAGTTTTACATTGTCTTTTAGCTGAATTCCATGCTGGGGCTCTTATGACCCACCCATCTGTTAGCTCCTCATTAGCTTTCATTCCAGTTAGGTTTATCTGTCTCTCCACACATTCTTCACACTCCATGATCTCCTCTACTCAATCTGTAATGGTCATGGAGCATCAGATAGATCCAAATGTGCATCTTGGGATGGACTAGCTTTCTTGCTTCTTTCCCTTGTATAAATTCCTAATTTGATAAAGAATGGAAGATGAAGATGAGCAAAGGTTGTCTACTGAAGCTGATTCTAAAGCACTCTTCTGAGCAGGTTAGAAGCACGTCCCATTGACATTAATGATCCTTGCTTCTGAGTCAACAGGCATGAGATTGTGTGGTAAAGAATGGAAATGGCCCTTGTATTGCCGAGTTTTAGAAACCTGTAGCACAAAGCATTTGTGTAATTTCACAAGTTCTCAGCACAAAAACTATTTAGTAAAATTTTGTAATTCCTGCCATAATCTGGTATAATTATCCAGGTCTCTTCTGACCTTAAAGATTGCAATCCTGTGAACACTTAACAAAGAAGGAATTCCATTGGCCTGTATTGGCCCAACTGGTGTGTGGGTCTGCATCAAATCTGCCTGAAAGCAGAGTTTAATGAGAAAATGATTTATGAGACACTCATTTTTTTAAAAAAATTACAAAAGTGAAACAGCAGTCATAGTTTTCAAAGCTATTTTCCATCTATGTTTTGCTTTGGGTAGTGCATGGAATAAACCTAAACTAGGGGTAAGTAAGCTTTGGCCCTGCAAATATTATGCTCTACAATAACTACAGTTCTTAACCATTAGACATTATGATTGGAGCTGACATAACAAAGGTCTGGAAGGCCAAGGTTTCTTTTCCCATAATCTACACAAGAGGTGGCCAAAGTGTGGGGCACATCCTGGATGTGCCCATAAGCACTTTAGCATAGTGCCCCATGCCCTCTCGTACTTTCCTGAATTTTGCTGGTACACAAAATTAACAACATGGCTTGTGTCCCAAATCTGAGAGCAAATCACTCAAATTAATGAGAAAATGAATGAAATGCACTGAAGTTAATGTAGGATCATTATTATTGCAGTGAAGGAAATGGAAATTGTGGGATAGATAGGACTGTTTCACAATTCCCCAGATAACCCACCATACCTGCAACTCGCCCACATAAAATTCTGTTGAAATTGTTTTTTTAAAACACAATTCAAACATAAAAATATTACTATCAGCACCACCACCACCAGTTACTATCTTTTGCCCCCAATGGCGCAGTGGGTTAAAACCCTTCTGCTGGCAGGACTGATGGTTGAGTTGCTGACCTGAAGGTTGCCGATTCGAATCCAACTCAGGGAGAGCGCAGATGAGCTCCCTCAATCAGCTCCAGCTCCATGCGGGGACATGAAAGAAGCCTCCCACAAGGATGATAAAAACATCAAAAACATCCGGGTGTTCCCTGGGCAATGTATTTGCAGACGGCCAATTCTCTCACACCAGAAGTGACTTGCAGTTTCTCAAGTCGCTCCTGACACACATAAAAAAATCTTTTCTCCAGCTCTGGAAAAAAAATTAAATGCAGATATAGGTAAAAGCGGACATCTCATTAGTGATAATAATAATAATAATAATAATAATAATAATAATAATTCTATTTCTTACATGCCTCTCTTCATGGCTTGAGGCGGGTTACAACATTGTTAAAACATACAATCAAAATACATAATCATATAAAAACACTCTGTAAAATATACATATTAAACACATTTACATACAATAATATTAAAATACGCAAGCAAAAATTAGACATAAAATTGAAGTTTAAAATTTGTCATAGAGTTAAAATAGAATTAGGAGCCCATTGCATGACACCATTATACCACAAGTCTACAGTGTTGGTTCTATCTTTGCCAGGAGCTTATTTCATGATGCTCGGCAATCCTTGCTTTGTACTGTGCTGCATTGCTGTTGAGGCTTTTTCAAGGTTTTTTTTTCCCACTTGAAATAATCCATTAATAGCCCCCTATCCCACTAATGTTTAGTAACAACTTTGGCTGTGATTGTCTCATTCCACTTTGGCTGCAATATTGGGGCCATACTGGGTGGAGTGTGGATGTGATTTCATTGCTCCTCCTTTGGAGATTGCCCAAGGACTTCCAGCAGGGAAACTCCAGACTACTTCCAGTGGTTGGGTTGCAGGATAATGGGGTTCACAAGAATTCCCAAGAGGACCACTGTACATTCATTATCTGTTATCCAGCATGGTGTTTTTACATGATTTAATTGAAAAATAATAAAGGGAAAAAGCAATACCATGAATGCTCAGATACAACATGATGGTCAGGGGAAAAAAAATAGATTAAATAAAGAGTAAATAATATGCAAACGTTTTTAAAGGATATATAAAAGAAGAACTTTGTAGATATTGCTTCGTAGTAAAAAAAAGAAAATAAAATAATGGTAGGCGTGGTACAATGTGTGTTCATCTTCCAAAGCAGGAGTAGGAATGGCTCCATAATGGGCCCGGGCTGTGGCGCAGGCTGGAGAGCAAGCCAGCTGCAACCAGCTGCAATGAATCACTCTGACCAGGAGGCCATGAGTTCGAGGCCCACTCAGAGCTTATGTTTGTCTTGTCTTTATTCTATGTTAAAAGGCATTGAATGTTTGTCTATATGTGTAATGTGATCTGCCCTGAGTCCCCTTCGGGGTGAGAAGGGCGGAATATAAATACTGTAAATAAATAATAAATAAATAATGCCATCATTGCATACTTGTGAAACTGCACAATCATGTAATTGTGCAATTACAGCAAAAACATAAATCATTAAGCGGGAAGCGGAACAAATGGTGTTGTAAATAGTATTACCATATTTCAAGTGTGAGAATGCAAACATGGGGGGAGGGTAATATCATTGAAATTCAAATGCAATAATGTTGCATCAGCTCTGTTGCACCAGCCCTTTGCTCACATCTAAGCAAAGCAATAATTAGAAACAGTGGAACCAATACTTATTCTGTCACACGGGCTGCTAAAATGTATGAAAAATATGTCAGGGCAGACATTGAATTCAAGAACAAAAAGAAATGTCTTCAGTAGCCTAATACTCATCTGAGTCTGTCATTGTGCTTTGCAGACTACAATATGAGGTATATTGACAGCCTATGATAATCTGTCAATGCCTGGAATACTGCCTAAGTGCCTACGCATTAAGGGTAATGTGGATGCCTTCATCCATGACTGGGGATTAGCACCAGTACTGTTTTTCCTGCTTCCATGTGCCTATTTCCACAACTAGCTATCCTGCAACTTCTCTCTCCTCCACTAAATCCCATTTTCAGTCCCACCTTCCAGCAAGGCCTTTCTCCAGTCACCCAAGCCTCATCTTACCTGCACTCCCTCTGCCACCTGACTACCCCCCTGCCCTGTCCACAACACTCATTTGTCAATTTTGTCATGATTGTTGGCTTCATTAAACGCAGACACCCATGAATGAAAAAGGAATAACAACTTCATTGCAAAGTATGGGTCCTGTCATTATGGTTGTTTCAGTGCTTCCACTGTTAGGCTATCAGGTGAAAGGGGGAAAAAAGGATCTTCTTTCCACATCTGGGACCTATTTTTTCCTTGAGTGAATTTTGGTAACCAGGAGTACCACTGAATCTAGACTAAAGATTCTTCAAAACATTTTAGTTTTTCTTTTTCTCTTCTTTTAGTTCAGCACCTGTCAGATCCATAGTAGCTTTCAAAGTACAGAACTAAAGCCAGTTTTATGGGCCTTTAAAACATTTAAAGATTTGTGATCTAACTTTCATCCTTTTGGCCTACCTTGGGGTCAAACTGCCAATGTAAAATGGTGCTGGGATGATTTTGGTTTTCAGATTTTGTTTTTATTTTAATTTTTTACATATTACTATATGTTTTATTCTGTGGCCTCCATTGTCTTTCACCTGCTATTGAGTCCATGTAATAAAAGAAAGAATATAGGTTTGCTTAGATCCTCTTCACCTGGATTTCAGGCCTGGTTAAGGTATAAAAGCTATCAAGGTCATCATGTGGGGTGCATTTATTATAAGGGAAATGGAGAATACATAACAATATATGCTATTCTATTGTTCTCTGGACTTTTCCACAACTTTGATACTACTTCTGGATAGGTGTCTGAGATGGAGAACAGTTCCTATATTGCTGACTGATCCAACAGGAATGCTGAGTAATTGATTTGCACTTGTATTTTGTGGTTCCATGGTGTTCTGTTCTCTGTCCCTGAGATTATATGGAGATTTGTAATGATTGGCTATCAATGCATGGCTAATGAACTGAAACCTAGCCCTGATAAGGTGGACATATCATTAATTGTATGCTGGTTTTAGTAGTTCCGTCTGGCAACCCAACTATGTGAACTGTGAAAGCTTGGGTTTAATTCCACATTCCTCAGGAACCATCTACTTAAGACTATGGCAAAGCACTGACTGACTTTGATGCTGCTTGAAGTTGAGTCCAGAAACTTCATTTAGTTAAGGTCGGAAATGCAAGATTGTTAAATGTAACAGGCCAACATAAACATATAATGCTAATGTTTTACCAGCATTGCTGGTTCGTAATCCCTTATGCCATCACAAGTTGCAGAAAATGAGATTTTTAAGGTCCTTCACACCTTAGAATCAGGAAACATGAAGAACTATAAATCTCTATAGAATTGGATCCAATAGTTTCTTTCCAGAGTTTCTTTCTATCTTTTCAGAGATGGGGAGAATTTAATTCAAATGCACTCATTTGAATTCTTTTTCCTATTTGAAGATGAAGGCAATACCCTTATACCAGACATGGGCAAACTTGGGCCCTCCCGGTGTTTTGGACTTCAACTCCCACAATCCCTGACAGCCTCAGGCCTTTTCCTTTCTCCCCTCAGCCGCTTAAGCTCACAACCTTTTAGGATGCCTGCCATAGATGTGGGTGAAACGTCCAAAGGGAATGCTTCTGGAACATGGGCATACAGCCCAGAAAACACACAACAACCCTCTCATTCAGTACCTTCCCTCTTTGAGATGCAGACAATATTCCCTGTCTACAAAACAAGGGGATTTCTTACAGACTGAATTATTCCCATATGGAAAAGGGGCTGTAAAACAGCTGCAGCTTGACTTAGAATTAAAAACAAGAAAATAATGGCTCAGGGACATTTTGTCTATAATTTAATGCAGTACACAAAGGGAAATGATTAACATTCAGCTTACTGCTCCAGTGTGAACTAAATTATGTGGATTTTAAAATACAAAAATGAAGATAAATGAATCTCTCCCTTGGCTAGCCATCACATATAAAATAAACATTTTGCCCAAAATTATTCATTCTCCTTACCATGTTTCATGCAAAAAATAAGTTATGGTGCGAACGTCCTTCTCAAAGACTGCATTTCAATAGTTTGCTTTTATTTTATTTTATTGCAATTTTATTTGAGATCACAATGAACTGGCATCAGATCTTTCATCCTCATTAATTCTCAGTTTCCTTTTGTTACCAAATGCTTTTCAAACTTGTAAATGTGTTACATCAAAGATCAGAGTTGTATGGCTGTCTAAACAATAGACATTTATAAAGTTACTGCAAAAGATAAACAAGTATTAAGACAAGATATAAAGATTCCTACTTTGCAATGGGCTGCCAATCCCTGGACCTACACATTCATTCAGAAATAACATCTAGACTGGAAAAGGGGTTCATAGAATTGGGTGCTGGCAGGGCCAGATTACCTCATTAGTTTTAATTTTATTAAACATTATAGTAAATTAGAATAATAGAATCATAAAATCATAGAATCATATAATTGGAAGAGACCTCACGGGCCATTCAGTCCAACCCCTGCCAAGAAGCCTGATCTAAGACTTGATCCTGATCTAAGGTGTCCAGCCTACTATAGCGATAAGTTTCAGCACCATGGATAACTCCTTCAAAACTAGACTAAAACATGGAATAGATTGGCATGGGAACCACCAGCTGCCACAGAGCTTAAATCTGAATTGAAGCATTAATTTGATCCAGGTTTGAGCTATAAATGAGAGGCCATTTCATAAAGTGTGGAACGTAGTCTTGTTGTAAAAAAGATATCTGAAGCAGTTTGGCATTTTTTATTAAATTTATGAAGCTGAAGGATGAAATCAAGCACCATGGGGACCAATGGAATGACATACTATATTAAAAATTATTCTTTTTGAAAAACGTATATCTGTTTGAACATCAGAAATGCTTTTGATTTGTAAAGTGATATGTTAAATTTAAGCCTCTGGTTACTTCTTTTGACAATGTTGATGCAATGGCTGAATATTTGTTTGTATTACAGTAGAGTCTCACTTATCCAAACCTTGCTTATCCAAGCCCCTGAATTATCCAAGCCATTTTTGTAGTAAATGTTTTCAATATATCATGATATTTTGGTGCTAAATTCGTAAATACAGTAATTACAACATAACATTACTGTGTATTGAACTACTTTTTCTGTCAAATTTGTTGTATAACATGATGTTTTGGTGCTTAATTTGTAAAATCATAACCTAATTTGATGTTTAATAGGCTTTTCCTTAATCCCTTCTTATTATCCAAGATATTTGCTTATCCAAGCTTCTGCCTGCCCATTTAGCTTGGATAAGTGAGACTCTACTGTATCTGTAGATACAATTTTCTTTGAAAAATATGTTATTATTTAATTAATTAAAAGAAGGATTGCTAAAAAGCCAACAATGTTTATCTTTCTCAGCAGATTCCTTAGCAATACCCAAAATCTCTTAAATATTTTCAAAAGTACTCCAAAAATGTTAGTCTTTCTGGGGTAAAGGAATTACAACATTTAAGTCATAGGAACTAAACCAGTAATTTTAGTTCAACATGTCAATGGGGAACAAAGTTGTTGTTTTTTTTCAAAATGGTCTGGCTATCACCTGTGGCTGAGTATGCCTTTCAAGTGTAGAGTCTTGGCAGTGGGTTCGCAAATGACTATTTTGGATCTGCGTGGTCTTTCTCAATAAGGACATACATTTCCAGACAGAAGGCAGTCACGACAAGGATTTGCTTGATTTCTCTCTTTCGCCCTCCTTTTGTTCCTCCTCAAAATCCACAGCACTGTTGGTAACAACTGACCTCCAGAATCATGGCTTCAATGCTGGTAGACTTTACTTCTTCCAGAAATGTGATGTGTGTCCACCTGCCTTCCCTAGAGATTTGCACAATTCCATTTCTGCTTCCTAGTTACAGAATGTATGCTTCTCTCCCACGATAGATTCCACCTTTGCAACACATGTCTGATCTATCCCATCACTGTTACCTTTTACTGACTATCTCACCATTTGTCTACATGGTTGCATTTAAAACAATTTGTTTTAAATAGTTGTAAGTTGACTTACAAGAGCCTCGGTGGTGAAGTGTGTTAAAGCACTGAGCTGCTGAACTTGCAGACCGAAAGGTCCCAGGTTCAAATCCCGGGAGCGGAGTGAGCGCCCGCTGTCAGCTCCAGCTTCTGCCAACCTAGCAGTTCGAAAACATGCCAATGTGAGTAGATCAATAGGTACCGCTCCGGCGGGAAGGTAACGGCACTCCATGCAGTCATGCCGGCCACATGACCTTGGAGGAGTCTATGGACAATGCCGGCTCTTCAGCTTAGAAATTGAGATGAGCACCAGCCCCCAGAGTCAGACATGACTGGACTTAACATCAGGGGAAACCTTTACCTTTTTTAAGTTGACTTGAATTCTGTGCAAGGATAAATGTAGTTGTCATGTATCTTCAAGTTGCTTTAAACTTATGGCAGCACTAGAGAGAGCTTTTATTTCTCTAATGGGGTTCCTACAATATGAACTGTAACCATTGGTGCCAGTGCTCCTTAAACATAGCAGATAGCCTTTGCATGTAGTCATCCTCAGTCATTCTTGGACCCTGTCCCATCGTCTACTTACTTGTTCATTTCCTCTGATGTCACACCTTCCTTGATTCTCATTTCCTCACTCGGTCTCATCCCCGCACCCTGCAAGATCATAATGTGTTCCACTTCCTGAGACATTACAACGTACAAAGAAAATACTGCCACTGAATACTCTCTTTCTTTGTCTTTTTAATAGAATTATAGAATTATTAACACTATTTATATAAGAATGCAAACCTTATAGAGCCATACACATTTAGGGGATAGCAGAAAATACCTGAAATGATTACATCCTTTGTGCTGCAAAGTGTCATATTATGGTTTTTTGGTGATTACGTCAATTTAATGTTTCACGTATTATTAATAATTCCTCATTACATAAAATTATTACTAAACTGGCAATTAAGTGGATGTGAAGGATCCATATGTTGAAGTGTTCATAACATTTCAATTATGAACTTCATATCAGATGTCTTCCAACGTACATTAGTGACAGTAATGAACAAGCTCTTTGCCAAAGGCACCCAAATGAATGTGCTCATGTTTGCAATGCATCTTATTATATTGGCCATGCATTGGCTGATCATTTCCTTTTTGTAGATTTATAAATATCAATTGGGTGGGGAGAGGTAAGGTCTTCATGAATTATGAGTTTTGGCAAAGTGAACTCTCTCAGCATTATCTAGATTGTCAAGTCTATGCCTGATTGACAAAAATCAGGGTTGGCCTCTGAGGGTTTAATATTACAGGGCTTGACATTTTCTAGTTTATTTACATACTTAAATAACAGATTCAGGGCCCCCAAACTGACACACATTCTCTTAAGAAAACCTCAAAGAATAGTGCTGAATAACAAAAAGGCTGCTATGAAGTTATCTGGAATGTGTTGTACCATTTACAATAAGGCTACTTTTTTGCATAAAACTCCAAGTATCTCCCAGTCATGATGACTGGTTAGTCTGAGGATCGTGGAAGACATAATAGTAAATAAATACCAGGTACTACAGCTACACATTTGTAACTGTTCCATATTCACAATCCCTATATAGTTTAAGGGCTTTGTGGAGACTATAAAAGTCCCTCAAACCCCACTTGCCTGTAAGCTACCATTGGGATCAATGGGGATCCTTTCCCGTGTCAAATGTAGATTGCTCATGTGAGTGATCTTCAGTGTGATAGGGGTTTGCAATGGGTCATTTTCCTACCTGTTGCATCAGAAATTACTCATTGGAATGGATAGACAGCAAACAGCTGCTTCTTGATTGACAGGAATGGACCCCATTATCTTGAGGGCTGCCTAGTGATAAATGGGATTGTCTGGAGTCTACTACATAGCACTGGAGTTATGGTGCCATTTGGTATGTAATAGTCAAAATTTAATTTCCAAATTCTGGTTCTGACATACAAATCTATGAAAAATATTAACTTGTGTTGATATCAACCAGGATGAAAAGAGTTTTTACTACTGGAATCTAAGCAGTGACATTTCTACAATGGGCCCTTTTGAGTGGTTATTCAATCATAGAATCATAGAATAGTAGAGTTGGAAGAGACCTCATGGGCCATCCAGTCCAACCCCCTGCCAAGAAGCAGGAAATCGCATTCAAAGCACCCCCGACATATTGCCATCCAGCCTCTGCTTAAAAGCCTCCAAAGAAGGAGCCTCCACCACAGTCTGGGGCAGAGAGTTCCACTGCCGAACAGCTCTCACAGTGAGGAAGTTCTTCCTGATGTTCAGGTGGAATCTCCTTTCCTGTAGTTTGAAGCCATTGTTCTGCGTCCTAGTCTTCAGGGCAGCAGAAAACAAGCTTGCTCCCTCCTCCCTATGACTTCCCCTCACATATTTGTACATGGCTATCATGTCTCCTCTCAGCCTTCTCTTCTGCAGGCTAAACATGCCCAGTTCTTTAAGCCGCTCCTCATAGGGCTTGTTCTCCAGACCTTTGATCATTTTAGTCGCCCTCCTCTGGACGCTTTCCAGCTTGTCAATATCTCCCTTCAACTGTGGTGCCCAGAATTGGACGCAGTATTCCAGGTGTGGTTTGACCAAGGCAGAATAGAGAGGGAGCATGACTTCCCTGGATCTAGACACTATTCCCCTATTGATGCAGGCCAGAATCCCATTGGCTTTCTTAGCAGCCGCATCACATTGCTGGCTCATGTTTAACATGTTGTCCACAAGCACTCCAAGGTCTTTTTCACACGTACTGTTGTCTAGCCAGTCGTCCCCCATTCTGTATCTTTGCATTCCATTTTTTCTGCCTAAGTGGAGTATCTTGCATTTGTCCTTGTTGAACTTCATTTTGTTAGTTTCGGCCCATCTCTCTAGTCTGTCATGATCGTTTTGAATTCTGCTCCTGTCTTCTGGAGTGTTGGCTATTCCTCCCAGTTTGGTGTCGTCTGCAAACTTGATGATCGTGCCTTCTAACCCTTCGTCTAAGTCATTAATAAAGATGTTGAACAGAACCGGGCCCAGGACGGAGCCCTGCAGCACTCCACTTGTCACTTCTTTCCAAGATGAAGATGACGCATTGGTGAGCACCCTTTGGGTTCGTTTGCCTAGCCAATTACAGATCCACCTAACTGTAGTTTTGTCTAGCCCATATTTTACTAGTTTGTTTGCCAGAAGGTTGTGAGGGACTTTGTCGAAGGCCTTACTGAAATCTAGGTAGGCTACATCCACGGCATTCCCTGTATCGACCCAACTCGTAACTCTGTCGAAAAAAGAGATCAGATTAGTCTGGCATGACTTGTTTTTGGTAAATCCATGTTGACTATTAGCAATGACCGCATCTGTTTCTAAGTGTTCACTCTTCACAAGTGGTATATCCATTGAAGTTTGCTTTTGGTAAGGTAATCTCCATGTTCTTTGCTTGAGTGTAACATCTTTATTCCTGCTCTGTCTTTGCTGACCACTTAGATTAACTGTCCCATTCTCTTGTGGATGTTCTATAAATCAAACACTTTATTGTACATTTCAAAGGCAAACAGAGGAGATGAGGGAAGAAAAAAGTAATCTGGTGAGCAACCAACCATTTTGTAGTTTATAAAACTCCTCCCTGTCTCTGCAGAACAACCTCTTTTATGAAAGAAACCAGGGAGATTGCAAGAGAGGACATTTCACCGATATAGGCTAATACCTGTAAAGAACATTTCTTAAATAAACATCATTTTTCACTTGCACTTTAGCAAAGCCTCTTTTTGGTCATAGGAATTTAGTTCACCAGCTTAGCAGTGGCACCGAATGACACTTTAAGAGCTTAATATATTTCTTTTATCAATTATACAACACTTTTCTATAAACAAAATGCTGCATTATTCCTCATATTGTTCACCTCAAAGAAAATCTTTTAAGCACTGTCACTATTCTTATTTTATAGATAGGTCTTTAAGCTGAAATACAAAATATTTAAATCCATACATTACTGCCCTAGAATTTAATCCACGATCTCACAGGATCATATCCAGTGCTCCTTAAGTCTCTCCAGATCATCTCTTGCTAAGGCAAATATTGAAAAATGTAAAAAGTCTAAGGTAGAGCTTGAAAATATTACTCCATGTTAAGTGAGTTGATTTTCATCCCATCAGACTAAAAAAATATCTTCAGGCAGAAAAATATTCTGATCTCTCCATAAGTCTCTTTGTTCTTCCATAATAAAAATGTTGTGCCTTATCTTGCTGTTTAGAGAAACAATGTGTCCTATCATTGAGGTGTAAGCTTTCTCTTTGAAGGACTGACTGAAGACTGAATAGCACACCGATTATCTTGTTACATTCTTCCCCATTATGTTTAGAAGTATTATATTTCTATTCAAAATATGGCATTTTCAAAGCTGCATGTATGTCTTGAAATTAGCACCTCCACATTTTATTCAAGTCTGTTTCTTTCTTCTTTTTTGAGCATGGATTAGGACAGTGGTTCCCAAACTGTGGTCCGTGGACCACCAGTGGTCCGCAAGAACTAAAATATGGTTCACAGCCTCACTGTTATTGCTACAAATAATAACACAGCCCGAACAAAAAAATAAAATCTTGTTGTCTTTGTTTTTAGGCATGTTCCTGGGGTTATTTGAGGTGTTGATTCAGAAAACTTCATTGGATAGATCACATCTCCTCTATATTAATAAACATGGTTTTCTGTTGGTGAGCTACTGGATGGCATTTGTTCTTTATCAGAAACTAGAGTTGATGTGGTCTATCCAATACACTTTTCTGAATCAGTGCCCCAAATAATCAAACCAAATCTAAAGTTGACCAAAAAACAGATTCATAACCCTTTTAGTACTAATGTTGGAGAGTGATCCCTGGTCAAAAAAAGATTGGGAACCACTGGGCTAAGAAGTCAGCCTACTATTGTCTCTTTTGTGTCCGTTCATCAAAAATACTTGTAATCACTTCCTTAAATTTTTATGGTATTTTTACTTTTACAATCAAGCCATGCTCAACATTGCTCCATTTTATTTTCACATGTACTAATCATGACTCAATCTATTATATTGTCTCCTGTATGAAGGCAGGAAAAAAAAACCATTGTTGTAATGATGAAGACAAATTTTTGTATCCCAATACTGTGCTAGCAGAAACAGCTACTTTGTCATTATATGAAACTAAGACGGAGAGAGAATAAAACAGAAAATTCCCTTAACTTAAGGAAAGACACATCCACTTACTGTTCCATAGGTATGACTCTTCTGTGTTCATTTGATATATTTATATATTTTATATAAATGTATAAAATGTACAGTTTGGTTCCATGCTGATAAAAAACACACTTTGTGCAAAGCTACTGTTTATTTACATTAAGTTCTAAAAGCATTGTGACAATGTGGCACAATATGAGTTTAGAAATTGCTCTTGATTATTGCCTAAAGAAATTACCATATACTAAAATATTAAAGCATACTCTTCTGGTCTTTGCCATGATAAATATATTTGTTTAAGAGCTAAGGTTTATAGAACGAATGGCCATGCATGTCTGAGAGTGAAATAAAGCACATTTGTGCCTAATTCGTTGGAGAAATTGTTCAAGAACAGTTCATCTGTGTGGAAAATACAAGTCTTGTAATGCTGCCAAGATCAGTGAGACCTTTGGTGATCAGCTAAGTAAATATTAGTCATGCAAGTTAGAACTGCCCTAGAGTGACTTTAACTCACACAATGAACCTCTCCAGCATTTCAGGCTATTCTGGAGGGAGTACGGTACATTAAATATCCTTGTTTGGTCTAATTTCTCAACTTCTCTGCAATTTTGTCTTCTTCCACTGCCCTACGCCACTTAGTTTTGCATTCACTGTGTGCTTCTCAGCCCCCAAGATGCCTGCTGTATTTTCAGAATGAGAGCCTTAGCTATTTAGGTCCGTCATCTTGCTTTCAAATAGAACAAGTGAGTAACAAGGGCATCTGAAATGTCAGTGTGACCTCTTCCATATTCTAACAAAACAAAGTGTTACTGGATTTTATATGGAAGAATAATTTTAGTAGGCACTTTATTCTAAATGACTTAGCTAAAAACAGCATCCCCTATGGAGACTTCTCCAGCTGTAGCAGTCTGAAGATCTCAGCACATGGATAGCCAGCCACACTCGCATGCAGACTCTCCATGCTGCTGCCATTGAGAGTGGAAAGGCAGGGTGAGGACTCTCAAACTAATGGAGATAATAATCTGGGAGGCAATATCTTCCCCACATTACTGCTGTGCTATGCAGTATGGTTGGTACATGCAGAGAATTTATTCTGAGACTGATAGAAGAAGCTGTCTAAATTATTTCATATATTCATGTCATAAGTTGAGAAATTTTAGTCAAAAACTCAATCCAAAAACCTTGGGTTGGTTCATCCACTGGTCACTCTTATCGAAAAGAGGAGCCATTCCCTTCTCTGAGTAGAATAGGGAAAGGGAAATTTACTCCATCCAGGGATAACCTAAAAGAAGCACGACTCCCCCTGCTTTCTCCATCATGGCACCAATTTTGGCCATTTTAAATGCCTAGGTGGTCGTGGCCATGGCAGCTTTCCCTCTTCCACAAAATGACTTATCTATGGGCCATATTAAAATATATAATTTTGTCCCCCAAATGTGTCCTTGGTTCATACATGAGGTTGATTTATATACATGAGTATGTATGGTAATACTTTTTAAAAAATATGATTGTGGTATTGATCTGCAATAGTGGTCTGAACAGAATTTTTCTACACGTACCTTGTGCACTTGCCAGGAATAATTAAAAAGAAAAAAAATACCCTCCACACAAACTTAATTTTAGGCCAGTCATTTGTGGATTGTGAGACTGAGCACAGGGAGCTGTTAAATTAATATTTTGAAAGCAGCTCTGAAGACCAGGGTATTAATGCTGCCATCGCCATAAAATAATAAATAAATAAATCAGCACTTGGGTTCGTTCCATTGATTTAATGCATGTTGAGATTGTCATTGGGTTTAATATCAGTTGCTTCAATTTCTCATTGGGAATTGGGTGTTACATAGGGAAATGTGTGATAGGCTTGTCCTGAGAAGAAAACAGGAATATAACTATGTTTTCCACTTCTCAAGTGGGCATTTTGCATAGCATGAATAATTTCCCCTCAATAATAGTAATAACAATGGGGAGGGGGTAGAGTTCATATTCATATTTTTAATGTTTATGCAATATTTTTGATTCATCAGGGATCTTCAAGGCAGCCCAGAGAAGGAAGCTTGCCTGAAGTCTTGATCTCCACAAAGACTCCCAAGTTTGTAAATGTCAATTTTTGGGGCTACAACTTTCAGAATCTCCCAGCCAGCATATCCTCACTCTTTGTAACTCATCATATAACAATCAGGGGAAAAAGAAAGATTGTCCTAAGCCGTTTTCTTAAAATAATGACCAAATTGGAAAGGAATCCAATTTACATGGTCATGATGGTTAGGTTGTTCAAGTATGCTTTTTTTTCTTTGCTTTTTTTAGAAAGGAGCAGTCCTTTCTAAAACCAGCAAGCTGCTGTTTCAACTATTTCTACTAGAGCATTCATCCACTTCAAAGTTAAAGCTAGTTCTTTAAATTAAAGTCTCCCTTTTCTAGATTTATTTCTCATTGACTCCATAATTATATAATTAAAGCTAATATGAGTAATTTAAACATTTAATTTATTTAATGGCATTGAGGAAAGTGTTTAAGGTCAAAGGAGACCTGGGGTCTTGGAGTCTAGCTGAAGTCATGATTCATGAGTGAATTTTCAGACAGTGATTCTAGTTAGTTAGGTGTCATTGCAAGGCTAATGATCAAAGGTCTTAAAGAGACAGCAGTGTTACTTTGCTCTACTGCTCAAACTGGGGTAAGGTTATTCTATGTATGTTTAAAAGCAGTGAAACTCGACAACTGTTTCTATCCTGTGAAAGAGCACAAAACTGCAGATTCCTTAACACTGGGGGATATTTAAGCTTTATTTCCTCCCTCCTCTCTCAGTTCCTTAGTATACTGTCAGATTTTTTAACATGTCCTAATAGAATAGCTTTATTGTCATTGTTATTGGTCATGGATATTGGTTGTTGTTGAGTTTATGCTTTTATGATTTTATATGTTTTATGTATTAATTCATTGTAATTGAATGTATCTTATGTTGTTGTATTTTATTCTTGCATTACTGGGCTTGGTTCCCATATAGGCCTCCCCAAGTCCCTTCAGGGTAATAGTGCGGGATATAAGAATAAAGTTGTTGTTGTTGTTGTTGTTGTTGTTGTTGTTGTTGTTATATAACGTACAATGAAATGAAATGCTTTCCCCAGCACACATTAAAAAAAACACATCCATCCCATAGCAACTCCAGCTGGATGAGGATTCCTATGTACTCAGTGGGATGCCATATTATTACAGGATGTCTACACCCCTTTGGAGAAATTATACTGTTTAGCCGGTATTACACCACCTGACATCTGCTGGGAAGTAGGCACCAACAATGAAAGGACCAAGGCAGTGACATCTCCGACTTATCCCTTGTTCGGATATCAGCCAGGATGCCAATGCCTTAAATCAAGAAAAAGCTTTCTAAGATCTACAGAGATACTCGCAGGAACACCTCAGCAAGTGAGAGTCCAAAAGTGGCAGGCTAAAACACAGAACCTCCATTCATAGCTGAGACCAGATGAGAGACTCCCTCCTGGACACACAGAAGACTGGGCGACATGGAAGGCACCATGAGGGACAGAGCCAATATTCAGAAATGGGGCTACAAAGTGGAGTCTGTGACATGCAAGTGTGAGGAAGAGCAAACAACAGAGCACTTACTACAATGAGGTCTGAACCCTGCCACATGCACAATGGAGGACCTTCTTGCAGCGACACCAGAGGCACTCCAAGTGGCCAGATTCTGGTCAAAGGACATTTAGTATAATGCCAAGTTTTTAATTTTGTGTTTCTAAATACATTACAACTTTACACTTCTGATACGATGATTCTGCATCTGAGTACCAGGAACTCAATGTGCAGGATTGTGCTGTTAGTTGGTTTTCCTTGTCCAGGTAGCATGTCACATGCAGCTTAGATTATTTTTAAAAGGAAGAGGAAATTTTGTCTTAAGCAATAGGAGAGAGGAGTGAAACATAGATAAATGTTTGGGGGGGGGGGAAAGATGGGAAATTATAGAGCCATAGAGTTGGAAGGGGGGCTGTATGCCATCGGACCCAACCTCCTATTTACTGCAGTAATGCCAGTTGGATAAGAATTCCTATGAAGTAGCAGCCAACCATTTTTTTTAAGATACCCAGAGAAAGAGACCCCGCCAACTCCTTCGGTAATTGGTTCCATTGCCAAACCATTTGTATAATCAGGAAGTTCTTTCAATCAAAATTTCCCCTCCTCCAACAAAAAACTATTAGACTTGATCATACCTTCTGGGGCAATGGAGGACAAAAGGTATGTTGCAGACCTTTAGAAAATTAAAAAGTGCAATCAAATCACTACACAGCCTTCTCTTCATCAGACTGAATATATACAGCTCCCTCAACCTGCTTCATATGGTCCCCCCTTGATGCTCTTCTCTGAATGAAGTCTATCTTGTGTATATCAAAATGGGGAACTAGAACTGAAATTAGTACTCTAGATGATTAGTGTAGAATCATCTGAGACAAGGAGCTATGTCCTTTGTCTCTGAAACTATGGCTCTATTGCTGGCTAAACTATTATTGTTGTATCCCTCCTTTTTCCTGGTTTGGGACTCAAGATGGCTTACAACAGTTAAAAGATGCACAGTATAGAAGTTTAAAATATCAGTAAATTATTCATATAACTAAGATTAAACATTAAAAATGACTGGTTGTGTTTAAAAATAATGCAGTGCAGGTATGTATGTATGTATTCACTCTATTGAACCTTCATATGTTTAGTTTCAAGTTTTTTAAAATTTGGAAAACTCTGATAAGAAAGAGAAAGAAGTGGCCTCATGAGGCCACACATACCAGCCAATCAGTGCTGTGCACTTCTGCTTCTTCTCCAAAGATTAAAACTGGCTCACCTTCCTCAGTCCTAAAGTAAAGATTGTATGTCTGGAGGGAAATGCATGAGATATGCTTCTATGGTGATCTCATAACAGAGAACATGAATTGTCTGTTGCACCAAAATGCCAAAATATATGCCCACATCCTCTAAAACAAAGGCAGTACTTTTTGCCTTCAACATTATTATTTTTCTTCATGTGCAACTGTATGTAGATTTGATTAATTAATTGATTGATTACTCCTCATGCAATTGCTTAAATTTCTTTAATCATGTGGCAGATATAATGAATATGCATAAATTAGTGCCATCTGATGAAGACAGAAATTAGTCCTAAATGCAGGGTTCCTTCTGCCATTAAGACAAGTGAAGCAGTTGCCTCAGGCAGCAGATTTGTCCTGAAAGAGAAGCAAGCAGTCATTTAAAATTTTTATTGGTGCATTTTTATTGTCAGGAATGAGAAGTCCTTGTGGGATTGCCTGCCTAACATGGCAAAATACCTAAAGTGGTTTTAGAAACCACGTACCCTAATGTGGGTACATTAATGGTTGGGTGGAGAGTGCCATTTTCTGCTTTGCCTCAGGCAGCAAATGGTCTTGAGGGCCATTACCTAATAAAACCTTCTGCAAAAACAAAACAATTACCTTTTATTTCAAGTTGTATCCTCACAGGCTCAGAATAGTGACAACATTCATTTCTCAAAACCCTCAAAAGTGTAATCTTTTTTTGAGATTTAGATACTTGAACTCAATGGGATGCTCACATATTTAGGAGCTATTTTGTTCTATAGGTTGTGGGTGCCTACCTATGAATCCCATGGGGTCATAAGCCTGGACTAGGTACATCATTTTAGTAGAGAAAATCCTGCAGCTCACTGATTCCGAAAGAGAGTGATTTTACCACTTTCCAGAATACTTCTCATTCCCAATAAGCAGCTATTCCCTCATGTTTGATTTGAGCTACAGTCAATTTGTTCTCATCCAACTCATTAGTCAGTTGCTGAATAAGTGATAATGCTGCAGGGCCTGGGTTTGATGAAAAGAAGATCAGATACTGAATATTATCAGTGTTCCAATGATGTTGCTAAACATAACGTTTTAATGAAACTCTTGTGGAGCCATCACTGGGTGCCGAAGTCTGCATCCACATGACGGTTAAATTCCAGCTCCGGCAAGCACTGTCCTGCTTCATTTTGACCCTGCTAAAGTTGCACTCACCCACTTAAATCCAAGCTCAAATCGATTCTGAAAGCCACCCAGTTCCTCCTCCCCAAAGTCACTTTGGTACAAAAGGATGTTTCTGACACGTCAATGTATTCACAATTTTGGATTATTTTAGGTCACACAACCAAGACGGCTGGGGTTTTTTTCTTTCTCTCTGGCAGACATACACTTATCAACCAATAGCCCTTCTTGGCTTCCTGTCAATCTTACCACACACTTATCACTCTCATTGGATGACTCCCCTGTCCAATCCCCTTCCCCTGTCCTACTCAAGTGAGGGCGGGAAATTTAAATGTGATGACCTAAACTGACTGGCTATCTTTCCCCACCTCTTTACAAGTGATGGACCCCTTTCATCCCTCCTCTTCCTCTACTCACAGCTTGCATGCCCAAACCTGAACTGACATGCACAACCATTCAAGCCCTGTCTAGTAGCTGCAAGAATCCTATTCCCCTCTTTCCACCCTCCATCAAGGATCACACTAAAAGTTTCCCATCACACTGAATAGATTTTAATTTGAGCCGAAATATTATTTAAGACAATGTGATCCAACCTTTAGTTATCTGAGGGCTAATCAAACTTTAGTATAGGAATGTGAAGGCCAGAGACATTCCAGAAAGAAAACGGATTACATAATTATTATTGAATTACAATATTAAATTAAAATATTTTAATAAATAAATAAGTAAATCCAGTATAATCCAATAAATAAAATAAATCCAGTAAGAATGGCAAGGGCCAACAAAAATGAATTAGTGGGCCACATGCAGCCTGCGGGCTGCGGGTTGGGCCACACTGAATTAAGAAATCTCCATGTATAGAGTCCTCCCTCCTGCAATGAGATTCCCTTATACACCTTTTGCTCCAATGAAAAAAATTACATGATAAAATTTAATAAAATAATAAATATTCAAAGCCCCATACCGGGCATCCCCAAGTGATCACAGAACCTCACATATTTGAAAATAAATGCTCTTAAAAATGATGATACTAACCACATGTATTTGCTCTACAGAAAGCCAGCCTTTATTTTCTTGCCAGAGGTAACAAAGAAGATGGCTCCTTCTTTTCGTGTGCAAAAGTCAACACATTAGCAACTGAGGACCCTTTAACACTACACAATTATAGTGCTGTGATTTCACTCTTAACTGTCATAGTTCTATGTGATGGAATTTGGGGATTTGCAGTTTAGAGAAGGGCAAAATTACACCAAGCTGAAAATTCCAAGAATCTATAGCATGTTGCCCTAGCATTTAAGGAGGAAATGGGTAATATGAAAGGATTCTGAAACTTTCTTTTGTTGAGTGATTTCAGCTACTGCAGGAACCATGGGTTTGGAAGCCCGGCATGCCCAGCTATTCCAGAAAGCCAACTCAGACACAGATGGATTCAAAGGCAAAAACAGAGGTATTTATTTCAACTAGCCAAAGAGGATGTCAATGGAGAAGTTCTAACATACCACAATTGTGAATACAGAGCATTTTATTAGATTTGACAGCTATTTAAGAAACCTGTGTGAGCTCCTGATTGGCTGAAAAGATGTCCAGTAGGATCTGTGCTCTGAGAGCCCTTCCACACAGCCATATAACCCAAAATATCAATGCAGAAAATCCCACAATGTCTGCTTTGAATTGGGTTATCTGAGTCCACACTGCCATATATTCCAGTTCAAAGTAGAAAATGTGAGATTTAAACCAGTTGCGTGGAAGGGGCCAGAGTGGCTGCGGATTCCATGGAGCATCTTTGCTGGTTGGCTCTTGGTGGTGGCAGGAAACTCCATAAACTGTCATTGGAGCATTTGAAGTGTGAGTCCATTTAATGGTCCTCCTCTGAGAGGGGCACAATAAAAAGGAATGCAGTGTGGCAATATGCAAAAGAGTCCTTGATGGGCTTAATTAGTCTAGTTCTAGTGAACATAATAGGGGCAGTCCAATGCACATAATAGATATTTGGGGATGATGTCCGCCCCAAAAGGGTGCTGGATGTGACCAGGTAACATTCCAGAGACAATTTATAACAAAGGTTAATGTAAAACAAAAGGCATGGCCCATTGGGTTTCATATAATTTTATATATTTTATAATTTGGGGGTTTGATTTTTCAATATCGCTTTGGCATGGATGATAATAATGAGATGGTACCTCCACCACAACTGAAGGCACCAAACTAGCATATAGGGTACAGGGCAGGCACACAATATTCTCCTCCAGCTTCTTGCCACGTGAGGTGACTGTCTCCTCCTGCCTAATGGTGGGGACGGCCATGTATTTTAATATCAATTATAGCTTACCGACAAAGATAGTTTACCTTTGACCAGCACTAGAGGACACCATCTGTCTAGATTCACACATAATTCTAACAATTCGTACATAGCAAGGAAGGGCAAAAGAAGCTGTGGACACTACGCGGAGCTGCAATGATGACTGGACTAATTACTTTCTTCACAATATATTTAGCAAGAGCATTTAATATTTAGCAAGAGGTGTCTGAGTCATGAGACTCATTTTATTTTCTTTAATGATACTTAACTCCTTCTTCAGAGCAGTTCCCCACTACCACAGCTCTTTCGACTGAACTGTTGAGATTTAGAACCTACTTAAGAAGCAAATGTCTTCCAAAGGAAACCATTACCAGTTCCTATATTCTTGTTTGTATGATACATTCCTGATATGATCAGCTTCCCTCTGTTCTGAATAGGAAAGTGCAAAATATGGCTCTCTACATGTCATTGTACTACACCTCCTAGCATTTTCCTTACTGACTATATTAGGAGCAATTAGAATAGCAGTCTAATAACATTTGGGAGCCAAATTTTGTCCCCATTCTGCAGTGTGTTGCTATGACAATTAAAGTGGAATCATAGCACTATAATTGTGTAGTTTAAAGATGTCCCACGTCATGTGCATTAAAACAGGCTCAGGAAGTCTTATTTTGCCAAATAAATACCCTGAATGTATGTGAAAATACAACATGCAATGAAGAGTATTATTATTAGCTGGAAGGAATTTCAACAGCACTCAGTAGAAAGTAATAACTTTTGTGTTTAGACAGGCCTTTAGTGAAGGAAACTAAACTGGAATGATAACAAACACCATAATATTTATGGACTGGAACAAAGTACAATATAATCTCACATGATGCTACAAGAATGTGATTGTATATTATTGTTATTTTAAACTGTTTATTTTATAATGTTTTATGCTTCTTATTGATGTATTTGGATTGTTATTTACATGATTTGAATATGTTGGCCACTTTGGGTCCCGTGAGGGAGAAAAGCAGGATATAAATAAAGACAATTATTATTATTATTATTATTATTATTATTATTATTATTATTATTATTATTATTATTATTTAGAATGGACTGGTAACTAAATATGCATAAGATCATGTTAAAAGGCTGCACTCTTCACCCATTTACTCCAGATGAGGCCACAATGTAAATGATATAATTTTGGGGAAAATTAGCCCAAGAATGTATCTTCATGACCCAATACCTAATACTTTATGTGTGAACAATAAGTGAAGAGCTCCTAAACCTTGAGCTACATGTGACCTTGGAAAGAAAATGGTTTAGATGGTTGCTTCTAGGGTTAAGTTCTGTGAGCTTAGAATGCTATGTATTACGTTCCTCAAATGAGCAACAGCTGCTTTTATCTGACATTTGTGCCTCATAAGCTGGGGGAGAGATCTGCCACTGCCCCCTCACCTCCATATATTTCACAAGAGATGGTTGCTTCGCTCAGACTTGCACCTACACCAGATGACATGTCGTGGATACATCATAGGAATACCTCAAAGCTGTTCTGATGATTGGTCAAGAAGTCAGTGCATTGGCACGGGTTCCCTGTATTCCTGGGCACTCCTGCCACCATTTCACCATCATTTTCACTTCTCAGAGCCTTGCTGGCAATTCCACTTCTGGGGTGGCCACAATAGGACACCCAGCCATATGATAGCCAGAAGATATATCAACAGCAAAATTCTCTCAAGGGGCTGCTTCTGGCTGGTGAAATAGTAGTGCAGTTTTTGACATGTAGACACTGAAGCACCCTGGATCCAGTTTCTCACATGTTAAAAATACTGTGGGCCATTCCAGAGTTTCCTGGAAGTTGTGGAACTGTCCATACACCATGTGGATTGCTCACAACAGGATCAATGTGAGTATGTTTTATTTGGCCCATGCCCAATGTTCGGGCTGTCTCCGACCCATATAAGAAGATGGTGAAGAAACTCCGCAATGGAGCAATGCATAGTTAGGCAGTTTTACATCATGAAGGTGAGGAAAAAAGATTCAAGTCTGTTATGGATCTTGCTAACCTTCATACTCAAGTCCAACTGCTAAACCCAACCAGAATAGATCCAACAAGAACTTAGGTGGTCATCTATTAGATTGATTCAATTGACTTATGGGTCAACTCTAGTTGGGATTAGTGATTACATTTAGGGCAGAGTGTTACTAAGTGGTTCTTTATAGTCTACAAAACATTAGTTTATATAAAACTGCTATCTTCAGCTTTATGGCCTAGGTCTCAGGGTAAGATGCTTCACTTACTTCACCAATGTGATGTCAAAAATCCAGCAGTGGATTTTTGAGAAATTGACTGATGTGTGTAGGGACTTAGGACATAACTAATGCCGCCAATGTGAACAGTTTTGTAATAATATGTTTTCAAAGGTTTTCATGGCCGGAATCACTGGGTTGATGTGAGTTTTCAGGGTTGTATGACCATGTTCCAGAAGCATTCCAGAAACGTCAGGAGATAATGCTTCTGGAAAATGTCTATACAGCCTGGAAAACTCACAGCAATCCAGTTTTGTAATAATATTTTGTATCAATATCTGTAAGTCTTTCTCTTATGAACTTTGTGTACTTCCCTGAAGCAAGAAAAAGTAGAAGAAAACTGCATTTTGTGATTTTTTCCTTCTTGACTATGTAAAACACCAAAATAGTATCTCTTTTTAAAACATACAGATCTGTTACTTTCCTTGCCGATGTTGTTCAATGGCAGATAGGCTGCTCATGAAATTGTAAGTCTTCACTGTGGATTTTTGTAATGTGCTTTCCCAAAGCATTAATTCCTACCTAATTAATTTGCAGCTAAGCATTTGACATGTTTGATCTGAAAGGATACAAGAGGACAGTGGCAACACCTCTGGCCACTCAGTGAACTAACAAAAAATAATAATTTCCCTCACGCCTCAAAATCTAAACTGACAACTCAAAATCTCCTAGTTGCCCCAGTGCCTAATCTAATTTTTGGTAGAGGGAAAACAGTATTAAAACCATTTTAAATATATATTTTACAGATAGCTGGGTTGGTGCATAGTCCTGAGGAGAGCGTTTCCTTTAAAGGAGAAGTTAGGCATTTCCCCTTCTTGCTGGAGCTATTTATCTTCTTGCCCTTTAGGCAAGAATCGCTTTTCAGTTTGGACTGCATGACTGCAATTATGCATAACCACAGAGTTAAACATTATGATGAGAGACATAATTTATTTCTTCAGTAATTTATTTCTGTGTGTGTGCGTGAGAGAGAAGAGGAGGCACTATTGCAAGCTCCTTGAGTTTGTAGCCTGCGAATGTTCTCCCTCTCTCTCTTTCTCTCTTTTTCCTATTGACCACTTGTTAAATCTTTTTGTTTGTTTCCCGCCATTCCCCAGGGACCGGCAGACAGACAGCCTTGCCAGATTCATTTTCTGATCAAAGCTGTTTGATTTGGTCAATTTTGCCACATTGGAGACGTTCTCTATTACAGAGATAAATAGCCTTGGGCTAACTGTCAACGAAAACTTGTAAGCTAATAAATTATTCCAATTTCTTCCTGCGGATTTCTCTGGAGACAGCCCTAGGAAATACACTTTTTGATTAGTAAATTTCTCTGTGTGTGTGTCTGGACATTCAAATGTGTCGACTTTGATTAGCACCATTGCTTTTCAAGTAGATGCTGGCTGAGGGGCTGTCAGTTGTAGGCAGCCCTGATGCATAATGCATCAACTGGGCCCGGAAACAAGGAGCCTCATCCAAGGCTTGGAAAGGCGGGAAAATTGCCCCAACAACCCTTTTGCCACCGAGGGAGTTCTCCGAGTTGCAAAGACTTTTTGCCACTGGACAACGCAGTGGGAGCCATAGTGAGCCACTGGAACAGCGGCATAGACTTAGATCCTCATTTGGGTGCAAAGGAGACATCCTAAGGAAATTAGGCAGTCTCATCCAATCCATTATTTCTTCTCCCGCCAGGCTCCAAGGCTTCTTGCTTCCCCCACCACACTCCAAGATGGATCAAAATCTGCTTCACCTCCCAGTTGGATTCATCTGTTCCTCTGCTGTTTGCCTACTTAAAAGACCTGCAGGTTGTTATAGAAACAATATTTTGGCTATAACAAATCAATCGGTGCGTGTGAACACAAACACACAGATCATTTATCAACTGCAAAATACCCTAAATTATGACCTTTCTAAAACCTATCAGAAGGGCGAGGGAATGCATAACGTAAATTAAACTTTGAAGGGTCAGCGGTTTTTACTTTCACTATTCATCTTTCTTTCACCTTATAGGTTTAAGAACAAGACTGCTGTGTAATTACATTTCAATGGGGTGCAGCGGTTCATTATTCTCTGCTATACCAATCTACTGCAACATTTCCAATGCAGTCAGGTACGTTTGAGCAGATATTAGTTAGTGTAAGACCACACTTGCTCTTTTGGACTGATAACATCTTTTAATGCAGAGCAGAGGAATCATCTCCAAAGCACTCGAAGAAAAGGGGGAAGAGGGGAGACAAAATCAATGTACTGCTTATATTTTCTTTCAAAAGGCCAAAGAGACACTTTTCTTCTCTTTCCAGGGCTATGTTGTCATCCCCCCCCCCCCCCCCCCGCGCTCTTTTTGATTTGGCTTTTGCAGTACTTTCCCCTCCTTTCATCTTGTTTTTGTGCTGGAGCCCACAGCATTGATAGAGATGGGTATCTTCCAACAGAAAAGTTTTACCATGCCAATTTTCTCTATTGGATGGCATGACTGAAGGAGTGACACACATGACACACTTGCACTATGGGCATCCAAAATTTATACTGCGGATGCTGCAAATGCAAAACCTCCTCCATCGTAAGACCATTAACCAGAAATGCTGGGATTTCCATTGGCAGCAGAAATCAACCAAAAAATGCAAGCTGACATATACGGAAAGCAGCAGATTCATTTGTGATCGTAGATTGGTATGACAATTGGTATATTCCATGTCTCCATTTATTTGTATTATAAGTCTTTGGAACAGGATACACTGCTGAATCCTAGAACTGGAAGACCAATCTTATTTATTCCCTCCAAATGCAGGAAGTCCACTTTTGGAGCATCTCCAGAAATGATTTTTAAAGGAGATTGGCTTTAAAAATCAGTATTAGCAGTAGTCGTTTATATAGTAAATTCTATAATATACAAAAGTTGGAAGTAACAGCTTTAAAATAAGTCATTAGTTGCAGTTATTTACATTTTCTGATTGTAGTACAAATATGGATCTTGGAATAAGGGGGCTGGAAGGTTTTGAGCCCTTCCGCAGAGACTACATTGGTGGGGGCTAAGCCAATGTTCTGGCAAAATTGAACCATCAAAACTCATTTGAACCTGTCAATCAGAAGTTTACTAAATGAGCAAACACTAATAAATATTAACATAGCTATTGTCATTGAGTCTACCCAGGAATAATGAAGGCCGCTTGCAAATGATCCTGCACACACTTACTCAAGAGTAAGCTAAGTAAACACATGGAAAATACTATGTACACATTCTGCTTGTAAGAGTCTTAATATTTAAAAAATTTCAATGATAATGGATGCCAAAATTAATTTGCCCCTCCCCCACCTTTTGTAGATCAAATTAATAAGCCATCTGCTAATGTTGAGCCTGGTCCACCTCAAAACCAATTGTAAAATCCCTGGCTACAAAAGTATTATATACGGTAACTACATTATATTATCATTATAACATAATTAAAAAGAACATCATTCTTTCTATGCTGTAACTGTAATATTTCCACTGAAGGTTTAACTATGAGTTGTGGCAACGGTAAGAATAGTTTCTATGAGTCTTTTATCATGTCATCATTTAAATTTATGCAGCTGCAGGCATTGTCATCATTGTCCTCTGCTCATGGCCTATCTTTGTTTTTCTGGAATTTCCTCTATCTTTTTATTTAACCCAGAAAAAAATCTATGGAGAACAAGGAGAAATGGCTGTCTTGGTATAAGGAACCTTCTGTCTAGATATGCTTTATACAATCGAGGGGAAATACATAATTCAAGTGCTGGTCCATGCTACTGATTTGTAGAACATTCTAGGTTTTCTTGAAGGAATTATACACATCTACTTCTGAGATGGGAAGCATCTCACAGGAGCTCCTGGTGGCGCAGCAGATTAAACTGCTGAACTGCTGAACTTGCTGACCGAAAGGTTGGCAGTTTGAACCCGGGGGGTGGGGTGAGCTCCTGCTGTTAGCCCCAGCTTCTGCCAACCTAGCAGTTCCAAAACATGCAAACGTGAGTAAATCAATACGTACCGCTTCGGCAGGAAGGTAACGACGCTCCATGCCACATGACCTCAGAGGTGTCTATGGACAACGGCGGCTCTTTGGCTTATAGATGGAGATGAGCACCAACCCCCAGAGTCAGACATGACTAGACTTCATATCAGGGGAAAACCTTTACCTTTACCTTACTTCTGAAAAACAGCAAAGTAAAGAATGACTTTTAAAACTGAATCCAGTATTTATGAGATTGAAACTAGATTGGATTGGAATGAGATATGCCATTATTTATTTTTCAAAATATAATAGTCAAGCTCTGAATGAATGGTCTGGCTTATGCCCATACTTCTTGTGTATGTGGCAAAGTATCTTGTAGCTCCTTAAAGACGCTCACATTTTATATGGCATACACTTTCAAGGATTGCATTTGCCCTCCTCAGGTGCTTCTGATGGTGAGCTGCCAAACACAAAAGTGTATGCCAGGTATATCTTGTTATTCTTTTAGGATGACTCAAAACTCTTTGTTGAAACAGATGAAAGTAGCTATTCTCTCTTAAAGTTCTATGTTTTTATAACTTTACAAATGGGTTCTGCCCAAGTACAGTTCTCTCCCTGATCCACTGAAGAACTACAAGGTTGCCAGGGACGAAGAAGCCCCCATAGCCAAACCTCCAGCCATTAGGCTGTGTCCTCTTGTACCATGTATCCATAAGGTTATATCACGTTATATTTTGGAGCCTTAGGTTTGATTCCAGACAGGAAACACATTTTTAAAAATATCATCCAGATACCTTGAGGAAAAGACCTAAGCCAAAAGTTAAATCGGAAGAAAATCATCAGACAACACTGAAAACCCTTGAAGCTGGCCATATACTGAGACAGCCCATTATTCTGCCTGGCAACTGCCTTGGCTCACATTATCTCAAAGAGGATAGAAATTTAAAAACATAACTGTGTTATTCTGGAATACCAGTAAGCAAAAGGATCTTATATCTCCTTAGAGCAGTGGTTCTCAACCTGTGGGTCCCTGATGTTTTGGCCTTCAACTACCAGAAATCCTAACAGCTGGTAAACTGGCTGGGATTTCTGGGAGTTTTCGGACAAAACACCTGGGGACCCACAGGTTGAGAGCCATTGCCTTAGAGACTAACTAGA